>NW_020799091.1:77179786-77193283 GCF_003259725.1 Athene cunicularia | reverse complement strand
GGGCCGCCCCCACCCGCCGGGCCCGGGGGCGAATGCTGGGGTCTGGCTGGGGGGGGGTTTGCAACCAGACTGTCTAAATTTACAGCTTCCTTATGCGGCCGGGGCGGGCGGTGTTAAAGCACGCTGTAGGGAAGCCGGGGACGGGCCATCCCTGTCCGCCGGGCGGTGGAGAAATTTAAAAAAAACCCCAACCTTAAAAAAGAGGTGCCCAGAGGCGCCTCGGGGGAGGTGGCCGCCATCTTCCCTGCGCGCCTAGGCACAGGGCTTCCCCCCGTAACCCTCCGCTCCTCTGCAAGGCGGGGGTGTGGTCCGCTGGGCAGGTTTTACAAAAATAAAGGAGAAAACGGAGGAGAGAGCGGTCGGTAAACCCCTTCGGTTCGGTGAGGCCGGGTTTGGTGGGCACCTTCGCAGCCTGAGCCTCATCTCCCACCCGTGGCCTGCCATGGGTCGAGGCCGTATTCAGGTGTTCCTGTTCAATGGCCAGGCAATTCGAGCTGAGGGGTTGTTGTTAGCGTGCCAGAGTGCCACTGTCCATCTCCTTGCTTTGGTTCACAACCAAACGGGAACAGAAGAAAGACCTGTTTCTGTAACTAGCAGCTCTTTCTGCTCCCCAGTAACCTATTACTTACTGCAAAAATGTCCTGAAGTGTGTGTTTTGAAGCCCAGAAAGCTATACGTTAAATAGGTTACATTTGCATTCACAAAAGGCTACTTCTGTGTTAGACCATTTCCTTCTAAATTTTCGAGCAGAGTAAGGAGGTGGGGAAAATGAAAGGTGCTCTGAAAACCTTGATTTAAGGTGTGGGAGGCAGCCTATGAATTCCCCTCCAGTGTCTGGATGGCGACAATGCATAAGAACCGCGCCGCTTTGCGCACGGAGAACAGGGAAGATCTCTCAGAGGAAACCTTCACCTGAATTATTTGGGGTTTTTAGGCAGTGGGAGCTTAAAAGTGTTTGGACCAGGTAGGGTCCCATCCTTTGCTCACCAGATCACAGCAAAGACTGTAGCCCATCATCCTCTGAGGTGACTCCTCTGATGCAGAGCTGTGGTCTCACCCTCCTTATGCTGGTTGCCCTGTGCAGTACCAAAATCTGTGAACCCGACTGCAGCTTCTCTGCGCCACGATCTTCCGTGTCAGCCTAGAACGAGCTGGCAGAAGAAACAGTGCGCTGAGCTGCCCATCATCACAGGGCCTCCAGAGAGTGATAGAGCTGTAGTGCCCTCTGCACAACCTCAGGCAAAGCAACAAAGAAAGAGATATAATTTCTTTGTGATACCAGTGCATCACCTCTTGTGTTTCCCAAATTTTTTCCCCACTATTCACTAAAAAAAAAACAAAAAAAGGAAGAAAAAAAGCCAAAGTCTGTCAAATGTTGCCTGGAGTGAACAGATTCAAAGAGGTCTCTCTGGAGACCCTGAGACAGTTTATACAGCAAAGTCAATGATGGTATGAATCTGTGTTGCAAGAGTGCGCTGTGAAACTCGTTCCAAGGGTAAAAGTCAGACTGATGTGAATGATGTGGTATTTCATGGGGATGTAAAATTAGGATACAAGCACAGGGCCAATTTCTCTGCTGACCTAATCTAATGCCATTCCAGTAATCTCAGAAAATTGCACTGATTAATACAAGAAATGACTCTGGAACGACAAGAGCAGTATTTCAGCAAAAGCAAATAAAGGGGACTGTAAAGTTCAGGCCTGGTGTAAACAGATGTTTACTTAAAACAATAATCATGTCCATAGTTAACAGGATCAGTTCAACACATGAGAAGTTGTGTAAACTGATGTTTACTTAAAATCATAATCATGTCCATAATTAACACAGGATCAGTTCAGCCCATGAGAAGTTATTAGTGTGATTTAAAAGCTTTTGGAATTAGCTTTGGGTTTTAGAGTGTCACCGGTGGAAAAACACTAACATATACCCCTTTTCTTACTAATTTAGACTTGCTATGCAACTTAAACCGGAATTCGCATCACAGTTGAATTTGGCAAGTTAGCTTTTGTTGGGCTGTTTTAACACATTTCGAGAGTCCTAAATATAATTCTAGTGTATCAACTCATTTTAAGAAGAAAATAAGGAAAATCAAAGCTTTTTTTGTGCTTGAGAAAACTGGAATGGCTATTATGAGCCTAGCATTTATATTATACATTCTGATAAACCATCTTTTGTGGAAATAATTATTAAAACATATTTTTATTTTTATAGACTGTTTGATTTCTTTTGCTGCTGGAGGTATGTTTGCCCAGTCTGTTGTCTGAAAGAAACTCATGACAAAATGGGCAAACTGACAGGAAAATAAGACCTAATGATGGAGAAAATCCAAGTGGAAAGCCTGCTGCAATTTGACAAGGATCCACCAGAATCACTGGACACATTACAAACACCACTAATGCTTGCAATCTCAACCAAAGTCGTAAAATACTTTTTTTAAAGGGCTATTGAAAATTCATGGTAAAGCTAAACAAAATACAATTATTCTATCCTGCATTGTTTGGGATTTTATTATTCAGTTTTTCTCACTAATGCAGTCTTGTTTATCTAAGCTAGAATATTATTAAGCTTCAGTTCTTGCCCAGGATTTTTTTCTGAGCAGTTACTATGTAATGGAATGAAGTGGGGAGGCCAGAACCGTGGGGTCCTAGGCGTTCTCTCCCTGCTTGAGTAAAATAAAGTACTCTCAGTAGGCTCTCAGGAAAATTAAAAAGAAAAATATGGAACTGCATCAGTCATGGTAATAGATCAAATTGTGTTTGTATGTATGTATGTGTGTGAGTGTGTGCTGGCTTAAGTGTTAATATGTTTAGTTCTGTGAAGAACTTTCCTGCTACACTGTAACAGGCAAGAGCTTCACATTTGAAGCTGGAAGTTGCCTGATAGCAGAAAACAAAAGCCTTCCCAGTAGCTGACCACTGCTTTTAAAAATGTATCATTTGCTATTACTTTTAAATGAGAAATGTTTTTTATTGCAAGGGAAATACAGTCTCTCAGGTTTGCTGGGCTTGGTTACATAAAGTCCATAGTGCCCTTGGTGGACGTTTATTCCAAGGGAAGGTAAGAAATGTAATTATTATTTTGCCTTTGGGTTTTGTTAGGTTGATGTGAGCATCCATAAATAGTTTAAGATCTCATTTATTCTTTAGTACTCTGTGTGGTTATGGTGGGAGATGCTGAATCATTAGATCCTTTGGTCATCTTGCTGTTCTTCCTTTTCCCAAATAGCTCCTTGTTTTTAAGGCTGTCCTCGCCCATCTCTCCCTGTTCCCTCTTACTCCATGTGAGAGAGGTTTTGATTTGATTTCGCTGCAGGCTGCATATTGCAACTCCTTCACTTGCACTGACACTGAAGCAGAGTACAGAAAAGTTGGGGTGCAGCTGGCTCTTGGTGTGAACACTACACAACGTGCAGTGGTGCCTGACTTCTAACTATATACTGAAATCTCACATACAAAAGGTAGAGCTAATATTTGTTTCTGTTCATGGCTGAAATTAAACCCCGTTTGTTTTCAGCAAGCATTCTTCATTTCTTCTTTTGAAAGCCATAAGGACTGTTGACCTACTTTTCAGGTGGAAAAAAGAGACAGGGAGGCAGCAGGCTGTTTTGTAATACACTGTAAAATAGTTTTCCCTCACAAGTACATAAACAGTTATTTACATTCAAATATGAGTGGCCTTCCAAATCTGAGTATATCTCCTTTGATTCCTTAGATGTTGCTTTTTAATGTGAGTGGTCACATTTAGGGGAATGCAGCATTTTCTCCTTTAAGCCAAATCTTCAGCATGTCTGTTTTTTCCTGCTTATTTGAAAGCAGATTTGTTGTTGTTTTTCTGGACTCGTATTTTGGGGGTTCAGACAAGGGCTTGGATATATATGTGATCCTTCAGCCTTCAGGCTAAGACGAATTTAACCGTAGTGCATTTATGAGACCTGTGGGTGTGATCAAGAAGCAGGTTTTCAGAATCAATTAAATGATGGCGTGGCGTGCTGGGAAGGGAAGCAGAGGATCTGAACGGAGTCTCTGCGTGGCTGATACCGTTTGGAAAGGGTCTCTGCTGCAGAGGATCAGCAGCCTGTCATTCGCCACCTCCCACTTCAGTTTCACCCCATCAGTAGAGAAGTCAGAGTCTGGAACGCAAAAGCTACTTTCTCAGATTTCCCTTTGACATCCAGTACTGAATGTACCTTCTGTGTCTGAACTGAAAATTTCATCACCTTTTTCATTCTTCTGATTTCACTCTCCTCGTTTCATTCCTTACATAAAGCAGAAAACACAAGCAAAGAAAAGCAGCCAGAAGGTCCCTCAGTCTAGAGGGGGGCTGGGATGTTCAAGACAATTACTCTGGGAGACTGTGTAGCTATGCAATAGCAAAGCCAAAGAAGGAGCCCTGGGGAATTACATCAGCTTTTTTTTTTTTTTTTTTTTTTTTTTTTTTTTTTTTTTTTTTTTTTTTTCCTTTCTCCTAAGGCGAAAAATCCTGAATAGGGTTATGAGCTGTCTAACTCTAATCAGCACTGTCCTAGTTCACAGCAAAACATGCAGAATGAACCAAGAGCAGAGCACACGGGGCTTCTGCAACATACTGTTTTCAAAAACCAAGGCACATAATTTCCTGTGAAGCCCTAAAGAATGGAAGGGATAATGTGAAACGCAGGCTATTCCCTGGTAATCCTCTCTGTGTATACTCTGTTTCACCTTCAATCACCCTTTGTCTCCTTGCTGTCATTCATGACTCAGCACCGCCTTTCATAAAGCCCCTGTGCCTCTCTCTGACATGCTGACAGCCTTGCACTCCTCTTTCAGGACTGCAGATCTGCTTCCTTTGTCTGCCCACATAACCTGACTCATCTCTTCTTGGACACTGGCCTTTGCCGCTCACTTTCTGACAGTACAAAATGTCACACTGGGTCTTTAAAAAAAAAATAAAAAATCCACTCAAGGACATTACTGTTGTAACAGGGTTACTCAGCTAATTGCAGTGCCAACCGAGTGGCAGGTTTCAGCCACATCAGGAGCTGGTACCTCCCGGCCGTGTCTCCCAGGGCCCTGCAAGTGGGCTGCTTGCTGATCGGTGCTTCAGCACGTGCTAAAAGCTAGGTCCTGCTTCCTGCAGCATTGTGCCACCTGCACAGCTGGGCATAAAAGCCATAACCCCTCCTTGCTATGAGATGGCAGCACCCACTGCTAGTACTTTCTTTTGCTTCCACTTCGCTTGGAGCGCCGTCTCCGCAGGGCAGACATTTTGCTTCGCTTTGTGATTATCCAGCACCCCCCCAACCTGTAACAATAACGACAGATTTAAGCAGTTGCCAGCCTAATGGTTCTGACATGCAGACAAAATGAAATAACTCAGAGTGGAGCTGGCAACCAGGAAACTTCAGAAACAAATTGATCTGGCAAGGAATTTTCATTTATGCTTCAGGGAACAGGTTGATCTGACAAAAATAGAAGTTGGCAAATAGAGTACCTCTTGGAAAATGGCACACCGAGGTGGTGCAGTGAGATGAAGGGTGGTGTCTGATCTAGCTTCCAGGAGTTGGGGTTGGCTGGCTCGGTGGAAACGAGGAGATCGAGCCCTTTTTGGAACAGAGATTTTGTCATTTTCGTGTTTCATAAAGCACTGTGCAGCTTGCAGCTTTCTCCCGTGGCTCTTGTCGCAGTCAGGAGGCTCTGCCAGTGCACATCAGCCCTGACTTTCTGCAACACATTCTGCTCTCGCTCCACACCATCATGGTGTCTGTGTGCTTCCAACCTTTCCTCCCTCTGTCTCCTGGGCCTCTGCTCCACCTCAGCTTCCCTCTTGAATGTGACCAGGGAGGGTGAGCAGCCCTGGAGGAGATTTTGCCCGAATTGCCCAATTGTGGTAGCTGCTGTCACATGTACTGTATGTTTTTATACCTGCAAAGCATCCAAATGCCGGGAGAGAAGAAGCTCTTTATAACTCTATCTATCTATCTATCTATCTATCTATCTATCTATCTATCTATAAGCCTCTAGTATTGCTGATGGGGACACCAGGCCTCCAAAATGGTTAAAAGTGTGCATGGAACAGTTAACACTGTGCACAGATAGGTTTTGCCATCAGTATCAAACATGCAAACCATTCATTCTCTAAAAAACCCTCCCTTTACATTTCTGGAAATTAAATTCTCTGTCTCCACCTGTGAAAATAATCTAAAAAAACAGCCTCTTCTTTCTGTAAATTCTTCCTGTTGGCTCTCTCATGTGTTGTGGGTGTTTTGTTTTTTTTTTTTAACTATTCATCTTTCAGCTACTCACTGTTACCTTATATGGTCTCCCTATATGCCTGGGCTTTTTCTTAAAGAATGGTATTCTCCATACACCAATTTGATGTTTGGTAAGAATAATAACTTACTATTTTATAACAGTATAGGCATGAAGGGTTTTAAAAAAAATTTAGCCAGTATATTTTTTTCTGCAGAATAAGCACTGTCAACTAAATGATTTAGCTAAGCTGTATAAAAAGAATAAATCTGTGTCTCAAAAGTTGATCAGAAGTCCTTGGATATACTTTGGGAATCATGCTAAATACTTATAGCATATGATGACATTTTCCTACATATCTAAAGATGAAAAAACAGGAAACAACAAAAATTATTACAGAAATATTACACTGTTTATCTTTTGCTACGGTCATAATGATGTATCTCAGCTAACATGAATGCACTACAGTAAAAATTAGTGCACACCACAGTCAGTGCATTTCTGCAGGCCCCATTATTCATAGTTTGGGAAGCCCCGTGGGCCTTTACACTTTCCTGCTAGGATAAGAATATACTTTTCCAGGAGAATAAGTGCTCACAAGGATGACAGAGGAGTACTACAGTAGATCAAACACAGACTATATATAGGAACTCTTGCAATTTTTGAGTTTTCTCCTTTTCTTACTGTCTTTCTGACAATTTCATGGTTTCCTGCTGGCAATCCATCTGTTGCACTTTAAGTTAAGGTAATGTATAAATCTTGCAGTAGTTATGAAAGCATTTCAAGGGAATGGCTTTTTTTTTTTTTTTTTTTTTTTGTTATAAAGCAGTTTGGAAAATGCACAGATAAAAGTGTCTAACAGATAACAATGACAAGGTGTTACAATAATAAACACATGATTCTACCAGGAAAACCTCACAAACTTATTTCAGTTGTGTGGAACTGTTAGTAATGAGTTGTCCAGGTCAATAACATCTAGATTTTTTTGGTGTTATATTTAGTATGTAATCTAGTTATGGTTCTGAACACTTTTACTTTGTTTTAATTCACGTTATCTTTCACTAGTCGACACTGAATGCTACTAAATTTTTTCCCAAACCATAGTTTCTAGAACTCATGAATTTGGGATTGATGAGCTTATATAGTTTTGTATGATCTGGGACAAAATATGACAAATTTTTCTTTTGCTTAAAAATGCCATCTTGGCTTTGGCCATTAGTTCAAATCAAGCTGAACTACTTCTAACCAGTGCACTGATTATATTTAAAAGGTTTTTCATAGAGAATTTTCTAGGTCTCAGGATGCTTAATGTATTACATTGCCACAGTTTAACTCAAGGTTTATTAGCCAGCCTGTGAAAACAGATCAAGTTAGCCTAAAAAATTGTTGATTCAACGTCAGCTTTGATGGGTAACTAAAGACCTATTATATACTTTCAGTCTGTCGAGTCTTAAGCTGGGCTAAAATTACGTATTTCATGAAAAATACCTTATGACCTTATGAACATAAATTATTGTGGGTGATGAGGACTGCAATATGATTTAGAGTTTGAAAGACATTGCAAAAGCTTGATGGAAAGACTTATTTTATAAGGTAGTTTTGCCTTATCTTCTGTTGTCTTACAATCTGAAGAATTAGTGAATCAAAAAAAAAGGGAACTCTTATTTTTATCTTTCTTCCAATTGTTCTTCCTTTCTCCTGTTCCCTTCCCCTTCCCATTTCCCTTTCCTGGTTCCCATTTCCATTTTCCTTCACCAAAAGTGAAAAAAAGCTGCTTTTTATGTAAAAAAAGGTATATCCTTCTTCCTCTCTGACCTGAATCAAGACCAGTAAAAGATTACCTCAGTTAGTTTCTGCAGTGGATACAATACAGTGTGAGTAGATGGTGGGTGGACAGATGAGGGGAAAAACCAGTGTCAAACCATTCCTTCAGTAAACACCAGCTGAGAACTGGGTGAGCTGAGGACTCTTTACATTCTTAAAACACCTTTTCTGGGAAAAAAAGAAAGTATTGAGGTATAAACAGATATGCATATTTTTAAATAACTGACCTTGACTATTTTCTGTATTCCAATTGTTGATTACCCAGATCTTTCTGAGATAAAAAGGAAGTGTTTTATTGCTATACTATCTTCTTTGGAAGTTTTTTCAACCTGTTCTTTGCAATATCACTGTCATTTTCACATCGCTGGGGGAAAAAAAAAATCAGTTTCCTTTGCCCCCAAATTTTAAAGGTATATTTTTCAGAAGCATGAATTTGTGTTCAGTCTTAGGGGCGAAAAAGCCTGCAATGTTATGCTTTCATGTAAATGTGAAGAAAAGATATTTTTTTTTCCTTTTTGATTCTCCTGAAATTTCTCAGGCAAATCTCATTGTGTGATTACTGCTACTAACAAAGGATTGAAGCAGTATGAAAAGAATAAGGCAGGAGGGGAGGGAAGGAAGAGGAGGTGGTTGATTGTGAATGTGAAAGCTTTATTTACACACACACATGAACAATCAGCAGCTTTGAAAAAAGAACGCAGAAAAAAGCACACACACACACACACATTTTTTACATTTCTGTATGCATAATGGCCCTCTGAAAGAATCAACCAATTTGGTAATTTTACTCCACAGAGGATTTGTTATGCTTGTAAAGAGGCAGTATTTTGAATGACGCTATGTTTTTTCTTCTTTATGCTTAGCGCTCATGCGATTAAGTTGACAGAAGGGGGATTTTTTTTCTGTAGTCATCCAGCACTCAGCGTGATGCGAGGCTGGTTTTGAGGAAAGATGCAGGGCAGTTACCTCGTTTTCCACAAAGCATCAACAGCTCAGACACAAGATAGGTTAAACATGGTTCCACCAACACATCTCAGAAGCAGCCCATAAAGGGGAGACATAAGTGAGCAGAGATGAAAGTAGAGCAACACATTGTGCTGCTCTTGTGCTGTTGGGAGCAGGTCAGCCCTCACCGACCCATTGCTGGCTCCTGATCATCCTGCCCCCACAGATTTGGAGGTTGATCCTCCAGGTGGTGGCTGTGGTGGCAGTGGCCTCTGTCATTTAGCACATGGCCGCTTCCTCTCAGGTCTTAAGGTGCTGTGGGCTAAAGTAGAGTCCTCCAGGGGTTGGTCCCTGCTATGCACTTTGTCTTGCAAGTTGGGTAACAGCTGGCAATTGGCAGAAAAGACCGTTGTGTAGTGAATTAGAATCAGTGAATTTTGCTACATTGTCTGAATCACTCAGCTCATCAAAGAGAGGTGAATAGTGGGCAATGAACATTCCTATAACAGCATGTTGAAATCATTAGTAAGAGATGATGAAGATGAGTGAGGATTATGTCTGTGCTTTTTTCCCTTTTTTTTTTTTTTTTTTTTTTTCTGAAGAAACTTCATGTTTTTGCCAGTATCAATGTTGCTTTGTCACTGGTAGTGGTAGGGTGGTTGATAAAAGCTGATGAAGGCTTTTTAATCACTACAGGAGTCAAGGCTGACCATGTGGCTATGCCAGCAGCACAACTGCGATGAAGAAGCCTAGCAGAGGCACTATTTAATGTCAGTCGATCAACATTTTCAGCTTGCATATTAAATGCAAGTTGAAGGAAGAAGATGATTGAGATTAAGAGTTAAAAAAACCCTATCACTATTCTTTCGCTCCACTTTGCTGGGGAAAAAGCCTTCTTGGAAAGACTTCCAAAGAATCCCCTCATGAATATATGCATGGTGGGTGGGTGGGTATGGGGGATGTGTGTGTGTGTGTGTGTGTGTATGTGTAGAGGGGTAACCACCTGCTAGATTCTTGCTTCCTTCCTTTGGTGCTGGGAGTCTTGGAGAGACCAAGACAGTTGTTCATTAAATTTGACAGAATGTCTTTTGGAAAGACCTTTCTTCAACCTGCTTTGGACCCTTTTGAAATTAGGAGGGTCAGGGCTGAGCAGGCCCAGGAGCTTGACTTTTTTGAAATTTCTGCTAGGGAAGGGGAAAGGCTGGAGGAACCAAGAATGGCAGGGGGTTTGGTTTGTATGTGTGTACATGTACATGTGTGTGTGTGCATGCGTGTGTGTGTGCGTGGACACGTGTGTGTGCGCATGCATGCACTCTGAGCTGTGCTCCTCAATATGAGATTTCTTATTAGAGGCAGGCTTCCTTCTGTTCTGCCTATCTATCTGCTTTCATCTTGATTTGTAGTGAGGGCTGGAAGATCTATACGTGTGTCGCGAGGTGCGGGTAGGTGTGTAGGGCAGAGCGCTATCAGTAATGATGCACCATTAATTTGGTGGGTGTCCATGTAAGGCTAGACAGGCACCTTTTACTGCTGCTTGCCTGTGGCAGGGTCTTGATGTAGGTCCGAGGCAGCTCATGACCTGTGCTCCGAAGTCACAGGACCCTCTTTCAGAGTGTCAAAGGGCAGGCTGTAATTCTTTTGTGCCAAACACTTTGCTAGGCTCCGAGGTAATCCCAGGGCACATTGGGATATTATTTTTTGATGGCTGAGTGCAAGAGCTTTTTCTTGCCCCCAGTGCTTGCGAGCAACAAGACCAAAGGCCTCTCACTGGGCTTCTCTGGCTACATTGCATCCCTGATTTTCTGATCTGTAAGAAACAATGTATATTTAGAGCAAGTGAAGCTAAAAAAATCCATTACAATTGGAGTGAAATTTATCTGTATTCGGGTCGCTGGTTTAGATATTGTCAAATATGCAACATATTTATTAATTGCTGCAATACAATGCACAGTTAGGAAGTATGTGGTTAAAATAAAATGAGTTAATATTTGTCTTTGTTTAAAAATGCAGTGTTGCTATTGGGATGCAGTTGGAGTTGCATGCATCTCCAGAGGGAATCTAGCCTTTTATTTAAAAATGCTTTCTACACAATATCTTAAGTCCTCTCTATTGATTTGTCTGGGATATTAAAAAAATAATATAATGCTGTGTTAGATACAACAAGTAATCTTTATTTTGAAATTTGTTATATTATGGTACAGACACATGGTACTCTTGTGGTATATAGCTGAAGAAAATACATATTATGCAAAATATGCTGTGAAGGCTGGACGCTAAGAATACTGAATATTTTCCTCTGTAATTCCTGTCATGACAAAGCATCTCTCTTACTGATGAAGTTTGGATAAATATTTAAAACTGAACTGTTTTCCATGGAAAGATGCAGATTCAGTGGCATGAAAATAGTCTACGGACTTGCAAGACTTTGCTGAATTTCATGTTGAAAAAAATCCAACACATGCCAAAATAATCTGAATATTTTGCCTTGACTTTCAAAATGAAATTTTCAGTTTTTTATTTCAAATGGATTTCCTGCCTATAACTCTGCTTTCATTAAAAGAAAGCTCAAAATTGAAATGATGTGTGCCACACTGACAGGATTTTCATTTCAGTGACAACTGCTTTTTCTGTCCTCGTTCTCTTTTCCTCCGTCAGTGGATTTTTGAGAATTGCCATCAGCTAAAAATATCCATCATATTTGTAGGTCTGTGTCTGACTACTCTAATTCATAGATCTTTCTCTTTGCACTGTGTCATTTCCAGAGCTATCCCTCACTTCTTAAACATTGATTTTCAAAATTTTCATGATTGCCAGTCATCTGTCCTACCTCCATGACACTGAGGTACCATTTCTCTATGCCTTTTACATCAAATGACAGAGTTGGAGAAAACTCTGTGGGAAAAACTTATTTCCATCAGTTTGTTTAGTTTTTTTGCTACCTTCTTGAGGCTTTGGGTTTTAGATACTGCCCACTGTGAACTGTGCTGTTTCTTGGCAGATTTCCCCACGTGTTTGATAATACCAGCAAGGCTGGGATGGTGCCTCCAGAATATCAGACGTCCCTTTCCAGTAAGTACTTGAAACATGGGAAACTTTTTTTGTAGCTTAAGGACCACTTTTCTGCTCCCTTCCGTCCCCCAGCAGAGGGCTTGTGGAGGGCTGTTACAGGGATGGAGGGCAATGGCAGAGGTTGGAGGTGCTGGAAGCCCAGCTCTCCATTTCTACACAGCAGGTATAAATACTGCAGCTAAATGGCTCCTGAGAGCAAGTGCAGGTCTGCTGCAGGTCCTCCGCATGGCTGTGCTGTGCAACAGAGCCATTTTGCAATCAAAAGCAATTTAAGCTGTACAGGGGTTGGAGCCATCAGTGAGTCTGCTGTGTGACGGGACCTACCTGTCACTGTCTGCCTCAGGCGTTTTTTCACTCTCCATCTTGCCTGTTGGTAGGAAGCGCTGATTGAATAGTGCATTGTGCCAAAGCAGAATGGCCTCAGTTGACAGCTAATTGCTTTAGATCAGAGGGGAGATGATGAAAAAATGCAGGAAAGGGTTCTCTGTACATGCATTAAACTTCACAAAATGTGATTCATTACAGCTTCATGATGTGAAAGGCCCAGGACCTTCTCACTGTAAAACAGTGTAGGTTCACTGATTACAGTAGGAAAATGCTTATTTTCACCTCTTTGGTTTTCATCACTTAACAGAGACTTGAAGTTGCAGTCTAGATCCCAAACCTCACACTCCAACAAGAACAAATTTCAGTCATCACAAATATAGAAAGGTGGGTTGATGAATCACTGTGTAAGGGCCAACACGTGGCGGGAGAACAGACCAGCTCTGCATGGGGGACGACTGTAGTTCGTTCACTGTTGTGTGCTGCAATTCTGACATGGAGCCGTTCCCCGAGTTGGAAAATTTACATTGACACAAGCGAGGTTACAACAGCTTTTCCTCTCAGACATGTCTTCTATGCAGAGAACCAAGAAATGGCTGTGTCAGTCCTGCTGTGTTTGGAGATTTCTTCAGAAAAAGTGCTTTTTGAAGCTGGCTTGTGCTGCCTGGGCCCACTGGAGCCCCCATGTCAGACCAGAGGCACAGGTGCATGGCTCTGTGGGAGCTCCCGTATCGGCACTCAACACGTGTCCATCCCTGCGCTCAGCTCTGGCATCCATCTCAAAGCCCAAGGTGCAGTGGAGACCTGGGTGACCAATCTGTAAGCTGCCTGGGAGGACTACACAGCCTCTGAAACATGCCGCTGCCTTTAATTCTAGGAAGAATTTTCGCCGCGGACGCCCACCCATAGCTGAGCTCTCTAATTGGCTGTCACTCTGAATCCATGTGCGCAGCCTTCAGACTGTAGCGTGAACCTGCCGAAATGTGTCTTTATCACAAAACCATCCAGGCACTGTGCAGGAGCGCTGGTGGCTCCCCAGGGTGGGTCCGGGCAGGGCCTGGCACCAGGGCCCGTCCCAGCCCCGGGCCGGCGCAGGGCCCCGGGGGC
>NW_020799091.1:77150031-77179736 GCF_003259725.1 Athene cunicularia | reverse complement strand
CGGCGCACCCTGCGGGGAGCCCGCGGCGCTGGTGGTGCCACCAGGGACATGACAGAAAGTGGGCAGACACGGTTGTCTCCTGTAGATGATTTAGTGATAGGCTTGTAGTAGCAGATAGAAAAAGCAAATAGCAAGTCTCAGAAGTCTTTTAATATATAACGGCTTATTTAGTCATTTTAGTTAAATCATTTATTTATGTGAACCGAAATTTGGCCCTTTAACTGTAATGTGTAGGTCTGGTAAATGATCTGCTGTGCAGAGTATCTGACTCTCCAGGGAGAGCTGTTCATATTCCAGGATTTTCTAGGTTTCTCTAAGCTGTTTCTAACGTATCTTTGTTAGATGGATTATGCATTTTATTTCTCATTCCTAACAGTGAAATACAAACCTTGTACTTAGGCATTTCCCACAAAGGAAAAACCCTCTGCAACTTAGAAGTGTTGAACGCTGATTTACTGTTCATGTGTGAACAAATAAATTCCCCAGAAATCTGTTGTTTGGAGCGCAGGGCGCACAGCTTGCCTCTGCAGCTGTGTGGCGTGTGGATGAGGTCATCCCTGCCACAGAGCCAGCTCTGTCTGCAGGCCTGCTGCTGAAAAAAGCCCCAGACAGACTGGAAGAGGAAAGGAAAGCGTGCATGGAGGGTTGAAGACGGCGGTTTTCGTTATGATAAAATACTGACTTGCAGTTTCAAGTGGTGGAATTTGTAGCATGATCCTCATCAGCAGTGGCACTTCCAAAGCACTTCCTCACCTACCTGAAAAGCAGCGGTATAGACGTCGATTAAAAAGGCAGAAAAACAGATCAAAGCAAATTCTTCAAATACATATGTTAGGAAAACACATATGAAAATGCTAATAGAAATACATTGTCATTTGTAATGGACTATCCAGTCCAGTTCTAGAAAGAGAATGTTTTTTTGGTGACAGTTTTTTGAGTGGTACTTAAAGAAAATCCACAACACCCTGTTGCAAGACCTAGGCTAAAGTCTGAGACTTTATAAACTTAGCATCTTTTGACACAAAGCAATATGTCAACATATGAACATACAGATGTCAATGTCTTAGTGTAAAGATGTTAACACATTTAACATTTTGTGCAACTTTATGCAGCCTTTTTACACGTTATAGTCATATAATTATGATAAACATTTCGATCTGCCCAGAAGCTCTGGGAACAAGCTCACTCACTGTACTGTGACTTAGTGAATTTTTTAACTCTCTTAAGGCAGAATATAATAAATTATTAGTAAAAAATGAAATACTTTTATGATGTTAGTGCTACTGGCAGTCTGTGAAGCTTCAGTTTCCTGGGCATGACAGCTGAAAAAGAGATGAAAGATTTTCTCATGTCTCTCCCTTTTAATTTTTAAGCCCAAGACACAAAGTGAAATTACCTGTAAAGCTGAATAAAAATCGTGTCCGTGTAGCCCAAAGAATTAAAAAAATGTGAACAAGTAAAAAAATATTAGTAATGTGCTCTATTGCAAATAAAAAAAATCAATAAATGAGAAAACCTACTGAAATAGATTTAGACATGCCACAGTAAAGGAAAAAAACAGAAAAAAATGAGATACCAAAGAATCTGCCACTACATCAAATCACATCACAGAAAGCACTGTAGGTGAGGCTGGCATTAAGAAAGGATTTTGTGTGTTGCTGTCAATAAAACAGCATCTAAATTATGCTGCAAACTCTTCCCATGTTGATCAGGGGAGAGAAAAAATAATTTAAACAAATAAGAAGACTTATGTAGGAATTCCGACCCCAGACCCATTCAGTTTTACGGAACAGAAGTCTGTTAAAAGAGGATATGTTACATCAGAGACAAATTTGATATGTCGGGATTTAACCCAGTCACTATAAAGATTGGGATCCCATGGCACGCAGAATGCTATGGCTGTAGCATACAGAAGCAGAGATATCATGATTCCCAGGACTTTACATTTAAATAATCACCAAAGAACAAAAGATCATCAGAACAAAAAGATCAACACAATAACATCATTGCGAATGATGTTTTGTCCAGTAATGAAATTGGAAGAAAATCCTGTTTCCTGGAAATATATTGGTCTTCATGAAAATGTTGGTTTCTTTTTTGCGGGATGGATGGCAAAAGAAACTGGAATAACTTGATGATTGTAACACTTACATATAATATGACAACTTACAGGTCTTCACTTATTATTCTGGGCTTGCCTTTCTTGCTTCTGTACAAAAATTGTGTCTCCTTTTTGTTGCATGATGGAAAGAAAGCACCTTCTAAGACCGTTATTTTACCTGAAAGTTTCCTCTTTGCAGTGGCCCACTTACCACTTTTTAACAACACAAATTGTCAAATCAGATCCTATTTGTTCTCTCATTAAAATATTAAATCCATTTTATTATAAGGAAAAAGATGGGTAAATAAATTTTACATTTTGATGGTCAAACATTTTTCTCTGTCTGAACTGTTGCCTCCCATGTTTATTCACATTAATACATGAGGTTGCTTCTTGGAGAGTTAGGAGTCTGCAGAGCTGTGGAGAATAAGCATGTTTAATTTAGATCACAGCTCTGTGTACATTAATCCTGGATCTGTGCACTGTCAGATTAGACAGCAAATATAAATTAATCTGGATGAGGTATGAGCACACCATCATATTTTTGCTAAATTATCCAACATGAGCAACATGGTGTTTATGCTACAGTTAGGCTTTATTCTGACTCAGGGAAGGCAAAAGACGTCAGATCCATCATTAATCTGCCAGGACAAATTTATTTCTTAAAAAAACAAACAAACAAACAAAAAATTTGAACAAATACAAACTTTGATTTTAGCAAAGCCTGTGGCATGATCTACCATAGCATCCTCCTAGACAAACTGGTGAAAGATGAACTGATTAAGTGGACAAGAAGGTGGGTAGAAGATTGATTATAGCATCAGGCCAAAAGGGTAGAGACAGTGGTATGAAGTCCAACTGGCTGTCAGTTCCTAACGGTGTCTCACAGGTGTCTGTGCTGGCACCACTATTGTTTTATGTCTTTTTTAGTGAACTGCATGATGGCAACTGGTTTGCAGAAGATTCCGAACTGGGGGGAGCAGCTGGAGAAATGGTCTGAAGAGGAACTGAACAAAGTTCAACAAAAGCAGTACTGGCTGGGAACTGACTTTCTGGAAGGCAGCTTTGCAAAAAAAGACCTGGTGGTCCTGGTGGATAACAAGTTGAACATGAGTCAGCAGTGTGACTTTGCAGCAAATGCCACTTTGGGCTGAAGGAGCTTAGCCAGAAGGTCAAGGAATTTTTTTCCCCTCTATTCAGCTCTTGTGAAACTGCACGTGGAGAGCTATATCCTATCCTGTACTGGGCTTGCCAGTACAGGAAAGACACTGTCATACTGGAGTGAGCACAGTGAAGGGTGACTGAGCGGGTGGGGGGCTGGATCAGCTGTCCTTAACTGGCTCTGCTTGGAGCGGGGCTCGGACCAAGTGACCTCCAGCCTGCAGACAGGTCTGTCTTGCTGAGTTTGCACCAGTTGAGCACTTTGTGTCATGTGTGCGCAAACCCTTGAACTGAACTGGTTGTGCTATGGAACCATGGCTTTGTTTTCTTTAGCAGTGCTGCTATGACTGTTTTCCCAGGGTTTTAGAGGAAGTGGAAATCCTATGCATTCATGCATGTCATCTCTGCCAGTTGTACAGGCTGGAAGATTTATTGCAACCTGAAGAATAGAATGTGCTGCCTTTAATTTCTGAGCTAAGGACTAAATGCATGCACATTTCCTGGGTAGTGAAAAATAAGTACGTATCTGGGATTAAAGGGAGTTCAGGAAGACTCATCAACACTGTCTTCAAGGCAAACTAAGAAAAATACTTAAAAGTGGCAAAGGAAATCTAGATATTATAATTTCCTCTGTTGTCACCTTTTAGTTACGTACATTATTTTAGGAATTTTTATAAATTTTCTAAAATGTTATATTGGACATGAATACGGTGTATGAAATACACAACCTGTTCATACATGGCCATAGTTCTGCAGAGGGTTGTTAGCTGTTACCATTGAAATTCTTTCAAAATTAGGCAAGGGCGTGTTTCCCACAGTGATTTATAGGATACAACTAACTGAACAGGTGAGTATCTCCAATTTTGTTGCTGTATTTTGCTGTAGGGTGATGAAGGGAGCAGCTGTATTGTCTTTCCTATATGCTGACTCGAGGACAGCTTTCCCTATGAGGTAGATGTATTCTGTGAGTGCATATGCGGGTGGATTTTGATAATAGGAAAATTCAGCTTATTTTTTCATCCCATATATTTAGTTGTCATTCATTGTCTTACAGTATGTTTCTTCTTGTTTACTCCCATTTATTCAGTATAGGACTTGCCCTCAGAAGTGGCAGTATGTCAGAGACTGGTGGCTTTACCAACACATATCTGCCAGATGTGCATTCAGGACTTTTTAGAGGTACTTATAGCTGAACAAAATTCCTCTTTTATACAGCATTCTTTCTTTTTTTAATAATTTTATCAGTAGAGAAAAAAAAAAAATTGAACCCTATATTTTCTTTAAACATCACCTAAAAATTTAGTTTTTGGTGACAGAAGATTAAAGTTAAGATGTGAATCTGGACTTTGAAATCTGGACCTGAGGATACTTTATTCTGTGATGAGCCAACATGCACTTACAGGAAATGGTTTAGGAAAATAGGCCCATTTTCTTTTTCCCAAGACTGAAAGCTTCACAGTATTTAATCATTCCTGAAGGATATTTGTATCCTATCAAGGATAAGAATGCTTATTTTCTTTGCAACACATTCATTGTGAGAATTCAAGTTCAAGATTTTTAATTATTTGTTCAGTGGAGTATTGCTCACCGAATGTTCTTTTGGTATACAAATATTCAGAATTACTCAAGGGAAAAGGAGTATTACATGAAATATCATGACAGAATTCCTTGAAATGTTTTGACTACCACTTGAGGTATTTTTAGAAATAATCAGAGAATCATCTAATTTGGAAAAGCTTCCTCCTGAGCCAAGCAGTTCGTGTTCCTGCGCTGTGGCAGAGCTGAATAATTCTGTACAATGGAGGAAACATGGGCTGACACTTGCCAGTGAGTTCCCTGTGATTATCCCATTGGTCAGTGCACATGCTGCCATACAAAAAGTCTTTGTATATAACAATATAACAATAGCAGAGAGGAGCCTGTTCCCTCTGACCTATTAAATCCCTCTCATTCCCAGTCCTTTAAGGATCCACTCTCATAAACCTGACTCCTAGTGTAAAGATTTCAATGGGGAAAGTAGTCCCCTTGCTTTCTAATTCCACTGCAAATTCATCAAAGTATTAATTTGATTACCATCATGCTGCAAAATGAGTGGGAATGAATTAGTGTTCGAAGAGGAAGAGGACACAACTCTATTTTTGGTCTTAAGGAAATGAATTAATCTGATATGGCTCCTTCTGACAAACACATACAGGCTACCATTTTGCATCACCTCATAAAAGCATAATGATGTTTACGAATGGACAGAATCATTAACAATTTGCCAGCTGGCTAGCTAGGCTGCTTAGACTTTAACTGTTGAAGCTTCATTTTTGTGTGTCTCTATTACGTATATTAGAAAAGGTATATTGATATTAACTATAATAGACAGCAATTTTAGCTTGTTTTAGTCATACGAGGAGTGTGCAAAAGTCTTATGCCTGAGAATATGGCTGGGGTGAAGTTCTGCTGGTGCACAAAAATGTTTACTATAGGAAACAAAAAGAAAGGTAGCTTATAATATTTACCATTTATCCATTGACATGGAGGTAGTTCTCAAATCAGGGATCAGTTAAGAAGTCTTAGGAGACATATTTTCTAAATCATGAGCTGGTTTTAATCTGCATTGACAACACCACCCTGATCAGCTCTTACATGCCAAGTAGATAAAGGCTTTGCTACCTGGCAGCAATGTAACTGTGCTTATTCTGTGCAGGAATTTGAGCTACAGCAGTTTACCAGTAACCTCACACTATGCAAGGATCATTGCACTGCTTCTGAATTACCTAGGGCTTCACACCAGTGAATTGACGAGTTTGTATGAGATCCATTTGGTCTCCACTGTGGTAAAGCTGCTGGAATGACATCAGTGATTATTTCCTAGTAATCTGTTGAAAGTGCACACTGGAAGGGGAAATGTTTTTTGCAAGTACAGCTCAAGAGAGAAATTGTTTTTGGAAGACATTCAAACTTGAAGAACTGGCTTCAGAATAAGTGTGCAGAGAGACTGATTAATCTTCTGACACTGGAGAGCATTAAATAGCTCTATGAATTAAGAGTTTTTTTTAGCTGAAACTGTTTATTGCTTTGAAAAAAACCCACCTCTTTCAGCAGCAGGAAAGTTTTGTTTTTTTTTTTTTTTTTTTTTTTTTTTTTTTTTTTTTTTTTTCCCCTGTGTTGGATTGTTTGTTTTTAACTTAGACTGTTTCTGTCTGAACTGACTCATCTGGAAATTGAGTTGTGAGGTTTTTCTGTACCTTGGAGATTTTGTTGTGAGAAGGAATTTACATTGTAACAAGGAAATGTGTGGAGACAAGGAAACACAATGAAATCCTAAGTGTTCTTTTGATGGATTTAATGATGAGTTTTCTTTAAGGAACCACACAATAGGATAATCTTGGGATAGACAAACTCTTAACTTACTTTTTTTAACTGAGTTTGTTTTGATTTGATTGATTTTGGATGAATGCCCCTTTGCTGGAGGCTTTCATATTGTTTAGACTTGGCTTTCAAAACTGATTTGGGAAGGTTTTTATCCTCAGAGTATAACAAATATATTACGAATATATTTGGGCTAACTTCTTTCCATGTCTTTATCTTCTTTTTTTAACTGTTGATTTTTCAGTCTTCAGAATGACATTAGAAGACCTGTATGTGTGTATGTTTGTGTGTATGTATTTGGTGTCTATATTTGTCATTCTTACAAAACAAACGTCATTTATATGTAGGGTTCATGTGAGCCACTATGGTAATTTGCATGTTGCCCTGTTGTAAACCAAGTTAGGTCTTTTTCTCCCACACTGTCCACAAAGTTTCATGTTTTGGGTCTAGCATAAAAAACTTCCATTGTGCTTGTCAGTACTTTATTTAGTTTCATCTTTGAATATATTCTCATCTCAACATATTGATATAGGGCTTTCAGTGCTAGTTCTTGTCTTGCTCAGTGCAGTTCATTTATTTTCAAGAACAGAGTGGAGAAATGGGCATAGCTAAAGACAGCTGGGAAACAACGGATCCCCTTTGCAGTATTAGATGGATTAATGATCCATTCAGTGTAAGATCCAGACTTTGGCAACAACTGAAACTGAAATAATTAGAGAAAAGAAAAAGTGCTTCTCTTCAGCCCTGATAAGAATAGTAAAGCATGTTGGTGTCATCCTGTTAGTTGCTATTACAGACAACTGATGTACTGAAGTCAGGTAAAGGGTACCCAGGTAACCTATATCATGAAGGCAGAAGTGTAAGGAACAGTAAGAGAAAGGAGAAGAGAGTGAGAGATCAGAATAAGAGTGGGGAGAAGTGGAAGGACACTTTTGGCTGTTGGGCCAGTGCCCCATTTGTTGCAAGCATTAGTGTGTTATGAATGAGGCAGGGGACTGAGGAAAGGTGGAGATTACTGTTTTTGGCAGGGCAAGTAAATGTCATCATGGAGACCTGATTTTTAATTTATTCAGGACACTATTCTGAACATGTCTGTTGAACATGGTTTCATTCTTTGATAGGTCTGTTTAGCACGTATCTTTAGTAAGACTACTGATACTATCCATCTTGAACTTTTTTTGTATGTGATTTCATGAAATTTGATCATGAAGAGACATCCTAGGCTGGAAAAGCCTTACTGTAGGGTTATCAATGTTTCATTGCAAATATGGAACAATGCTTCAAACGAGATCTTGCCAGGGTTTGCTCTGGACTACATTCCTTTAAATAGAAGTTCATTAATAATGTGTGTGATGGAACGATTCACTTATATAAAACGTGTAAACTTGTTAGGGTAAATTATAAGTTTAGAGGAATGATTATAATTCAAACTGTGTTTGGAAAATAGGAGAGATGGCCCAAATCATTGAGACAGAATTTGATAAGGTAAAGTCTCCAATGCTCTATTTAGAATGAAATTAAATCACAGATACACAATTATTGATGATATAACAACCAAATCACAACAAATTGCCACAAATTCAGAGTCCCTTAGAGAGTCTGGGGAAGAGCTTAGTTGCCACAAAAAGGGTTGTATTTGGCTCTGAGTATCCTGTGGGAAAATGATCTTGACATGCAAATTCTCATGCTCCTGCAAACATGAAACCAGAGTTAGTTTAGATAATGGAGTAGAAAAGTTTAGAAACTGGAATGTGTAGGAATAGCAGGAGAGGTCTAAGGAGGCTCTAGCTCCCCATGGTTAGAAAGATCCCTTCCATGCAAACGGCATGATTGCATCCATCTTTTCAGCTGTTCCCAAATGCCAAGGAACTCTTTGCTACTCCCAGTGACTGGAAGAAGCAGGTATATTTTCATAATGTTTTCTTTACATCACACAGTTCACTTCAATGGTGGGTACAGCTTTATGAGCAGCTTCTTCACCTCAGTATAATCACACCAGTGTGTATGCCTCCAGGTTCATGTCTGTTCTCTGGAAAAGAGGAAGAAAAGGCAGAGTGGTTGTCATGAGAACAGTGAATTAAGCTTTCTCTGGGATCAGAGAAGGACCATCAGTGAAATTATGATGAAGGAGAACTATAGGATGCTGTGGAAGGAATTGCCATTCATTTTCCAAAGACAACCTTGGCAAGTGTGTTCATAGAAGAGAATTGCAAACAATATGGATTTTCCTGGTTGGCTTTATGTAACTTCTAAGTCACAGAGTACTAAGCTATGGCTTAATGCCTGAGAATTTCATCTAATGATTTTCTTTCTACAGTGATCCTTCCCCAGTAAGCTGGACAGATGCTATTAGACCTCTTTTGTGAGATATATTGGTCTGAAAATCCATCTGTGAAAATGGGTGAATAGTTGAGCAATTAGAAAGTCATCTCATTCTTGACTAAAAAAACCAAAAGACTTAATTTAAAATTAGGTTAGAGCATGTCTGCAAGAATTTCAGTGACAGCAATTTGGACAGAGAAAATGCTAGGATTTGCTTGCAGGCTTATGGCCAAAATTTACACTTTTCTGGAATTCTCTGAAACTATAAAGGAAATATATGCACATACTTGGAAAGATGTGTAACATAGATGACTGAACCCCTCCTGGCTCTCTTGTCCTAAGTGAGACAATGTAGTCAGGGAAAAAAAAAAGAAAAAAAGTTTTTCTTCTTGTATGGATATTATTTACAGAGTTGTTGCTCCCCAGTGGAGTTATAAACAAAATGAATAGAGGTAAGGGGTTCTTTTGTTATTTCTTGTAACTGCAGAAGCAGAAGAATGTCTGTATTTAGGAAGACAGAGTTATCTTGACTGGAGTTCAGCTGTTACATTCACCCATCTAAACTTACAGCTCCCTTTTTCGTTCACTCTGTACTCAAGGTTTTATGAGAGAGTATTCTCTCACATTTCTCCTAACACCCTCCTGCACACAGACTTTCATAGACCGACTTAGTGGTATAGCACTAGACAAGAATGGGGCTTAACATCAGCACTGACATTGTGTTATCTTCAAAATATGGTCTTTCTATCTTCCACTTGAGATATTAATAAACTTCAAAAGCTACTTCCATTCTGAAATAAAAAGCTCCAGGGATATCCTTAACTATGTCGACACTGCTGCTGCATCTTGATGATAATCTTATCATGCAAAGGTGGAAAAAAAATGCTGATCTATAAAACATGTGCTGCACAAGCCACTGCAATTTCAAATTACAGATGTCTGGGTATTGACCCATGGATCATTTCAATTACTTACTTCTGCAGATATGCATGATCTACCACCAGCCTACCACAATTTTGTTCAGATAGTGGATAGGCAAGTGGAGAAAAATGTTTCCTTTAAACTGTTGACATGCTGTCTGATAAGCAAATACTTAAATGATGTCATGTTGACTTGCTGTGGTGTGATGGAAGGTAACGGTATGAGCCATGTATGCAATAAAAAAAAAGACAAAGTCATTATCTGTGATATCATCATGCCCTCAGCAGGAAGTGTTGGTACAGCAGAGATGAGTCGTCAGTAGTGGAGTTCATCCATCAACAGTTTGGAGGAAAAAAGGGGACAGGAATTGAAGGCGGCTAATTTGCAGAATTTGTGCTCCTAAATTTCTGTGAGGCAGTGGATGAATTCAATAGAAAGAGGAACTACTGTGTGTTTAAATAATTAAACACACTTTGGGAAATAATTAGTCCTTTTTGGGAAATTGTAAGTGACAGCTCTTGCTTTAATGCAAGGCTGTGTTTTAAACCATGGTGCAAATGTGACGTGATGGAAATGCAGATGAAGACAAACTAAACAATTCTCTTAAAAAATTTTGATTCAAGTTGTGTATCTATTTGAAGAGCAGTTCAAGCACTTTTTCTTTTGTTTTCAAATGGCCTGTGCACAGACATGATTTAGGGTTAAAAGTCCCATCACTCTAGCCATTGTAGTTAAAGGTCCAGGCTGGTGCTGACAATAGTTTATCTTTAAATGCTGATAAAAATTCCAGTGGCCCTTCCTACCACTGATGATCAGCGTTAACCCCTGGTCCACATGACAGTTGCCCCTAATTAAGTAAACATCTGACAGAGGTTCAATATGTTTTGTAATGACAGAAAAGACGTAGTCGGTGGCAGTACAGAAGATAGTACAGGCTTGGCTTTAGAGATGTGGAAAAATCCCCCCTTGCACAGTTTCAATGAATAGTACAGAGCAAAGTGATAGATATATATAGAACAACACTTGCACATATAAATATACCCCCTCTGCTTGTATACATTTGTATAATGAAACCCCTTATGTCTTCCTTCTTTCAGTTCAGCTAAGCCAGTTGCTGAAATGGGGCTGTTTCCAAGTGCAGACAGGGCTGAGGCATGCATTATTGACTAAAACACTCCATTCTGGTCTCCTGGGGCATATAAGCATTTCAAAACCATTCATAATAACGGAGCCCAATCCTATGCTGCAGGGCAAATGACTCTGCATCAAATGGCCAGCACAAAGCAGCCAGCCATGGCGCATCGTATTACCTCCAGCTGCTCCTCCCCCATGCTGCTTGTGTAGGAAGTGTGGTCCAACATTTTTTATGCAGAATCTGACTGTGGAAAACTTGGCACATCTATATCCTGAGCTATGTTATATGCTCCTTAGCCAGAATGAAAGATTTGGTCAAAAATACGTGATTTCAGCTCAGAAAAGTGTCTAAAACCAGCTCATGTACTTGTTTAGATTTCCTATTGAGTTGCCCTCCCCCAAAACAGAGGTTTATAGGAAATCCTGGTAAAGCCGTAATTGTAATCATAAACAAATGGCTCTCTGCAATGCTGACCTCTTTCTCTAGAGCTCTCCTAAATGTTAATGGCAGGGCTAGAGATCTATATTAGGCACTGTGACAGCAGGAAGAAATCTGGCAGTCTTACAGTGTCATTTTGTGGAAAATACATTGGAGCTGCTTCTGGAATAAATTTACATGAGAGCAAAGAGGAATTAAATAGAGACGAAAGCACAGATTTGCTTGCGATGATGTGGATGAGGACGGCAATTGCACAGAATGTTTAGTTGCATGTCTCCCTTCTGTTATTGTGCTTCTGAGTGATCAGCAGATGTCACTGGTGATGGGTGACGTGAAGCCTGTCTCCGTTCTTTGGATCAAAAAAGAATTGTCACAGCATTTCTATTCCTTGGTGGCTTGGGAGTGAGACAGCTAAGTGCCAGAAGTTTCACTGCAAATGACCACATACCTTCAGCTAATAACGTGTGCTTGTGTAGCTAATGTGCTGAAAGATTGATACCTCACGTTCTTCCTATGGGTCTTCCTATGCTAAAATTGTCCTCAGAACATTTAAGCAGACTACATGCAAATATGCATATATACATATATACAAACATAGGCATATATATGTATATGTGGATATATGTTCATATATAAATGCCCAGGTATTGGGTTGGTGGTGAAACAGAGAGTCTGTGTGTGCATCTCAGCATGGTGTCTTACTGCTGTTTACAAGCTTCTCCTTCTGCTGCCTTAGGTCCTCTGAAATGCTCCAGACTGGCACAACCATGGAGCCCTCTACCTACAGACTAGAAAAAAGATAATATTTTACTTCTAGGATCAAAAAGAAGATGAAATTGCTGTCTGGAAAAATAATTGTGTTTGTTTCCTGATAAAAAGCCAAGTATTCAGTTGCACAGTTTATTAAAGCAAATCTGAAAATACCTGGGGGACACCAAAGCACCTTTTTGTATTAGGGAGTAAAACCTCCCACCAGTCTGCTTTGGAAGAAACTAAAAGCTGAGTCAAAGAAAGTGAGAAACATAACAGTGAGTGTACTTCCCAGAAATCACAGAAAGCCAAATGACCCAGAGGCTTCATGTCAGAGGGATGTAAAAGAACCATCTTTTCAAACAAATGGAAGTTTTTCAAACCAACCCTCGTCCAGATACGTAACCACTCTACTAATTGGATAAAATAGAAGGAAACACCTAAATTATGGCTGGCATTAAATTTCTGTTTCTGAAAAATTTTGGAAATTGCAACATGAAGGGACTCAAAAGTATTACCATGTTGTGTAACACTCTTTGCAAAACGCTGAGCATTATCTCAGATTTAAATATTTTGCAGTAGTTTAAAATTTACAGGCCAAAATGTTTTTTGATCAGTCTGCAGTGATGTGTCTGGCAGACTTCATAGAGACAGCTCTCAGTGTACTTGTTCAGAAACACTTAGAAGGATCTTGGCTTATTACTGTGTTTATTTACTGCTGGATTCACTAACAGGTCTGTAGCTGAGCTGAGGTAGACCAGCATAAAAATTCTGCAGAACAGGCGAGGTGCTGCTATACAGCTGATTATTGAATCTGTGGCAAGTGCTGGTTATGTACAAAACCCACAGATTTGGGTCTTAGGGTGTGAGACAAAAAAACCTAAACTGAACTTGACTGGTTTGTAATTCTGCAGTGAAGCCATGAACACACAGTGTTTCCAGAGGCTCGGGTTGTTGTGAATCAATAACCTCTGGGTCTGAGAAAAAATCACCATACAGAATTTGAGTTTACAGGTATTACGTCTTAGAAAGCATAGATAACTAGTTTCTTTTTTATTATTATTATTTTTTTTTAAACTAATGCCTTTGAGACTGCAGTCTGCTTTGTTTGGAAACAATTTTGTTACTAGAGACAAGCAAGGAAGTGAAGGCGAAATTCTGAAGTTAACTGTGCCTTAAATCAGTCCTCTAAATAGGGAAGAGTCTATTATTACTGATAATGTTTTTAAAGAGTTCCAGCCAGGGAAAATTTATGTGCGTATAGCACAGCTGTGCTGAAGTCCTTTCAAGGAGAGGATAGATTGTTGTTTGGAATGGAAAGCTTAAAAAATGCAGCGGTCTAAGTCTCAGCAATTATAGACCATTCCAGTTCCTTTGTCCAAATTTTATCATTAAGGCTAACAGGTCCAAAGATAAATATTTCTGAGGTCTTGGAGGCAAAGAAGAAGAGAAATCTTATCTATTCCCTAGAAGCTGCCACTACAAGTTTGGATGTCAGATTTTTTAAAGCTATTGCAGCCATTTTTCACAGGACTTTAGCACCTTGCCTTGACATAGTAGCTTAGTGATAAAAAAAGAAGTTCCATTATGGCAATGTAAAAAGCGACACTTTGCTAGCACATTTTTACACTAGTATGAAGTGGAGAGAAAAAGCACAATACCCTACAATCAGTAGATGCTTCTAAAATTACACATAAGTGCTATCAAATTTACAACACATGATAGTGCAACAGGTCAGTTTAATAAAGCTTTTAACCAACAGACAACCTGCTTTTCAGGATATGTTGCTTTTGGTGGAAAGACTGTCTTGCTGCCTTTGGGTTCTGCAGTGCTGGTATGTGGGCTTTCTATCATGACAGAAAGAAAACAAAATCTTATGTTACATTACATTATGTTACACTGTGTTTTGGGGCGTTGCTTCAGGTCATTGTAAAAATCCAAACGTTTAACTATGCAGAATTCAAGGACGGTAAAATACCTTAGACTGTTTTAATGTGAATACGCAGACACATGTGCACACTCTACAGAGGCGTGCAGTTCTCTGACAACCCAAATAATATGTCCAGGCTGTTCTAAATGTGGGGAAATGTAAGTTATCATTAAAAAAAACCCCAAAACCAGTAGCATAAAGAATGCCTGAAAAACAGCCAGGCTCTGAATAAACAAAAATGAGCTTATAGGTTATGTGTGGTTTTTTAGAAGTCCCTTGTCACCAAGAACATAACCTTCACTTTAGCTAGGACTCTCTTGTAGTTTTTCATGTAGAATCATGGAATAATTCAGGTTGGGAGCAATCTCTGCAGATTATCTGGTCCCACTCTCACTTCAAAGCACTATCAATGTTGTCTTTTTTTCTTCCAGAACTGGAGAGTTCAGCATTACTTTTTCCCAAATTAATTCCTAGTAGCTCTAAAATTTTATTTCTGTTATTTGTTTTCCCAGCATGTAGTACTGACAGGATGTCTGTAAATGGCATCATTTCTATGTGCTGCTCCTCAGTTTAGCCTTATATTTATTTGTGTCTGTTCTCTAAATCTGGACCCCTTCTTGTGGTCTGAGAGTGGAAGATATGAAAAACCTAGCAGTTCTCTTGTATACTTTCACCTGAATTTCATTCTTTTCCACAGGAGAAGGGCATCTGGGGAGTAGGCATGGATCTGCTGCTTCTTGGAACACAATGAATAATTTATTTACCTTTGTGATTCATGTGTCTTAAGAGAAAGCCTTAAGGGATGATGCAGGTCTTGCCCTTTCTTTAAGAACCCTACTCCTTTTACTTCATCTGTTGCTCCCTAAACACAGTGATGCTTTGAGAACCTTTCTTACTATTACTCCTCCATCATAAGACATGACAGACAAGGAATAGAAAGATCTTTTCTGTGAAAAATATGCACTGAAATTGGTGTAGCTTTGTTATTCCAAGTAAGACTCTTATACCATACCCATTACTATAGTATATGAGTGCTTCCCAGTAACATTTTAAAGAACACGACTAACATCTGTCACACACGCATCTACTTCTTGGGTTGGGCAGAGAAGCACTTGTGGTAAAATTTTTGGTGTTTTTTAACACATATGCTATGCATTACTGTTAGTGGGGGCAAGGTCTAAGAAATGTGTCTTGTGTTCTGGAGGCACTGAGAGTTGTGAATGTTCTTAGTTTCTTAGGGATCCACAACTGTGGATCTGCTTCTGAAATGATCTTTGCCCTCCTTGTAGAGCACAGCTACTAAATTTATTTTTACATATAATTTCTTACTTTCTGAGGTTCACTGGCTTTTATGGAAGTCTGTTTAGTAATCTTCATGAGAGTCACAGATCAGGAACTAGTGGATTGCTTCCACCTTTACAGAGGCAGCACTTTTCTCTGGAAACAGGGGAATAGTTCTTGCCAGTGACCGGGGGAACGGTGAACAGTACAGGCTCTGCCACAGGAACATGAAGCTATCAAATATGGGCGATCATGGCAATATCTGCTGAAAACGTAACCATTGGCACTGGTTAAGAATCATAGAATGGTTTGGGCTGGAAGGGACCTTAAAGATCATCTAGTTCCAACCTGGAACTAGAATAAATCTGGAGTTATGTACCTCTGCTACAGATAGTTCTTTTATGGCAAAGAAGCAAATATTAAATCATTATCCTGAAATGTTAGGCGATTTTTTTTTTTTGGGTTGTCTGCAGTCTGGAGAATCCTTACAATAATGACCTTAAAGATAGTTTTTTTTCTTTTTTTCTTTCCAAATTTTCTTTCCAAGTTTGAGCATGGCATTACCACACTCTTCAATATTACTGAGAAGTCCCAAATTACTTAAATGTAGATGTATAAATAAATCTTAGCCTGAGTTATTAATAATTTAGGGTTTTTTTATATAATCTATGTAGATAGACACCTCCACAAAGTGATTTATCTGACCCATAGATGAAATGAATTCCTGTCAAGAGGTGAGATTTCTTGCTACGGGTTACACAAAGGGAACCTAGAGTGACACTCTCATCCTTAAACATCTGTCATTCCTGTGCCTGTGTTAAGGCAGATGAATCCCACCTATATTTGTTCACTGACTGACTAGTGAAGACCCAAAAAGTCTTCAGAATGTTATTTTTTGGTCACTAGCAATTTCTTCCATGCTGAGGCTCATCTTCAGCTATGTTCTTCACCCATGAAGCACTTCACCTTACCCTATACAAAAGGGCATGACTGTATGTGTGAAAGATAGCTCACTGTGTCATTACAGATTATTGGCATTTATATTATTATCATCTAAATAGTCCATATACTAGGTAGTAAAGAAAAACTCATCATATGGTACACCAAAATAATAGATGCCAGATGAAAGTGAGGTTTCCCCATCAGATTTTGGTGGAATCGCTCCAGAAAGACTCAAAACATTTTAGTAAATTACCTTTTGCTCCTGTCATCTCTTTTAGCAAATGTCTCATAATCTCCATAAGACCATGTAACTCACAGTCAAATGCTGCAGATATGCCCCAGATGAGAAACCATCTTCTGTGTTCCCTCTGCTGATAGAGGATCATCTGTGCTGCTAAAAAGGCTCCATTCTGTGTTTTGGCATGATTTCAGACTGTTCCAAGTTTAGATTATGAGCATCAATTAGATGAGGTTGTAGTTGGCCTTTGTTTAGTTATGCTACGAGCTTACTCAGGAATGGTAGGGAACATTGGAGGGGAGAGAGCTGGTGTCCAGAAGTGCTTTCTCAGTGACTGAAGCATGTGGTTTGGAATTATTCCAGGCAGTCTTTCACAGGTTAGGAAATGCATAGATTGAGTTAAACCTTAGAGCTAGACCTTCTTATGGTGAATTAATGCTGTGAAATTTGGTAATACCATGAATTTTAGTGGATGTGTATAGAATGGCTATTGTTTGCTTGCAAGTGTGAACTTTTCAGTGCAGAAAAGCTAACAGGACTGTTCTCTTTGGGTATGAAACAGGTTTTTAAAAATCTGTTATCCTTCTTTTTGTCTGTGCCAGGTGTTTCAAGTAGTGTCAGCATTCCAGTGGCCATCCTTCTTCCTGCACAGGATATCAGAGAACCAAAAAGTACATGGTCAGTAATGAAGAACTAGCTTTTTATTAGACAAGCTGTGAGTGTTCAGTGATCAGTGACAATGAATCATTATCTCCCTCACCCCCATGCTGTAGATGGAATAGTGTTTTACCATTCTTTGCATGGAATTTGTTGAAGGGCAAGAACTTTGGTCAAGTGAAGAACCTGATCTATTCTGATGTCTGAGGTCTGGAAGATGTGAACACCGTAATGTAGATAATAAAGATTATAACACCTTGGTCTTTAAATCGAGGTGGTGTCTGGACTACAGATAACCTTTCGAAGTTTTACAGACAATGACTTATTTCACTTCTATTTCCTTGCAAAACATTTGTGACCTTCCTGATAAAATTATCGAAATCTTCAAAGTGATACAGCTGAGTTATTTCACAGACACTGGTAATGTCTGTGCCAGTGTCTGTGAAAATAGAATAGTTTGGATTAGGAGGAACCTTTAAAGGTCATCTAGTCCAACCCCTCTGCAATGAGCAGGGACATCTTCAGCTATATCAAGTTGCTGAGCCCCATCTAACCCGACCTGAAATGTTTCCAGGGATGGAGCATCTACAGCCTCTCTGAGCAACCCGTGACTCACCACCCTCACTGTAAAAAATTTCTGTATTGTATCTAATCTAAATCTACCCCCTTTCATTTTAAAGACATTACCCCTTGTCCTATCGCAGCAGGCCCTACTAAAAATTTTGTCCCCATCTTTCTTATACGCCCCCTTTAAGTATTGAAAGTCTGCAATTTCTCCCATAGAGCCATCTCTTCTGCAGGCTGAACAACTCCAACTCTCTCAGCCTTTCCTCATGGGAGAGGTGCTCCAGCCCCCTGATCATCTTCATTGCCCTTCTCTGGACCCTCTCGAGCAGGTCTATATCCTTCTTACGTTGGCAGCTCCAGAGCTGGACACAGAACTCCAGGTGGGGTCTCACAAGAGCAGAGTAGAAGAGGAGAATCACCTCCTTCGTCCTGCTGGCCACACTTCTCTTGATGTATCCCAGGATATGCTTTCTGGGCTATGAGCGCACATTGCTGACTCATGTCCAGGTTTTCATCCACCACTACCCCCAAATCCTTCTTGTCAGGATTGTTCTCAATTCCTTCATCCCTCCAGCCTATATTGATACAGGGTGTTGTACAGGACCTTGCCCTTGGCCTTGTTGAACCTCATGAGATTCATGTGGGCCCACTTCTTGAGCTTGTCCAGGTTCCTCTGGATGGAATCCTGTCCCTCAGCCATGTCACCTGCAGCACTCAGCTTGGTATCATTTGCAAACTTGCAGAGGGTGCACTCAATCCTACTCTCTATGTCATTGATGAAGATATTAATCAACACTGGTCCCAATATGGACCCCAGAGGGACATCACTTGTCACTGATCTCCATCTGGGCATTGAACCATTGACAGTTAGCCTCTGGATGTGACCATCCAGCCAATTTCTCATCCACCAAACAGTCCATCCATGAAATCCATATCTCTCCAACTAAGAGAGAAGGATGTTGTGCTATGAGACTCTTGAGATATATGATAATACAGTGATACATAAAATGCCATGAACTTTTTGAAAACTAATCTTGCTTTCATTATTGTGAAATTACTTGCAGTGTTTAAAGCAGTGCAAAAACTAATCTCATGTTGAAGCTGTTGTTCTAGGCATGGTAGAGCCATGACTAGAAGGCAGTTCAGTTCCTGACATGCCTCTTGAACATTTAGACTTCATCATCATGATAGCAGAAATTTGCAGAAAAGGTGATGCCACTTAAATCAAGATGTGTTTTTTAATTTATTTTAATATAGATGTTGACTTCCAGAGGTGAACTTCCCTGGTTTGTTATTATTGGTTCATGTCTGCTCCCCTACCCCACCCGTCTCTGGGAAATCGTTACTAAGGACTCATCTATAGGACTTGGAAATGTCCGACAGAATCTGAAATCCTTTTTATTCAGATCACTTTTCTGAACAGTATACTGTTCCGGAAAACTAATTTCTGCCGGTGCTGTCACTTCACAGTGGAAGTTTAAAAATAACTGTGAACTGATAATGTGAATGTATACATTTTTTATTTCCCCCCCCCTGTGAGGTCTGTTTCCTTACATTTTGAACCAAATTAGTTTCTATTGATATTGTTGCCTTTATTTGTATGAGGCACTTTGCTGCACAAACCACTAGCAATTATTTCACATTTGCTTTGATCATAAATCTTGTTAGGCACTTTAACTGCTATATGTATTCAAATGGAGTTTGCTTTAAAAGAGAATGAAAGATTTTTCAAGTCCTTAACAAAATGCAATGAAGCCAGTCATGTTTAAGGCTTATCAGATGATTTTGCCATTCTAAATATAAATGATCTTTTGTGTTTCTTGCTTTTTAGTATTTTCAGGCAAAGACGACAATTTATTTGCTGATAAATTTAGGATGATCCCATGTCATAGGGTGTTGGCTGGATAAAGGGTTTGGTAATGGAATATTGAGCTTTTCAATTCCAGATTCTTTAACTTTTACCTTTTAGCAGAGAAACTGCAGAGGATCTGGTATCTAAGTGGTCTTACAGACCATTTGACAACCTCATTTTATGGTAAATCAGTTCCTGCCTTGCTCAGGAGAGATGAGCTTTTCCTCCAAACTTTCTGATTGCTATTTTACTATAACATGTCTTCTAAAGATTTTCAGATGCATGTAGTATTCTTTCTTTCTTCTGATGAGAGAAATGCTTGAGTTAGCTTGGGTGAGTGGGAATGAGAAAGTACAAGGGGAAAGCAAGACTAATAAAATGAGTTAAGTTCAAAAATTGCGGATTATTTTTCTCTGCAGCAGCATGCTCTGTTGTACAGGTCCCATTTAAGTTTTGAGGCTTCCCTTGTTAGGCAACAATTTCAGTTCTATTTTTATTTTCTATTTTTTGATGTGTAACTGTTGTGGGAAATACTGGTTACTTCACAAGTAATGATCTTGCAGAGTCCTGAGTCCTTTAACTAATGACTTTGGAGCCAGTTTCAGTTGTGTGTAATGACTTAACACATTTCAGGGCATTTATTTTCTCTGTTACAGTTTCTTGGAAGTTGATAAAGACTTCTGAGGGACAACCTCAGGAGATGTCCCTAGATGACCCAAACCAAATTTGTATGAAAACCAAATTACATTTCTGTTGTCAAAGACGAACATTTCAGACCATGTGCTCAGGCAGAGACCCTGGTGCTTTTTCTTTCTGTCTTCTCCTGTAACAGGTCAAGAAATTTATTTTCCATGGTTACCTCTTACTATGTTTTTCATGAGCTCTTCAACTGCATCATTATCTTAACTACTGGCAAAACTTGCAGTCATCATAAGTAATCCTGCACAAAGTTTACCAAATCCAGTGGCATAGTAACACACACAAAATTCAGAAGTGTGCCTGAACAACATCTTAGAACACTCTCTCAAACAAGAGAATAGATATCTACAGTTTCTAGGCACACATTTAGTACTTCCTTGTATCTGTCCAGCCTAAGTCAAGAGCTGGATGTCTGAAGGCTGAGAGCTCAAAGTATGTGCTTTTTCTTGCTTAAGTAATATATTTCCCTTGCTTTAGAATTTACAATTTAGAACAGAGAATGTAGCTGTTTTAAAGAAAACAGACAAGTGTGCATTTTACAGAGATTTAACAGTTGCTATAGTGCTTCTAGCTTTTCAGATCAAAACAGAGTAAAACCTCTCCTAACCACAAGCTAGAAAATATGTCTAAATTACTGACAATTCAACAGTTGGTATCTAGGCATCTGCAATATTTTAAATATTAATCAATCAGATATATAGATAGTATTATTTGGGTCTGAGAACCATGTACTAGCCAACTCCGCACTGCATGAAAGAGATCATCAGTTCAGTCAGCACCTCTTTGCAATATGATTTTCAGTCCCAGGAGGAGCCAGACTTGCAGCTGTGAACACAGTCAAAAGAGTCATGGGGCCAAATTTTTGTCTAGATTCTGTGGATAACTTGCGGGATTTGTACGGGTATTACTGTCTCTTTTCCTCACAGATAACCTCTTTATTTGCACAATAAAGATATGATTACAAGGCTCCCCAGAAAAGCCCAGATGTCACAAATGTGAAACTATGGGGAACACTAAACACAGAGAGGAAAGGCAAAAGCAAAAAAACATAGATAAAAGGCCCAGGGCTACATGCGGGATTCTGAAGGGCATGCTGTGTCTGGAAAGTTCAACAGCCAGAAGGATAACACATGGTTTGATAAACTCCTTTGAAAATTCCGTTCTTATGATGCCAAAAAGGGAAGAGAAACCTTTGGAAAATTTGGCTCTACGTAGCCCAACCCTGAAGGAAAAAGAGCCTTGTGGCAGCCATCACGATGTTTTCTGGAAACTGCCTGGTAGATTAGTTTTTGGCTGACCCCAAGATGGGAGGTGTTTTCTACTATCTTCCTGAACATAAATCTCCTTGGAAATTTTTAAACTAAAGTTATTTTTGGGAAATAACAATTCTGTGGGCCTAAAATGCACCTCAGGCTTGCCTCTGTTTTGTGGATGGCAGGGCGGGTTCTTCATAATGCCCTGTCTGGATTTATGACAGATGATGATGGGGTCAGGTCTGGATGCTTCCTGGACAGACCTGCCAGGCAGGCTGCTCCACAGCCACCGTGAGCTTGGGGCTGTCTTAAATACAGATATTTCAGAACCACTAGGAGTGGAAAACTAGAGCCCTTGCTTAGCACAGACTTCTGCATTCATCTTCCTACATACCATGAAGATGTGCTCAGTTTTTCTTTTTCCTTAAATAACAATAGCAGCTTTTCAAAGAAGGTATTCACCACCCTTTTGTTGTCTTTTTCACAGTCAAGAAATAGAGTGAAATATAAATATTGTAAAACATGAAGCACAACTCTGAGTGGAAATAGACTTTCAGAGAAGCTAAAACCAATGAAAGTAAGAGTGTGAATTTGCTCATCTATGAAGTTTATTCTTCCCTGCATATGTTTTTTTAAAGCTCCGGATTCTGATTTCCTGCTTCCAGCACACAAAAAAACCCAATGATTTTGATTGACCTCATTGGCCTTGGTGAACTGGAGAGCTTTCTGGCCAAGCTGAAAAAGTACATCAGAAGCAGATTAAGCTTATTTAGAGTCTGGGAGAAAGAAATCTGCTGAAACTTCTCCCTATATATGGAGAGGTGTGTTCCTCTGTGTGGAAACCCCTACCCTCTCTATTGTCTGGATTCTGCTCTCATTTGTGGATAAGGGGACTTGAACTGTTGAAGTCAGTTAAATTTCAGTGGTGTCAGTCACTGGAGAACTGGGCCCTCTGGGTGAACAGATTTAGAGAAAAAAAAAAAAAGCATTGGTTACTTATGATCAGGCAGTACAGCTGTGGCAAAAGTCTGTTGTTTATATTTACACCTTTCAAAAAGGAGACTATGTTTAGTGGTGTGTTGCTACAGCAGCATTTGGCTGCTTATTGCAACATATAATTAGAGATTTTACAATGTGATGTGCCAAGCAGTGCATCCTTTCCACAAAATTTTTAAGGTGATAATCAATTTTATTGCTGGAATTTCATTCACAGAAATAGTGAAAAAGCACAAATACCATTTAAAAAGAACCTATCTAATCTCCCCTCAGGTTAGTATTCACAACTGTGAATTAATTGGAAGAATAAAGGATAGAACTTACTTTAACTATACTCCAGGTCTTGGTCCCTAAATCTGTATGGGTAATGCAGTCTGCAAGTCATGTGGCTTTCTCCAGTTGAAGTCAGTGCTGAAAACAGCCATTGGCTGGAGTATAATTAAAATTGGACTCTCAAAGGATTATTTTTTTTCTTAGTAGGGTTCCGTAATTATGCATTAACTGGTTATCTGTTGTGCTTGGAGCAGTAAAAGTACAGCAGAATTTATTTCTCTTCCCTGTATTTTTGTGTGAAGGCCAAGGGAAATTTTTGAAGCAGACCTCCTATTCAAAAATCGATAAATCCATGCTGTGTTTTCATATATGACATACTGTATGCCTCCATGTACACTATGAAAATCATCCAAATAAAAGCAGTCAAGCCCTTCCAGTAATCTGGAAATATCCCTCTAGAGAGGTGGGAAGGTATTTTTTCTCCTACTATATTTTGCCATCGTAATGGACATCTAAAAAGTATAATAAAATAAATGGCTGAATTCTCTGTATTTTTTTAGCCTGACAGTCAATAAATTTGTGAGTGGTTGGCAGCTCAAAATATTGTAACACGAATGGTATTTTGGATCGCACTGAGCCTCAGCAGTGTTCTAGATGGAGCGCGTAGCCCTGTTGGATCTAGTCCCATAAAGTCTACGGCATGTCATTCTTGTCCATTCTCCCTGCCATACCCATGGGGCTCTGATGACGTTATTGCTGGGCTTCACACAAGCTACAGCTCATAAAGCTGAAATTTTGCTTCGTATGAAGGCAGTAGTCACAGTCAATGAGTATAACAGATGCAGTGGGCCCTCTTGGTGCCGTCAGGGAGATTAAGGAATCAGATTTTTTTCCAAGATCGAAAGCAACAAAGTGTTACATGAAACTTCTGCTTTGGGTGTTTTTTTGTTTTGTTTTGGTTTTGTTTTTTTTTCTTGTTTTGTAGGATGGAATTTTAGTGCATATACAGAGGGCTGGAAGTTTCATCTGACATATTTATTTTAGGATACTATACCAAGCTCTCTGGAGTGAAAGAAGGGAGGTGGGAAATGGGCTGCACTAATATGATATAAAACAAAGGCAGAAGGCTCATGATTGCTTTTAAATAGTGAACACTCATGTAACATATTTTATTAAAGCAATATTGTAATTCATTATACTAATAAAAATCAATGGTAGAGGAGAAAGAGAAATGACCACTTATTTCAAGGTAGTATGGTCACCTCAGCTCTTCCAAATCAGTAGGTCTGTAGAGGTTAGTGCAGCTCCTTGTCATGTGGATGTGTATATGGTGTCAGAATAGCTTTAAAAGGGCCCTTTTGAAGGCCAAATGGAAGAGCAAGTTGTGATATAGTTTCCGCATTTGCCATTTTGCTTTCGGAGATTGAACTGTCAAAGTGGTACTGCAACAAGACAGATACTGTTAAGCTGAAATTCTCCTCTTCCTAACTGGTGTGTCACTTTAATGCCTCTCATACGACATCTCATTCCTATGGGACTTCGCGGAGGAATGATGTAGGAGTACTGTTATGTATACCCTATATGAAATAGCTCTGCAAATCATGTATTTAGCAGAAGGAATATAACCACGTGCATAGATCACAGTGCAAGTGATCAGTTCAGCACTCAAGAGCTTTAAGTTGCATTTGGGCAAAATATTTTATTAGAAAAAACCCCTTCAACTACTGAAAGTGAAATGTTAAATTGCCTAAAAATCTTTAGGTGCCCCAGTGAATAGTTTTGGCCTAAAAAACTTCAGAATAAAGAAACTCAAAGCTTTGGTACTGAAAAAATCAATTTAAAACTAAGTTATACTGAAAACTAAAACAGTAGTTAGCAAAATCACTCTGGTTGTTGAGTTGATCTTAAAGAAACTATGATTTCTGGTTCACCAAACTAATTCCACCTTGGGGGAACAATAATATCATTGGTTCTGCCCAAAGTCTACTTATTTTGTCTCTGTGCCATTCTACACTAGAGAAAAAGAAAGAAACTGAGGGATATGAAAGATCTTTATTCATCTCTTCTCAAGCACATCCCCCTCACCCACAGAATAATCAGAACATAGGTGAAAAAAAAGTGGCAATTGCCCTTCCTTTTCCCAGAAGCAAAGCTATTGCAGTCCCTTAGTGAGTACAAGAAACAAATTTCTGCCCAAGTCTTGGTATAAAGCAGGTACTATACTGTAAAGATAGAATTACATATTTTGGATTTCCCCTGTGTGGATAAACTTTTTCCCTCGTGGTGTGGGTACGGTTTTACTGTACAGCTGCATTTATTTACATGTGTTCCTGGAACTGCGAAAAATTCTTTGCCTAGATTTATAGGTTGGTGTGTATACAGTGGTTTGGCTTCTCCTAACGTTTTCTTCCCAAAACAAACCCAGTTCCTCTTGGTACATGAGGTGTATGTGGCAGCAGTGTTGCACACATGGGTTTTGTAGCCTAACCTGTACTTGAGCACTTCTTCCCTTTCTTCCTCTCCCCTTATACCATCTGAAAACTGTGTGTTGTGCACAGAAGCAGATAAATCACTTCATTGTTTTCTCAGGTCCAGATAGTTAGTGGTGGTGTCATTAAAGCAGGAGGACTACCAACAGAATCTTCCAGATAGACTTCGTGTTTACAGAAGTGAGGGAAACCATCAGCTGTGTAGGATGTGGTGTTCAGAAATGTACCTGTGGGGAGGGAGACAGGAAGCAAAGCTGACAAGGAAAGATTGATCAGATACTTGTTTTTAACAAAATGTTTGCTATAACAGGGTGTGGAGCAGCTTTTAGCTATTCAGTGGACACAGTGAAAATGCACATAGCTTTGTGGGAGTGGGTGCAGTTTCTTTAAAGCTATGGATAAAAGGCAACTCTGGAAGGAAGCCTTACTTAGCCATGAGATGGAAAGGGTTTGTGCATGTGTGGATGCAGTGCATTTTCTCTATTCTGTACATCCCTTTTTCAGTTTCAGAGAAAAGTTACTCCTCCTGTGGCTTTTGCTGTCAGCAATAGATGGGAAAACCCTCACCCAAACCTTTGGCTCTGCTTAGGTGAAAGGTCCTCCTGCTTCATCTCTTAGATGAAAGATACCTCTTAACAGCTTTTTTCTGGATCAAAGGCAACAGTCTCCGTCTCCCCCCTCCCCTTCTCTCCCTCTCTGTTACCAGCTTAGAAGCTGACAAGGAGTGGATAAGACTGTAAGTTATTTAAAATAATAATTGGCTTATTTTCAAGATATTGGTAATAAGGATAAAGCAGATATACATCACACGTTCTTAACTTAAAAACATTAGTAGTGTGAGCTGTTTAATGGAGATTCATTTCTTGCTTCATCCTCATTTGAAATAGTCCTAATTAGGTAAGCAGTAGCTATTGAAAAACAGCAGCCTGAATTTACTGAGGGTATAATTTTGCATTTGGCTCTGGCTTCAGATCTGTCTGAATAAGATTAATCTGAGAAATTTGGAGCTTTCTGTTCTTGAGGTTTTCCTTCAGCAGCTTACAAATGTCACCATTTATGATACTGGCAACATTTGGAAGCTATAAAGCTATTGCTCCAGAAATTATTTTTATAATGCACAACCATTCAGTTTCAGAAAGTGTAAATCTAAAAGAAAAACAGTTGAGTAATTTCTAACTCTACCTTGAATAAAAAGTTGTCCATACTTTTTTTTGTTTTGCTAAATTCTGGGAGCTAATTTTCAGTCCAAGCAATTTTATTTTCAGCTAACATTCTCTGCCTGCAATTATTTTGAACAGTTTTGAACAGGTTAGAAATTATGCCAGATCCACTTCTTTTTATGTAAATTTAACCATTTGTCTAGTGGATTAAAGGGCTTAGTTTCCGATGGGCTGACCTCCATTTATCATGTGAATTTCTCAATCTTCTTGCAAATGTCAAACTGTATAAGAATGCTTTAAGAGAAACAAGTGATCCAGCCAGTTAAACTACCTCAGAAAAGTAAAATGTCGTCCAGAATTGTTTCTTCCAGAATACTGGAGTGGCTGGAATACTTTGGGGCAACACTGCAGAGAAGCATTTAAAGCAAGCAAGAACAAAATTTTGAAGTGAAAGGGGAACTCTGTGGTTTGATCAAGTAACCCACCAAAAATAAAACCAAAATACTTATTCTGCCTTTAAAATATATAAAGTGAATCAGCCTCTGTAAGTAACCTTGCTAAGCAGAGCTGTTAAATTACTGAGCACTCACTTAATGGTCCATCACATGTTGTTTAGTAAACTCACCCAAAGAACCGAACTGGTAAGCTGGAGGGGTGAGTCGTGTACACGGACCATTCCTGCAGTTCTCTCATGAGCTGTATCAGAACCAGGGGTGCAAAATTTCATGTTTTAAACTATCATTAGTTAACATCTACACTGCAGTAGGACCAAAAGTTAAAAACCTCACAACAATTGCTCCCAAGTGCTAGATACTCCACAAATAGTTTGCAAATGATTGTCCCTCCTCCATAGTAAGACTGTAAGACAGATGAACATTTTATAACAAGTAATTTGTTATAAGTTGTATATATAAACAATATATAAATCTTTGGCACCCTTGAGGTATTTAGTAAAATCAGCTGATCCAAATTCTGGATTTTCATTTTCAAGCTACCTGCCAGTACAGTATTCCTACTTAATTGTGCAGATTGGTTTCTTTCCCTTTCCGGATTCTGTCATTATTGACTTTATGTCTTTAGACCATAGTAGCATCTCCTTGCACATTTTGCTGAGCATGAAGGTAGATTTTAGCTTGACTAAGTGAAGATAGGTATTGCAGGTTGATTGTAAGAAGTAGTCTGTTTTGTAGGACAAAAGGAATCCAAAGAGTATAATTTGTAACAGAATAGAATTGTGCTGTCTTTGAACTGTGTTTTGCATTTCATGTTCTCTTTATGGGCTTTCTCAAAGCATTAATAGAAGTTTCTTTTGGACTGAAGGGGTGTTTAACCTTGGCATTAGGAGTAAATTGCTGAGGTCCTGTGTAATCTTTCCCATTTACTGTCTTGAATGGCCAAATGAATATAATGCTGAACTAGGAATGCAATAGTGAGAGTGCATTTTAGATAGTCCTCTTTGATGAAGCAGTGGTACAGTAGTCAAAAACCTTAAAGATAAAAAAAACCCTTTGGTAATTCAAGTTCAAAAATAAAAAAATAATATCCATCTTGCAAACTTTAATTATCTGTAATGTAGATGTCTGCACCTGAGCTAATCATCCAACTCGGTCAGGGAAAATCTGGTTAATGTGGTCAACTGAGTGATTAAACTGACCAAACGTAGGTAGCTACTACAGGAATGAGATAAAAATCTGTGAAAATTGATTATATTGACAACATCACTTAGTCTAAATGTAGGCATTGTAAATACCCATATTTAGTAATGGAAAGTTACCTTTTCTGTGAGATCTTATTGAACATTTTCTGGAAAATTTGAAGTGAACACCATTTTAGCAAAAGTTTCTGCTCATCCTCCTTTCTTCTAGTTTTATAAGCAGTAAATGTACATATAGAAATCCAAATTTCTACCAACACAAAATTCCTCCTTCCCAGGGAACTGTTGTGTTGTCTTCTGATTATCATGAACTGATTATATGTCTGCCTGCATGTTCCTCCCAGTTCTAGGCAAAGCACTGAACAAAACTGATCAACAGCAAATAATGACCATCCATCTAAGACTATTCCTCTGTCTGCTTTGCTGGCAATTAATCCTCAACATGAGATTTTCACTTGGTTTGGGTACCCTCTCAGACACAATGGGAGTGGGATGTAGCAAAGCTTTGGCTCTCTTTCAAGGACAGTGAAAGTCCTGTGTGTGTTATTACTGACATACTGAAATGGAAATGCTGGAACAAACTTTTTTTCACTATTCTGGTATACTGTGTTGCAGGGTTCTCAACCTGCTGGTGAAAATTCACTGATGACTGTAAGAGTCTGTTTTAACTAGGTGAGAACATGGCCTTTCTGTTAGGAGATGCAGAGCCCACCAGAGCACTCAGCAGAAGCAGGAGGGTGCCTGACCTCTCCCTTGTACTACCCTAGCACTACAGAAGAATGCTGTAGCTTCCTAGTCAGTTAGACACAGACATGAAAAGCAAGCATATACATGCATATAGTTTGCATCAATCTTCACACCCCTGATTACTTAAACAATAAAAGTTTAAAACAAATGTGTTTGACAGTTTAATATCTTTATTGCAATAGGTCAGTGTAGTATGTACAGAATTAAGATGAAAGACACCTGAAATTAAGACTATCAAATGGAAAATCATTTAAGCAAAGATTATATTATAGTAACAGATACATTGAAGTCTTTAATATAAATCTGTCTAGGACAAAGGGCTGCCTGCAGTAGGTATATCTCTTTTTTTCTCCAAAATTCAACAGAAGAGGTATGTTGGAGTGAGTCCAGAGAAGGGCCACAAAGACAATCAAAAGGCTGGATCTCCTCTGCTATGGAGACAGGCTGAGAGAATTTTGGTTGTTCAGCCTGTAGAAGAGAAGGGTCCAGGAAGACTTTATAGTCTGGGAGGCCTTCTAGTACCTAAAGGTGGTCTACAAGAAAGCTGGAGATGGACTTTTTACAAGGGCATGTAGGGATAAGATGAGGGGTAATGGCTTTAAACAAAAAGGAGATAGATTTAGATTAGCTATAAGGAAGAAATTCTTTACTGTGAGGGTGGTGAGACTGGAACAGGTTGCCCAAAAAGTTGTGGCTGCCCCCCCCCCCCCCCCCCCCCCCCCCCCCCCCCCCCCCCCCCCCCCCCCCCCCCCCCCCCCCCCCCCCCCCCCCCCCCCCCC
>NW_020799091.1:77077947-77149981 GCF_003259725.1 Athene cunicularia | reverse complement strand
TCCCCGCCAAAGTGTTCCAGGCCAGGTTGGACGGGGCTTTGAGCAACCTGGTCTGGTGGAAGGTGTCGCTGCCCATGTTTTGTGGGAACTAGATGATCTTTAAGGTTCCTTCCAACTCAAACTGTTTTATGATTTTATGATTCTATGTTCCAATCACAGTTTGGCCTAACAGTGCTGTTCTTGCAACGTGGATTTTAATTTGGACAGCATGGCTTCAGCCCCCGACTCCCAGTCAATTGCTATTCCAACTTAACTCCCAAGTTACCTTGCTACTTTGTCCTGAATTAGTCAAATTGGTTGAGGCAGCCCAAAATGAGAACATACCATTTTTGTGGAATAGATATCCTCATTCTGACCCAACTAAAAGTTACCGAATACCACCAAGACATTCTCAGTTTTAATTTAGCCTGTAAATCCAGCTAGGACAATAGTAGCCTTTGGAGACTTTTTCTCTTGCTCTTTTTTTTTATTTCTACTATAGACAGACAAAGGAAAATGGAAACTGCCACGTCAAAAGTGTGCTAGTAAGAAAATCTTTTAACTGCTCTTCTTATGTCACTTCTTTGGAATCAGATATGTTCCTGGGAATTACTGTGCTGTGTGTACAGCAGAAGTTCAGTCACACAAACTGGAAGACTGTTAACAGGTAATGCTTTACCAGAGTTAGAAAGGTAAAAATTGGGGTGAAATTAGAATTGAGCATAATAATATCTGCTGTTATGAATGTCAGTTAGCTCTCATCATAAGTCAGAAACCATGCAAACAAGAGTTTTTATATTGGTTTATAGGATTGCATTAGAGTGAGGAGCAATTAAAAGGTGAATTCAAACAGCCCATGGTCGTGTTGCTGATCAGAGTAATTCTCCCCACCCCTGCTTTCATCTACGTGGCCCTTCCTTGTTTGAACAGGAGCAATTACGTGATTGCATGAAGATGCAGGTCTGGGATCAGGTCTGATCTGGCTGAGATGATTTTGGTGGGGAAATCACTTAAGTCTTGATTCTCAGCTGGATATGAGTTGCTGCAGCTCACTGCACCACTGGATGAATGATGGTGCTGACACAGAGCAGGGGCTCAAGTCTATACCTTGGATTTAGGAGAAGAGTGAGAAACTCTTTTGGTAGGTGGTCAACTTTGGATTGGCTTAAGGTAACTGCAAAACTATACTTGTAGAATATGATTCAAGGGTAGAAGAGGCAAAAATATCCCTCATTTATGGTAAATGCTTTTGGCACATATCGTTCACAGGGTTGGTTGAGAAGAAACGGAAAAGAAGTAACTGTTTCATCCTCTGTTAACAGGAGATCCCCCATTGCTGGGTCTGAGGTCACTGCTGATCCAGAGATCATTGCTGCATAGGGAATGTGATAGTTATAAGCCCTGCTGGGACCGGAGACCACGTTGCCATTATCCCTCCCCCACCCTCGGACACAAGTAGGGAACAAACCCTGGGTTAAAATAAGAAGAAATTTAATACAACAATGTAATAAACAATCTGAACAACAACAGTAGCAATGATAACAATAATAAACAGTAATAACAGTAAACAAGACAAATGATATACAGAGAGATACTGCAATGGTTACAGACAGCCCGCCACGTGCTCCCTGTCACCAAAGCCCGAAAGGAAAGCCTCCTGCGCTGCTGCGCCAGATCTGACCCTCAACATGGTATGAATAACCCGTCTGGAGATCCCTTCCCCCTGCTGGGGAAACTTAACCCTATCCTAGCTGAACCAGGACAGGGAAGCAACAAATGAAGCCTGATGTGAAAACCTTAGTCTTTTAGATGAAATCTAAAAATTAAAAATCTAAAATATATTAATTAACTAGATTCCTTCTCTAGAGAAAATCAGACTCATAATGTACAGATATATAGAAACTTATTACTTTAGATATTTGCCAGTTCTGGTGGGATAGGAGAGCATGATTTACAGTATGGAAGCAAACATGATGTTAATTTCCATTTCCCTTTTTAAAATACAATTTCTTTTGGGGTTGGAGAAAGAAAAGTTCTGAAAACAACTTCCAGTCCCTTCAAAAACCCTGACCCACTATCCCACCTGTTATTTACCTAAGAGTAACCACAATGAAATGTCTGTGCTGTGTGCTGCTTTTAGCCTGTAGCTAGTTTGGTATGGCTGTCTGTGGGTCCCATGTAGTAAGAGTACATGTAAGGCCAAAGACCTTACAAATTAATGGAAGATAGTTGTCTGGGTAGAGTAGAGGGCTCCAATCATTCTGTTTGAGAGAAAAACTGCAGTGTGAGCTTTTATGAGGCATTGGAGAAGCTAGTGTCTGCGAGGAGAGTGGTTTCTGAATGCCACCGCTTGAGAAGAAGCTGCAGTTGAGGCTACCTGACACATATCCGTGGGAAGGCAACTTTCATTGGTTTCTCATAACTGCTTCTCAATACAATAGCTTTTCTAGTTCTTAAGTGGCTTCTTTTGATGGGTGGAATAAATGTTACCATAACTTCTACCCAATTTTACTGTGAAAATCTATACAGATTGTGAATTTTGATTTGACGTAAATTCCTCAAATGACCCTGGTTCTGTAATGGCCTTAAATAATATTTAGATACAGGGTTAGGCTTACATCTAAATAATTTTACTATTTTTCTTTCTTTTTTTTTTTTTTTTTCTTTTTTTCTGAGTGGTCTTTTGACATGTTTGTCTAAAGGATTTGTCCTTTAAATAAATAGAAATAATTATGTCCCCGTTTACTCTCTATCCCTTATCTTTCAATGTAAATACATCACCCAGAAGAAAGTTACTCCGCAGTTGTAGTGGAGAGCAATGAGCTCCAGTGGGCAAGGTGCTTATCTAGGTGCCTATGTTTTGGTATTGCTGGCAGATTTGGTAGAATCTGCTATTTTCATCACAGTATGAATCAGATACACAAGTTGAACTTGCAGATCCCAGTCTAAGCTGTGTCAGCACATTCTGCAGCACACCTGCGGAAGCCAGGCTTACAATTCATGCCACCTATACCTGTTCAAAAGGCTATCTATCTGCTTTACTTAAAAAAGATAATGCCCCACAAAATTGTGTTTCCTTCCTCCTCCCTATCTGTGTGTATGTACGTATTTGTGCTAATTGGTGGGCATGCATGTTTAATAACATTTCAGCCCACTGGGGATTTTATATATACCTTTTTTTCCTCTCCTTTTTTTTTCTGCACCCTAGGAATTCAGGCTCTCAGCAGTATTTAAAGCACCTGCCTAGAAGCGGGACCTGTCCAGCCAGAAGGGAGATGGGAGGCTGAGGCTGCAGTGGCCTCTAGCTGTGTGGCCTTTGCCATCAGGGTGGGCGTCATGTGGTGCTCCACCAGCCAGGCACTCCCTGTGGGAGACTGTCTTCAGAGAAAAAAATCATCTATGATACTTTCAACTTGTCAGGTTTTACATTTTCATTTACTGTCTCTCAATTTTCCATCTATTTTTCTGTTGATACTGAATAAAAAAAATTTCGTAGAAATACCGGTTGGGAAGGTGGAGCAATTTGGTGTCTACAATAAAATTGCATTTGTTTCCACATACCTTCCTCAGAAAGTCTTAGCTCACTTTACAGCCAGGAGTTACTGATACTTAAAAGCATTTCAGTTAGTAGATCTAAAAAATGTTACAAACACCTAATAACAATGCTTATTGACCAATATTGCCATTTAATCCCTGGCATAAGTGATCTTTCAAAGTTCAGTTTTGAGATATTATTTTTGTCATCAGTATCTCCACATACAGAGATCAGGAATTTTTCCCTGAAGGAGGTAGGAAGCATTCCTGCTGATGCAGAAGTGTCAAAAACTATATAAAACCCTGTCTTTTGGGGGGAATGATTCTATGTTTTGTGGCTCAGAATCCATGTGCAGAAGAAGTAATTGTTTTTCCTTGCTATTTTCAACTCTTCTCTCTTGTGGCTGGAATTGCAGCCTGAAGGAAGTTCCTTAGCTCAGTACTGCTAATCTCTTACTGACAATGCCAACCAATTAAGAAATGTCCTAATTTACAGGAGGAAAAAACCTGTTGCTGTGTGAATAATTAATTGCTGTTATGAAAAAATATATTTGTTAATAAGGATACATTCACATATTAATTACCTAATTTTAGAATATTTGTCTTTTCTAGGATATGACATATTTATAAATGTAATTGAAACACATGGCACACCACACAGAATATCAGAATTCACTGGTACTGGTTAGAAGCCAGAGTAGTGGCTTCTAACATCGAAAAAGTAGGTTTTGTATATGAGCAAACACATCTCTCAATTTGTTTTTCCTTTTGATTATGAAACATTCATCACTGGATACAGAATTGTCTTAGGAGCGTATTGTGCAAAATTGTTGGTGATTCTTCAACTCAATTAGTAGTCTACAGGGGCTGGAAAAAATTCCTAATGAGAGAGAAATTTAGTTCCATTCAAAGAGAAGCGAGGGCTGTTCAAAGTTTTGGTAGCTGGAGTGTTATTCCTTTAGGCATTTCTGTTAATAAAATATACTCAACGTTGCATTCCTTTCATTTCCAGGGTAGCCTGGAACTCTTTTCTCAGAGATCTGCCAAACCCTCCTCTAGTCCTTAGCACGGATTTGACGCCTCCTGTTGATTATCCTGCTCAGAGCTTTAATACCATGACATATAGCCCAGCTGTGATCATCTAGAAGCCGTGCCATTTCTTTTGACTTGGAAACCATCAGTGTCACTTGAAGTATGTCAGATGAATTCAGTGGATATTAAGACAGGTTCTAAATATACAGCAAAGCATCTACCCCAACGTTGTCTTTGCTGAGATGTGTTCATATGGGCTGAATGCTTACTAAAGCATTAGGTAGTAACACAAATAATCTGCGGAGAATAAGGGCAGATGCACAGGCAATTAGGACCAGTCTCATAAATTTATTAATATAAGTTGAAGATTATACCAATTTGTGAGAAATAGAAATACTATTGAGAAAAATAAAAAGGTAAAATACAACTCGTTCCCAGAGAAAATCACTAATAAATGCATTGGAGGAAAATATACAGAGAGAAAATAGATCAAAGATTAACTTAAAAAATAAGTACATAAGCAAAGAGGAAACAGTTCAGGTAGTAAAAGCTAAAGGGAAAGCCCAAGATGCTGCCTTGAAAAGAACTGGAGGTAGCAGAGAGATCTAGAAGTGACACTGAGCAGCAAACGAGACATGACTTTACCTCTCATTTATATATTATGTGGCATGGCAGTAAAAGAGATGAGAACTACCTCTAGGCTATCTGAAGATATGAGGGAGAAGTAAGAAACCCTTTCCCCGTGTGACAAGATAGAAACTATTTCATTAAGCTCTGAGCATCTTGTTACCAAAAATACTTTATATCAGAATGTGATTGGAAGAGAAAGACAAAACCAGCAAAAAGAGTGAACAAAGAGAATCGAGCATTCAGCTTGACTGAATCATAATTAAATGAATTTCATCATAATCTGTATTGGAAAGGGTTAAGTGCTGGGAAGGAATGTGATGAGAAGTAATGACATGAAATTAAAGAAAGAAAAATTAGATGTAGCATTATGAATAATTTGAACTGAACAGACTGAGCAATTGTGAGTAAAAGGGAGATTTTGGCCAAAGACACCAGGGAAAACCCTCATTTTTACACATTTTTAATGTCCACAGAACAGACGGAGTCAGGCTTTTAATGTCTCACTTAAAAGATGCATGCAGATGGTGTTTTTTCATGCATTTGAAAAATGAATTTCTACATTTTGATTATGTTGTCATTAGCAGCAGCCTTACTCGGTAATTAGGAAGCTGGTTCCTAGCATGTGTGAGAGAGAGATATATTGAGAAAGGAGGATGTTATCTCTTTGTTTCCACAGGGATATAATTAAATGCAACCAACAACATCATCAAAACAGGAGAAGAAATTCAAACAATAACTATGCTAACTGGAAATGGCTTATTGTTTAGTTAAAACCAGCTGATCTTCATCAGCAAAGGCCACATTAGTTGCCAGTACTCATTCTGGCCAAAAAAGAAAATGAAATTCCATGAGAAAAGGGTTTTCCTTGTAGTAAATGTTGAGGCTTTCTTAGGTAAGTAACTTTGAATTAATATTGATTTAGAAATAAAGCTACATGTAATGGAGTATTCCAAGTGAGTTTTTCTTCCATTCCTAGGCAACTTCTTAAAACAGAGGAGAAAACCCCCAGATATCATGAAACCCACAGTGTGGCATCAGAGGAGAACACAAAAGCAAGAGCACTCTGAGAATATTTCCTCTCTGGAAAGCAGTTGCTGCTTCAGGAACAGCGTGTTCAAGCATCAGAGAAGAACAAGGCCTGCCTGCTGCCCACTCTTTCTACTGAACAACCATTTTGGTTCTCAGAAAAGAAAAAAGGAAAGCAAAAAACAACCCTGAACTCTTGGAAAGCGAAGCAATGAGTTTGTCTCCATGACACGTTTTTTCCAAGCCACAGACTTTGCATGTGTGATTTTTGTTATTGTCATTCTCAGCTTTAGGACTACACGTGTTTTACAGTAGGTGAGTGTCTGTATCTTTTACAGTGTGTGTTAAATATGCAGTTATACTGATAAATGTTTCAAATGTACCAAAAGACACCCGGGCTTTGCCCACCATACTTCATTCAGCCAGGGGAGCTCCCAGTTTGGGAGGCTGGAGTGCCACAGCTCTTGTTTATACATCTCTGGAGCTATTACTTTCAGTGCCTGGAGGAGAAGTCTCCAGGCTAGATACCAAGCATGCCTGCAGAGATGGATGCTATAAACAAGAAATCATTGAAGCATACAAGTCTCTGTCTTTACTACCCCTGCCTGAATTACTGTGGTCCTTTCCATACATCCTCATTGCTTTCTAGTTATCTTCCTTTCAATAGATGAAAGAGCTGATGACAGGGATCTCTGTACTTCCTGCCCTAACCTTTTTACCTCTCAATTCTCCAAATCCATTTAGTAGTTTTTCAATCTTTTCAATCGAATTAAAAAACCTGTCTTCACATTGTCTAGGCTATCTGTAATTTGATCCGTATATTTCTTTTAATTTGCTTGAAAATTCTATTTCTTTCTGACTTTCCATTTTCATCCTTGTACTTTCACCCTGCTCCTCCCTGCATCTGCTTTCTCCACTTCTAATTTCAGACTTTATTTCTCATCAAACCCCATTTTTTTTTGTACTGATCAGTGGGACACCATCTCTTCCCCTTAAAGTCTTTCCTTTAATTGATCCCTTGTGTAGTTAACTGAGAGTGCTTCTTAAGTTACAGCTATTTGTATTATGGGCTTCTTACAAACCCCATTCTCTGGGGGAAGTACTGGCTTTTCCTCCATTTCTGTGTTTAATACTGATTTGGCTGCAACTTACTTAGGGGAAGAGGTCTTTGGCAGGCTGAAGTTTGGCCATAGGGAGAAAAAAAGATCGGACTGTGCCGAAGTATAAACAGAAGGGTGGAATTTCCCAGCATTTTTCATGGGCTACCAGTTGGAGCAAGAGCTAGATGTTTGAAGTGAATCTAATAGTATTGTCCAAGACATTGTGCATCAGCCAGATGCACATTGGTTCCTCTTTTGAAAAGCTTCAAGTAATTGTGCTGAAAAGAGCTTTGTTTTAGTTTGAACTTTTAACATTATGGGGGTTGGGAAACAGAAGTCATCTTCTATAAAATTGGGTGATTGCTGAGGAAATCAATGGTATTTTAAAAGTAAACTGTGCTGAACATAGGTGTTGCAGCATGAATCTCTTTTCTTCGCTCGAGTTGCCACAGCAACATAAAATTTCCTTTCCCCCACATTAGCTTCCCTAAAATATACTTCACAAAATTGTCTTTGAAAAAAAAGCGTTATATCATGCTGACAAATTGTGCTGTTTTCTCTCTTAGTATTTAGTCTTCTGTGGAGTTACGACTATTAGAGCAAAGCTACCTGATGCGCATAGAATGCAGCTTTTACAAATTCAACCTTAAGTAAAGGAATGGAAATGAAAAGCTGAAGCTGAATTAGTTACTGTCTCTAGACAGGCTGGGGGCCTAGCAAAACCTCTGAATAGTCTGGCAGTACTCCTTAGGGTTCGGTGTAACTGTGGGTTAGACAGTCTGCCTATTCCCAGCATTCAGAAGACAAGCCATGGCCTATTGCTTGTATTATTAGGGGATATGCAGTAGCTTTAAGACGGATTTCTTTCATGTTTTTCTCTCACACTTCTGCAAGAGTGGTAGCAGCTCCAGCAGGCTTTGAATTAAATATCAAGTGCATATACCTTATCCTATGAGAGAAAACATATTGAAAAGATCCAGGTGAAAAGAAATTTGTCTTAGTCATCCTTTGTTGAAAGAGTTATTAGGCTTAGAGTAATTGTTAAAATAATTTTAATTTGTAAGGTTTCAGAATAGATGTATAAATCAAATCGTTCCAATTTGTTGAACAATAAATCTCCATGTCTGTCAATAGTGTCATGTTTATCACCACCAGTCTTTCAGGTGCTTCTTGTCATGGGATGCATCTCAAGAGGTGAGAAAAATTTTGCACCTTTCCAGCTGATGTGTGCAGATCTAGCAGTGATGGCTGCGATCCACAGCATTAGGGTTTAACTGCAATCACGTATGTTCATGTACATCAAAAGGGTGATGATTTTTCAATATTTAAATGGCACCATGGACCGTGCTGACTGTTGGGCCTTAGTGAACTTTTCTGCAAACCCTTTTTTGAGAAAGTGTTTCGGTAAGGAGCTCCTTCATTTTTATGACGTTGGGTGGGAATACCAATGTGAATATATGGAAAGGCAGGTGACCAAGGGAAGGGTTTGTGAAAGTAACCATCATCTGTGAGAAGCTTGTAACCTCACAGTTTACAACTTCTTGTAACTTCTCACAGTTTATAACTTCTTACACAGCTTGTAACTTCTCAGTTTACAACTTCTGAACCACAGAAGTTGTAAATAAAGCCTAGTTTAGCCTTGAAAAAGGTAGATCTACTGACTTGGAACAATAACAAAAACCACAAACTAAACCTAATCCCCTATACAGAAAACCTGGTAAATAAAACTGACCTTCCCCACTACCACCATAATTTCTTCTTACCTTCTTACCGTGCTGTACATGAGCCTCTCTAGCAGTAGTAAGGACAGGGGAGGAAAGGTTGATTTTATTCTCTCTGGTGATAAATAGAACACTTAATAGATGACAAATGGGGGAATATTGAACCTCTAGAGACCTAATCAAACATGAATCAAGTCAGCCCCCAGTGAGCATGGGATAAAATGCCAGCTGGTGCATGGCTTTTCCATTCCAGCTGGTATTTTATCCTTTGTAATAGATTGTGGCCAGTTTTCATGCAGCTAATACTTGCACGTAAATAAATACAAAAGCTCCCAACAACACCAGACCGTGGATTCTAGTGTAATAAATGGTGTTGCTTGTGGAAAAGTTCTATAACATCGAGTAGAAGAAGAATTGATGGTAGTTTAGCTATTCTAAAGAACTGAAGAGAGAATTACAGCACCAATCTTGCATGTGAATTTCCTTGGGACCTTTATGCCTGTGCCATAATGAGTTAATTTTGATGGAATCCAGCATGGAAGCAAAATTCTATGAAGCAACTATTTTCTATCTTTTTTTTCTCAAGAGAAATAAATTTCAAGAGATTTACGATTATTCATATAGTCTTACTATATAATTTTGGCTTAGGTAAGTTATAGAAAAATTGGTGTAATATTAGATAATATGTCTTGTGTGGTTAAAAACCCCTAAGAGCATGCACACACTCTTGCATATATGCATATTCAATCTTTCAGTATAACACTTGCCTAACAATGCTTTTCTCTCGGGATTTTGTTGTAATTTATGAAAATGAATGTGTTACATGTATAACATCTGTAAAGGAATAAAAACTATGATTTATTGTGAAAGCAGCTAAACAGTCCTGTGGAAATAAAAGATGATGTTGTGCCAGTTTCAAGCACAATAGAAATGAAGAAAGCTTTTCTTTAAAATCTGTTGGAAAAAGCCAGTGTCAGCTCTTAGCAAGACATTTTCCTAGTTCCTTTCATCACCGCCTGACTTACAGTTAGCTTCTCTAAGAAGCATTAGATTTTTGACAAAAATCTTTTGAGCTTTTCTTTTTTACACCATGGTAAATTTTTTCAGAACAGCTTCTTTACATGTAACTGTACAGTTATCTTCTCTGTTCTAAAAATATTGTAAATCTGCAGTACTGATTTTGCATTCCCTGAAACCATCTCTAAGCCACACAGAACCTCACAGAAGTTAATAGGTTTGACCTAGAATTTCAGGAGCCAACAGTGGAAAATGAATATCATTAGAAAGTCTTGAAAAACACATATCTCATTTCAGAACAATGAAAATATTTTTATTGTTTTGGAGATGGGTAGAATGGGAAAGAATTATGAATATATTTTAGTAATTTTTGGAACCTTTTGGGTTTTCCAACATTTAAAACTGTTTTATTCTTTTAATAAAAAAAAAAATCCCAAATGCCCTTACAAAAAATCCACTTTACATTCGTGACTATTCGTTGAAATAGATTCCTTACTGACAACCTTCCCTCTTCTATCTGAAAGTGGGTTCTCTCACTGCTCATTTCTTAAATGCTAATAATGTGATTTGCAATGCTCACAACAAACTATGCAGGGTGAAATCCTGGCCCTTTTCAACTCAGTATCAGAAAATCCCACTGACATATCTAGGTAGTATAAAAAGAAAAGCTAATATAAACAACAAAGCTAGCTCTTATAGAAGATCAAATCAAAATAAGTTTTTTTACAACTAATGAAAGTATACCATGAGGATCACCTGGTGCTTTGACAGATTGTAATTTTTTGTTTTCATAAGCTGCATTTGAGGTCACTGTATCCAGTTCTTCTGGCCAACACAATAAAAGACATGTTTCTCACAGATGCCCTCTTCAAAGAGGTGAAATTAGATAAATTGAACTCAAAAAAGAGAATGCTAGATAAAACACTAATGCTGCCACTAAATGATGGTCTCTGAATAACAATATTTTTTATATTCTAGGAAAATAATTTCTGACTTTCTTTCATGTGCTATGTCCATAGGGCAAATACATTAACTTCTGACAGTGCACCGTGTGGGACTTAATATGTGTTTCAAGTATACAGCTTGACATGCTAAAGTGACTCTTGGCAGCATCTTGGAGGGGAAGATTAAAAAAAAAAAAAAAGCAATTTGGTTGTCTAAGTAGTCCCTGGCTTATTAAAATATTATTTAAAACCATATTAAAGTGATGCAATGATACACTATTGGACATAGTTCCTTGTTGTCTGATGTCATCTTAAAATTTCTCAGGGGAAAAAAAAAATCCGAGTGAAGTGGTGAGACAGAGATGGAGCACCATGTGTTTTTACAACGCAGCATCCATTATACATGAGTAAAATAGCAGTCGCTCAGCTGCAATCATGGTAGGCATGACTGCTTCTCTTATAAACTCATATTTCATTTATTCATTTAATCTTTCATTCCAAGACCCCGAGCCTCCACACATTTCTCTGCAAGTATAACTATGCACCTGAATAGTTACAGTGACTTCAGTAGGGATTACTTACATGAAGAAATTTAAGCATGAGAACGGAGTGTTTACAGGACTGAGGCCAAAAGCTGTAGATAGCTGAGCTGGGAAAATTGGCAATAGTATAATAATGTAAACATTTAAATGCAGAAACAGAAATGCAGACTACAGCATTCCTTTCTATATCCCTTTGGTAATTCCTGACTTCCTTTGCCTTTTTCATGCTGCAAACTGACTGCTAGATGAAAGTTTTGGTCCTGGTTTGCGAATGGGGGAGGAATAGTCCCATTGCTTGCATTGACACTTCGATGAGTTCTGTTCTTTTTTCTCTAGACAAGTTGTGTATCTATACATAAATATACTTTTTCTATCAAAGCAAGTTTGCCTAGTACATATATTGGAAGACCGAAGCTTAGCCTGTTGTGTGTTCCTTTGCTCTCTCACCACCAGTCAAGAAGTACATTAAAGAGCATACAAGAAGGCCAACATAAGACACCGTACAACTCACCTGAAAACCAGCTGATCATAGACTGGATTCTATGTGCCACTGCATTTGCTTTCCCTTCCCCATGTTCATTCACATTTACAAATGATAATTATGTTATCAAGATTGTCCTTACCCTAAGTTATGGGATAACTGTTCATTAAAAGAGAGATGGGATAATTCTTCATGTTTTTATTAAATCTTGAAGACTCCAATGCTGTTAAGCAAACTACAGATGCTCAGTAAGCAGCATTTGGAAAGCTGGAGTTTGTTCCATCGCACTACATACAGTTCTGTTTTTTTTTTGCCCACACTGGAAGAGTGGGAACCTCTGAAAGCACCAGAGGTTTACATAGTTTCAGTCAGCTTAATTGCTGGAACATGAATTTGGTTTCAGATCAATTGCTAAAGGAGTAAATGTCACAAGAAAATTGATATACATGACAATTTATTTCCTTAGACATCTGTAAAATACTACACGCTTTGCAGATTGAGATATAACATTTGGCTCACATTAGGACTGGAAAGCCAAGGTGTAACAAGCATTTGTTCAGTTGTTCAATAATAATGTTTTCCATGCAATGAATCCTCCTTATCTTTCATTAACTGCCAATCAGGCCCTCCAGCTGCCATGTGCCAAAATATATTCTTGGTTATTAGCATTAAAGCTACTATTAAAATTCAGACTGAGACATGAAAGAAAATACCCTTTCCTGGAAAAATAAATTTTTGCTTCTTCCTGATGGAAAAACTATTTGAGAAAATGTGCTCACTGATGGAAGATATGTGAAGTACTATGAGACTGATCAGACTAAAGCTCAGTACCCACAAGGCTGCTATGAAGGATAGAACAGTAGGAAGTGTTCTTACCCTATAGAAACAATTGAGAGTGTGACACATTATGTGTATATATGAATTGGTTCAATATTCCAGTAGAGGTTCTTATTTAACATAATTTGGTAGGACTATGTGCTAAAGAAAGGCTTGCTTATCTAATTGTTTTCCAATAAGGTCATGTGGTTTTACCTTTCGCAAACTTCTTCCCTTACTGGTGTAGGAAGGGAAGTCTGGATTCATAGAAGCAGGTCATGTGTGAAGACATTTCTGTCTTCCTGACCTCATGTTTGCTGCAGACGTTTTGCTTTCTCCTGTATCAGACATACACATTAGCATCAGCATCTAGGAAGGTGGACATGTAGCAATGGTCTGCTCTGAAGCATTGAGTACTACAGCTTGGGATAGGTGTTCGATCAAGGCTCCAGCAGGAGCGAGATGTGGCTGAAATTAGCACTTTTGAGACATCTGACCTTCAGTACCCCTTGGAGAGGGGATGCCAGAAGCATGAAGCTGTGAGACTGTAAGAGATGTGTGGATGCTTCCTGATATCTGTGCCATGCTGAAGTGCCTATGCTTCCCACTCTTTGACCAGCCCTGAAAACAAACTTTACAAGGCTGCTGAAGCTAGGACAGAGCTGCTTCTGTCTGAAAGGCAGGAAGGGTTAAGACTAAACCCTACAGAAGAGTTCAGGTTCACAGTGCAGCAAAGGAAACCTCTAAGTAAAGTTTGGGGCAACTGTGCAAGATGAAAATAAGGTTGAGCTAACCTTTTCTTCTGGACAATCCTGTTTCTCCAAAGCATGATAATTAAAATTATCATACCTATGACTCTGGGAAGAAACACTCATAAATTTTTTTGGAACACAAAGTTCTGTTTTATCATTGTAATGAATTAAGCAACTGCATTTTCTGAGACACAGAAAGAGGGATGCAGTTACTTTGGGTGTCAAAAATATGTTAGTCATGATATTAGTAGATAATTTTGTTAAGAATTTCTCTGACACTTCTGTTATCTGTTGCACTGAATTATGAAGAGGAGGGGCAGAGAGGGAAAAACTTACATTTGGGTGTCCCTTATGAATCTTAAATACGGTCCTCTTCATGCTCATTTTCCTGTTGAACAAACTGCCTCATTCATCAGAGCTCTGTGGTGAAAGTAGGAAGGGAAAATCATTAAACAAACACAAGAGAGGGTCAGAATCAATGACAGCACACAAGAAGAAAATGATTGCTGACTGATTTTATGCCCAAAGTTTGTAGCTTCCTTTGATTTATGGAAATTCGGACCAAAATCTCATAGTTTGAGTGTTGCACGTGATTTCATGGAGCTTCTGCACCCATTCTGCTTCCTTAGCATTAGACCTTTGAAAACTAGGAAGGATGGGGACATGCAACATTTTCGAAAGACTTGGGAAGTTTTAAAATCTGCTTTTATATGCTTGTTATGAATGAGTTATTTCCACAACGTGGCTCTTTGAAGAGTGCAGGGCATAAATAGTACTGCCTTGTGAATCGGTAGTCATTTTAAATGCCGAGACCAAAGTTCAGCTTCTCAAGGTCTTTACTGGGCAGCTGATGACATCATTAAAATGCTGGGTGCAAATCAGGCACCTCTGTCTCCTTCTTCATTGTAGATGTATCTGATGGAGAAGGTTGTTATGCCAAGATTAACAAAATGCTTGTAGTTTCGAATATGAGTTTTAGTAGGTAAATAAGGAGGAAATAATTCACAATTACTGTTTTCTGAAATGTGAAGCTTCAGTAGAGGCAAGAGATGGGATTCATGCTGCTAGATATTAAATATCTGCAATATATATCATAATCTGAGCTAATCTCCCTTGTGTCTTTCAAGTCAGCTGGGAGAAAGAGACTTTCTTAGGGCTCAGCACCTATGTTAGCATGAGGTAAGTCGAACTGTTGAAGAATCTGCCTCTTTCCACTGATTATTGAAAGAGTTTATGTTAATGAGTTCAGTCAATGCTATAGACATCTTTTTGGCCAAATGAATACCACCTGGGTATCAATAATAAAAGTAGCTTTACATTTCAAAACCAATAAGTGACAAATTAATGACAAGTGGCTAGTAAAACAACACTCAGGTCTGTTCAGCAAGCATGAACGAACAGTCCAGACTATACTTTTAACTAGGAGCAAATACTATAAGCACAGATAAATTAAGCAGCTTTAAAAATTTTAAATGGATTCACTAAAGAGAAAAGGTGGAGCTGGTTCTGAATGAAATAGTTAACTTTTTCTAAAAATGGAAAATAAATCTTACAAAAAGATTCCAAATGACACGTATTTTTGCAAGGATTCAGGAAAAAAAAAAAGGTTTGTGTTGTATAACAATGTTAGTTTAATGTGAAAAAAGATCTTTATGGATGGACACACAATGGTGAAAGAGTAAATCCACATTCAAGCTGTATTAAAGAGCAAAGCCACTTCCCAAGTGTGGAAAAAACTTGTATATTTTTTAGCTACAAGTAGAAAACTTTGAGATTTTGAAACAAAAAGCAGTAAAAAACTCTGAGAAATCTTAGAAGCTAGTTTAACTTCACTGAATAAGTCAAAGCAGAAGAGATGACTCACTTGTTTTTTTCCCTTTACATCTGATTTTTTTTGAAACTCTTGCCATCATCTCCACCTTGGATTTGGGAGGCCAGTGGGACAATGGGCATTCAGGGACATCCATCCTAGCAAATCACTGCTCCATATAGCATATTGCCATATATATCTTGTTTTGTTTTGACACTTAGGCCAAAGGAGTATATGTAGGTATCCCCTCATGGTGGAATTCACACATGTTCAACAGACGATGGAGTGGGAAGAAGCCATTGCCTTTATATACGGGATTGCTCCTATATATTAAGACACGCTTTTTGGAGGTCTTTATGTCAGGGACTTGCTTGTTATGCATCTGTCTTAAGAATTTGCAGTGGGCTGCAATTATAAGATTATTGAGGGCTTCACAACCTTTGGTTGTCATAAAACCGGTCTAGCAGATGACAAATGCAGGAATGGTGGGGTGTCTTGCCCATGATCACAGCAGGTTGTGGTGAGCAAAGCAATTGACCCTGCCTGTTCTGAACACCAGGCACCGTCTTAGTCTTGTTGCTGGAGCCCAGCCTCATGTCCTTTAAGAGCTTCCATAATACAACATAGAATAATACAGACAATAATAAATGTTTGGAGTTTTACTATTATTTTTAAAAAAAAAAAAAAAGAATGTAAACACTGTCAGGTGTTACTTCTCTCTTGGCAAGGAAAGGGACTGTTAAAATGCAACATTCTTGCACGTAGCCACATGTGTGTGCATTCAGTTCCTGTGCAAAAGGGGAAAAGATTTTCTCAGGCAATTCTCTTTGCCATTTTGCTCCCTGATAAATACAAAGGCTCACTTACATGTCTATTCATTCAGGCGTTGTCTTTAGGGAAAGAGTATGCTCTTCAGTACAGAATAAACCCAAAAGGTATCCCAGGGGAATCTTATAAAGAATAATGGTAATAAATTAATTCCAGTAAATCGATGGCAATGCAGGCAGATAAACACAAAATAATTCACAGTGTAGCAACTGAAATGACTATCACATGGATTATTCAGTGATTAGTTGTGAAAAACAGAATTTTGAAGTGTGGTTTATCTTGGGGACTAGTTGTGAACAGGAAAAAAATGGTTAGATTTGTCAGGTATGCTCAACGTAACTCCACCATTCAGCCACCTCTAGATGTAAGGTGTCCTAGAAAATGTAACAGAATTCAAAATCTTCAGGTTAATTTAAGGAGTCACAAATTGGAGTGTTCAGAAAAACAACAGTGAATTTGCAAATGAACAGACAGTGTGGTTTTATAGATACATTATCTGGCTTGAATATGTGCAGTAATCTGTGCATTACTTATCCTTGTCTTAATAACAGGTTTGGTGAAAAGCCACACCATAAAGGCTGAACTTCATTCAGATTATCACCAATTTCAAACAATATTGAACATATTTTCCCCAACATATAGTAGGGCAAAAGGGTAAGAGAAAGCTTCATTTTATATAATGGGAATATGCAGCTGTGTTTAACAGACTTCACTTATTATGTTGACAGTCTTGGTGAAAATGAGGAATCTTAATAAACGGGGTTTGTATAGACCTTAAGGGCCAAATTCTGCAGCCATTTAGGCTGTTTCATATTCATAGAATTCAATAGGGTTGTGGGGGGGTAATTGAAAGAAGACTTGGCCTTAGGTTTTTAAACTGTGATGCAAAGTATATTGAGGATAATTTTTTTCTCCTTAATTCCCAAAGCAATCATTTTTTTTAATTATAGAAGCCAGCGTTGGTTCTTAGGATGAGGTGCTGAACTTTAACATATTGGGAAGTATATCTTAAATATTTCATGTACATAAAAAAATCTACATCTTTATACTTAGTATTTTTTAGAACTGTCATTTGGCATCACATCCTTGTCAGAAATTGTTTATGTTGAGACTGTAGATGGCTTAGGAAGTGTGTAATTAGTGTATGGTGCCTGCTAATGTGGAAAGTACAAAGCATGGAAGGAATTCCACATAGGAGGTAACAGTGATCACCAGAAAAAAGGACTAAAATATAGGGTAGATTCACTCTGAAGTGTAAGGGTTCACATCATGCAGTGAACCCTTAAGAAGTGCAGCCCAGATGCTTCTGGCCCTGTCACTTCACCAGCCCTGGGCATCAGTTTGAAACTGTAGGTATATACACATACACACATACACACACACAAACACACGTGCACACAAAATTTTGGAAATTTCTTAAATGTTGCACTTAATTTTACCGCAAATAAGTAAAGACAGTAGATGGGATACAAACATAATCTCGTGGAAGGAAAGCCATGGTGTCTGTAAGGTACTGTGTGCCTTTCTGGTCCCAAACTGAATTAGGTCTGGAGAAATGCCTGGCATGACATCCCACCTGAGACACTGCAGTGGCTGCAACTGCCATGAGGACGACAGCCCCGACTGGAGTATCATGGTACCAGCTCCCACGCTGCGGCCAATACACTGGGTTTTTTTCTGAGCCTACATACTGTATATTTACTCTGGGGTGTTTTGAGAACAGCCTAACAACTGTCTGGATGATACTAGTGATAGGGAACTAAGAGAACTCCCACAGGGAATTAAGTTCCTTGGCCACTTTTCTGCCCCTTTGCCCATTTATGCCCATTTATGGCAAAATTCTGCTGCATGACAACAATATAAACTTAAGACGACTGCCCTGCAGCCATTCAGGTTAGTAGAAGTTAGTTCTCAGCTTTCACAGAAGTTGGCTGTTTCTGAAATTAATATTACATCTGGTCATCTCAAAGCTACAAGTTCATTGTGCAACACTCCCAAGTGAAGGAATTCCACATTTTCATGCTTGCATATCCCTAAATTCCATGTCTAGGACAGACAAAGTCCCTAAAATTTTTCTCAAAATAAAAAAAAAAAAAAAAAAGGAAGATGAACTGTAGTAAAATGCAGTGAAACACTGTGTGTTGCTGTATTAGCAGTGATGGGTGCTGTTCTTTGGTCATTGTGTTCTGTTAGGGTTTTCTTTCGCATCTATGTCCTTCATAGCAGGCTATAACTACAGCAAGACTATAAGGGAATTATCATGTGAATTGTCTATCACTTTTGTCTGGTGAGAAACTCTGCCAAAATATTATATGGCCAAGAACTGGCTAGACTAGAAACAACAATCTTTTCTAACCCAACTTCCAGAAGAAAATCACTAGTTGTGTTAAGCTTATGAAGAATGCTTCTGAGAGTTCATCAGCAAATCCTGAGGTCTTACATGGTGAGAAGCTAGTGATTATAGCAGGTAAATCAACACAGTAGTATCTGCTATACAACGACACCTTTTCAGGTTATGACATTAGTGTGATGCAGTTTCTAATCTTGTCTCCCTAAATACACAACAAATTTAAATATAAAACTTTTCTCCTGAAAAAAAGTGAATAAATTGTACAAGGATAGACTGGAATTGGTCTGTTTGGCTAGTGGCTTTTCTTTTTTTGTTTTAATTTGAACTTGGGAAAAGAAGACAATAATAGGAAAGGGTTTCAGAGAACTGGTGTCCTTTTGTTTGCGAAGCATATCTTAGATTAATGCCAAGATCAGATCATATTTGATTAATCATCTGAAAAATGGTCTTTGCAGTTATAGGAGGAGGGATAAATAGTGGCATAAACTTAAGAACAGCAAGTACAGTAGTTGGAAATCTTAATAAACTTGTTTGATCACTTCCTACAGCTCATCTGAACATATCTGCTGAAGTACATACCAGCAACAAAGTCTTCAATACTACTTGAATATCCTGCCATCTGATATAAAATCATTACAAATTAATGGAGGAGATGGACAAAAACTCTGACAAGAGTACTATCAATGATATTATTTTGTAATTATACAGTTTTATGGAAGGAGCTCCAAGGACTTGCTAGCAATGACTAACTGTCCTTCTACCACTGTAGCACTAGTACAGCTATTAGTCTTACTTGTCTGTGTAAAATCAGACAAAGGGAACAAATAACCTTATCTTTCATGACTTTCATAGGCTGGGAAGAAAGCAAAGAGAGTGTTCAGTTTTTTCCTTCTCTAAGACACACATTGGTTTGATTTTGTTTGGGCCAGAGTATTTTAACATGGTGACCAATCTCACTAATGGCAGCACCATCCAGCTCTGCCACTGAAGACAGCATGGGCACTCTAACAACATACAGTTATGCTCTGCTCTACAATTTCAATCCTCCCCTGAATGGCACCATTCCTTCTAATGCTATACTTTGCACTTGTTATGATTCCCTAATATAGCTTATACTCACAGGAGCCCTTAACAATTTGCCCAAGGTCAGTCAACAAGTCAATTGAAGAGGTGGAAAAATCAGTTCTTTTGATTTCCTCTCCCCTTCTTCCACCAACTATTGGACTATCATAAAGCACAGACCATTTCAGGCTTTTTGCGGGGGAAGGGGAACATGACAGCTTCCTTTTCAGACATCAGAAAATACTTTAAAGAATTGGTTTCTCTAGCAACAGGAACAGGAGAAAAAAAGAAGCTATCATAAGGTTTTTTCCCACCTACTCATTTTTTTAATGTGGCAAAGCAGATGGCTTGGATAATGCAGGTACTACAGATTCTGATTTATTGACTGTAGACAGAAATATAAATACAGAAGCATATGTACTCTGCTGTGCTCAGTAACATGGTAAGACTTAATGACTTCAGAGTTCATGCTTATTTTAAGTTCTATGCATCTGTATCCACAAATGCCATTATTTACTGCTAGGGCAACATTGATGGCAGAGCTCACTGCTCATGGAAAACAAATCCTGGCCAGCCAAATACTGCCTGTATCCTCTGCCCTCCCTGACAGCAGTGCTGGCTCCATGGAGTCCCAATTTACATCTTTGACAGTCATACAGTTTATGGACCTGGCCAAATACTTTCTGTTAAGGTGTTGTAAATCGGTCAGTACCACAGATATATAATGTCAGAGGACCCAACCTTTCGCCTTTGCCAACAAAATTAAAAATGGCTTAGTAATCTCTGCTTAGTGATGATAGGAGGGAGATTATTCTTTTTATGACTGTACTTGGCCCATAGCTAAAACAGGGAAGTACTCCCTATATTTCTTCTGCTGTCACAACTTTGAGTGTTATGTGGACAGAAAACAAAAAGGTTCTCTTCAATAGAATGCTGAGGACCTCATGGCCCTCTTCTGCTGAAGTTGCTGATACTGGGGTAGAGTGTAGACAATAGTCTTGTCTGCTCTACAGTAACTCAGTCAGTGCTTCCAAATTTCAGGAAGATCCTCAGCATTATGTGCTTGATTTTCTCTCGATGTGCTAGATACACTGGAGAGCACATGCAGAAGTCAAACTGAAGCGGTGACAGTATCAGGATCTGTGCTGTTCTCAGGGTTCAGTTTCCATCATTTATGGTTATGTATTTGAATGTAAATAATGCCAACGCCATTATCAGGCAATTTTTGATATCAGCAGTGCTGCCAGTCTCTCTGCAGCATACGTACTGGGAGAACAGTAACGGAGAGGAAGAGGACATAAAGGAATATAAAGTGTTTTTTTTCTGGCTCAGTTTCAGTCAGGCAGTACTGTTTCCAGCTTTCCTGACTTCAACTTGATTGTTATGAGAAGACTCTGCTGCAGACACTGGGTGGCCAGTTATGGCTGGTGACAACAGGCAGTTGCTTAAGAAGCTCTGTGGAGCTCCCACAGATCTTCTGAGTCAGCATTTCAGCATCTCCCATGCTAGCAGAAGCACGTGGACACTTGCCTGAAAGTCAGCAGTCAGCAGCTATTTTAGTATGAATAGATGCATTATTTGGGCCATTGAGATAGATGTGTATGTTCAACCTTTTGCTGTCCTCAAAAGACTGTGGAAGACTGCATGTGTGGAGCTTTCCCCCTTGCCCTTGTCGACACAGTGCAGCCCATCTCATGCTCATTGGCGCTTCTCAGAAAAGGCTACTCAATTTATGAACAGAAAAGGGTATTTTTCTCTTCTATTCCTATGTCCAGTTCACCACCCTGGTAGATTTGCCAGCTTTTATGACGGTCAGTACTATGGGAATTTGTAATCTTTTTCTGTATAATGAAAAATACTGACTTTGTTGCAGAGTGATTGTAATGAGCATCAAGGGAACTAAAAAAGTCACAGGACTTCAGAAAAAAAAAAAAGGATATATTCTTTTGACTGATGAAGACTTTCACTGAACAATTGGATAGAAGAAAATGAACTCTGATATCATCAGAGCAGCTGCAGAACAACTGCAGTGGGTGCTTTGGGGAGATCAAAGGGCAGATGGTGAAGTTCTGAGACAAGGGTAGGGGTTGCTGAGCAGAGTCTGCTCAGATCATGACTGCATGGTGTGCACAGCACACCATCTGCCAAAGAAACAGAGAGGGCCTCCCAGTGGACTGGCAAAGAGGACTTTTAGGGTCCTGAGAACAGCCAGTGGTGGGTAAGGTATTTGTTAAATGTGTGCAGTGGGACTCCATGGGGACTTCTGAGCTGTAGACCCACAACCGCCAGGCTAAAGAGTAGGAGAAAGGTGGAGGTGAACTTAGGAGAGGACTGCAGAAGGTTCCTTTTCACATCTGAAAGCACATTTGCTCCAGAATAAGATAAAAGATAGAGATATCTTCTAATGGGATGAAAGGAGATAATTTATAAATGTTTACTTTGACATTATATGAATTGTTTATTTTATGCTTTGTGTGTAGTTTCCTGCATTTTTTACAGAAAATATAAAACATAATGAAATATTTCATGCATTATTTAAACATATGATATGTGCCCTCATGGACTATATTTTATTTTTTAGTCTTAATATAACTTTTCCTGATGAATTTTAAGGACAGAGGTGATGTTTCAACTGGTATTGTTTCTCACTAAAAATACTGAAGCTTAAAAATATGTGAAGTCTTTTTCTGAAGTTCTGAAGTCCTAAAGTCTTTCAATATGTCAAGATTATCTAGGGAAGCTTTTAGAAAATCTATTTCCACTGGGTAAAGCTGTTTTTTTTTAGCAAAAGTTCAAGCTCAGTGGTGTCATGAACTGCACATAAGAAAATGTTAGAAGCAAAATTAAGGCTAAAGGAAAGTTGAGACAATAGTGAAATAATTTGAAATGATGATTTCAAACTCCTGTGCTATTATTCTTGCCCTTTAGAGTATTTTATTAAAAATGCATTATTTTCCATCTTAAAGCTTGCAACTGTATGATTTTTTTTTAAAAAAATAAGTCTAATTATCCTTTAGAAAGCTTGAGCGGTATAATATCAGGACAGCAATCCAGCTGGAGAAAGACTGCTTGAAGAGGGGCTCCCAGAAACCATTTTTGATTTCCAAAGGAAGGAGCTTTGCCTGTGATACTGGAGACAAAGTGGCACAAATAAAGTTATATTTTTTTTTCAGTTCTCCATCTCTCTTCTCTGTGTCCTGCTCTCTCCACTGTAATTTCAAGCTGCCATTCTTAAGTGTACTGAGAACCTATAAAGATGATAAAAAAGTTTTTTTATGTTGACTCATGTGCTTCTTGACACTATGATGCACTGTCCCTCGATGCACTGCAGCAGTGTCTTGCCGAGGGTTGTTGGTTTGAATAGTGTGACAGTATTCTCTGAGTCCCACAAAATGTGCTGGCTTAGCGCTCCCCACTCCTCTCACCTTTCATTGCCGGGCGTGTACAGAGTGTGAGTGGCGTGGTACCTCTGTGCTGAAATGCTAGCACCCCATGGGGCATTTTTACCTCAAATTCTATTTACTTTTATCCCTGCAGACATGCACAAAGTTCACAAATTTAAAGGCTGACAATAGGTTATATTTCTGACTTAGCGATATGATGCAGCCTATGTATTTCCTAATGGTGTGCAGCCAGCTTTTGTGTCCATAAAAGTGAATTAAAATAGTGTGGAAATCCTGTGCTTAGTACTTGAAAGGGTGACTGTAAAATATGTCATGCATGTTAAAGTGGAATGCTTTCAAAGGCAATTAATAAAATTACATGAAAACTGTTGTGTCCAAAAAAGGCAAAACTATGACATAGATAGTAGCCATTCAAGCTGTATCTGATGTTCATCATAATTAACATTCTTCCCCATGGCCTGACAAAGACGTGTTTCTGTGGTAAGGTTTTCTATCATGGACGTGTGCAAAATCTGAGGGAGTCAGGGGACTGAATTCAAAGAGAAGGCTTGCAAGGTGGGCTGGGGGACTAAAACAGTCTTTGGCAGAGGGCTGAGGGTGTTCAAATACACACATGGAAATGGGTTTGGGACAGAGTTCCCACTGCAGTCAGCATTTTTGCTAGGTGGGAGCAAGCATGAAACTCAGAAATGGCAACTCCTCAGATGCAACAATACCTAGCATGCACTAAAAAATCAAATAAATCTGAGTGTATGCCACAACATACAGTACTCTTTGTTAAAATAAACACTGTGACTCTGATAACAGTTCACCATTTCATGCACTCCTCCTCTAACTGCTAATGCTGGTAACTATGGAGCTGGATGCCCACACTGCCCAGAGGCTGGGTATCCAAGGCTATATCTGGTCTTCCCACCTGTCCTGGGTCTGCCTTGGTTCTTGTGCTGCTTTCAGGTTTTACTTCTTCATCTCTGTTTGTAGAGGTCCTGATTTTCTGAACTGCCACCAGCTTTGGGGGCTGAAGCGATGTCTGCTTCTCCTTACTGCCATGGGACTAAATTCTGGTCAATGCCTTGTAATATTGACATATGACACAATAATTTCTTGTGATCCTGAGGTTTTCTGGAGAGGACATCTGAAACTTTCTTCTGCATTGGCATTAAAACCTGGATTTGTGGTTTCAATATCAAGGAGCTATTCCAGTAGTGATGGCTTTCAAAAATGTCTTTATGGTAACAGTATATCCTCAGGAATACGTGAACCTTCGTTTCTTCTCTCTGGGCAAAGAGATCCTTACCCTGAAAAAGACACCCATAACACTGGCTGCAGTTTGCAGAGGCTGAGTGCAGGAGCTGGCGGCTCTGCAGGGAGTGACAGAGGCTCTTTGCCAGCACTTAGACTGGGAAGAGTCCTTGGGATGGCACAGCAGTAGTGAAGCAGCAGGTAAGACCAGGCAGGCAGGGAGTATTCCCTTGTGTGTAAGGCAGACAGAACAGAACTATGCCAATACATCATGTGTATAGTGGAGAAATTATATCTTCCCACCATCCATGGGGAATTTTGTAAAACCACACCAGAAATGGTATAAACATGACATCCTGAGACTCAGGAAGATATTTGCTAAGTCTCCGAATTTCATTGCTCATGCACACAGATTCTGGACCTTATTTTTAATATTTAAAAAAAAAAAGAATTAGTCAGAGAGTATGCATATATATATATATATATATATATACACACACACACACACACACACAGTGTAGCAATAATTGATTTTCTTTCGAGGAAATCCAAATTGACTTAAACTTTCAAATGTAAAGTCAAAAATAAAGTATGTGCTAAATGATTAATAAATGGATAAAAACCATCTATTGCATGATGGGAGGAAAATTCCAGAGTAATATTTTCTTCCTATTCACTTCCCCTGCAAAGAAATCCATTTAAATGTATGTGAAAAAGACACTAAGAAAACAAACATAAAACTCCTTGTATATAAATCATTTCCCAAGAGAGAAAGATCAATTTATCTTACAAGTAACACATGTAAATCCAATGCACCTATATGAATTAAAGGGATTTATTAATGTTAGTAGTTTACAGTCATAGAATAATGCTGTCTAATTGTGTTTTGAAGAGCTTTTTAAAAGTCAGAAGAAAGGAGGAAACCATTTCAAGACATCTTCTCTTTGAAAACTAATTGTTTTTATAAAATGTATTTTACATTAGCTGCAACTACATCTGTCATTGGTTTTGTTTTGTTTTGTTTTGTTTTTTTTAAGTATATATTTAATCTTTTCCCTGCTGCAGCTTGAAATACCGACAAACAGAGCCTGGGGAATTGGCTAATTAGTGAAAGCAGCAAAGTGGAGTATAGATAGAATATTATCAATTGAACAGGGTGAGCAGCTTTAAAGATAAGACTATTTTTATTTAAGTTATATTACATTTGGCTTTCTTTATGAACTGCGCAAAGTACAATATGTTCAGACAGAATGTCACTCGAAAGCAGACAATAGCCTTTTAATAATTCAGTCTCTATCAGAAGAACTCAAGATCAAACCTGACCCTGTTTCTCAGATTAGAGCTGTATTTCATGGACTCTCCACATTCTTGTTAGCCGGTCACCCCTTTCTGCTTTCCCAAAAGAGGGTATTTTAGGAAAAGGATGGGAGGAGAGTACATAACAGGCAATGTTAGAAATATTTTGTTTATTACTATTGAAACATATTTTTTTTAACTTGACTTCCCAATGACATAAGGCTTACACAATTGTGTCCATAACTTTGAAACCCATTAGATAACTTCAGTTGCATCTGAAATAGAAACAAGAGACTCCTATTAATTTTATATATTAAAAAAAAAAAACCCAAACAACAACACGGTAGTGTAGAGGAAAAGGAACAAATTTCAACGAGGAAAGACATCAGTTTGGGTTCAAGAATAATGCTTTCTGTCAGGTGTGCCAGTTGCCTAACAACATGCTCGTACCAGCTGGCCAGTCGGTACCTATGGATTATGGTACAAGATGTGGTGTGGGCTGCTTTTCATTCTGACAGGGATAAAGAGACAGAGGGAGTTAAAAGAGCGCTGGAGGAAGACATGTGGGGACACAGAGCAGCACGCACCTGTATTAGAGCTGGTGCTCATAACAGAGTTTGCTTTCACTGCAAATTGTGCTTTAAGATTATGCTGTTCTGTCTACCTCCAGGGTATTTCTTACACTGGGAGCATATATGGTGAGATTTATTGCACTACTCATCCAAAGTTTAGTCTTCTAATCAAGTTATCTGTATCCTTTTGTTTCAATGAAGATGGATAGGGACTGTACTTCCATGAGGTCATTCATGATGTCTATCCAAGGGTGAAATAAATTGCATTCTGAAAAAGCCACTCTCCACCCAGATGATAAGAGGACATCTAAAGGACTGATTTAGACTAACACTTTTGGACAACTGACTAGTTAACATAACTGTGATATCAGATATTCTAGCTACTGATAAGCATCTGTTCTCATTCAATATGGCTGGAAACAGAAGCTCCCTACATTTGCAAGAAGGCAACTGAAGAACCTTGTCTTTCTGCAATCTTTCCTTAGAGAAGCAAAAAACCTCCTAGGTGTCTAGTGAATAATTACAAGGAAACATAGTGATGACAGATCATCACATTTACTTTCTATGCTGACTATACTGACAGAAATTGCAGTGTGGGAGAGTAGTTAAATTAGAATATTATATGATTGGCTAGAAATTAAACAGCCAGTCTTGTAGATGGAAGGAGGATTCTCTCCACATATTTTCCTGTTTTCCATGAGAGGGGCTTAACAGAGATGATAAACTTTGCAATTAGTATGAAAATATCAGCAGTCACAAAAGACTAGGCCAGTCAAATGTAATATTGATTCAGAAAGTAACAGAAGAATAATAGCATGCAATGAAGTATACTCATTGGTGAAATAATAGATAAAACTTAACCTGTAAGTGTAAAAGAAAAGCATGTAGATAGTTGTTGAGCAAACTCAGAAATAGGCCCTGTCCATACCTGAGTGGGGGAAGTCCTAGAAGAACAACTTCTAGGCTTGAGAAAAGGCAAGTGCAAGGTGAATATGACAGGGCTGGAAGTTAGCAAAACCAATTCACTTTTTCTCCTAAAAGAAGAGTTATGATGTCTCTTGGACTAAATAAAAAGGTTTTTTTTTGCTGAGCAAATCTAATGAAACCATGCAACCCTTCCATGGGATCTGTGAAAGCCAAAAACATGATCAGGTTACAGCAGTTATTAACTATAACATGCCCAATACAGCCCCTTAAAGACAGACTGCTGCAAGCTGAGGGGCTACATCCTGACCATCCTAGCCTTTCTTGTGTGATGGAGACTTTTCCTAGATACTCACTGCTGCTTGCTGCCAGAGACTGGCCACCAGACCAGGTAATGCTCTGGGCAGATCCGCTACAGCTGTTCTTATGCTCTGCTCATTAATACAGCTGGAGGCATCGTACAGTGATGACATCAACTACCCAGAACCATTCCAAGCAATCGTGCTGCAATTCACCAGATGCATGTCATCACTCATCAATATCTATTATAACCTGTGTCAGATTTTTCAGTCTGAGGACCCAAGTTACTGAAGGTGAATGCATTACTGCCTGGGGAAGCAAACAAACAAACAAACCTGAACAGCTGAAAATCTGCAGAATAAATAGATTCAGGAATGCTTTAGCTTTCACCTCTGAAAGCCAAGAAACTGATTTTTATGGATAATAATCTTAGTAGCAGAGTGGAAGTTTATATAAGATCCAGGAACCTCTGTGAATGGGAACATTTCCATGCAAATGTTAGAAATGACAAATAATATAAAAATCTATTTTGCCTTTTAAATTTTCAGCTATTTAATCAATAGCTATTTTCCTCTCCTTGTGTTTGGCACTGAATTGTTAGATTCACTTTCCACTACCAAATTATAATGGAAAGCCTTGTGATCGATACGGCATTGTCTAAACTGTGAGAATGTTTTGTTACACCTAGCGATCACATCATGTTCCTATCTCCCTGTTATTAGACATCATATTGCTATTGTTGCATCTTAAAATTTCTAAGCATGGTACAGTTTCTAATTTCTTTACAATTTTATATATCGTAGGCAGAATGAAATAACATGAAAGGGATGAAAAAATTGATCAGGAACATAAATGAGATTGGCTGTGTGCTATATGGTCTTTCATCTGCATGGCTTTTTCAAAAAAGCACGTAGTTCCACTGGTCAAAGACTACATGCTGCTTTTAATAGCCCTGATGTAGATAGGACTATTGAGGCAATCCTATAGGCCTGAAGATGCCTAGATGAAATGCTGGAGATTCCCAATTAAGAGATAGGGGTGAATGTTCCTTCTCTTGAGAATAAGAATACACTGCAGAAGATCACGTTATTTCTTCCCTGACTGGGTTTTCTCCAGGTACCTGTGTGCAGCATGTCTCATGAGGCTCTTAACAGCTGGGACCAGTCTGATTCATGTACTTTCACAATTTCTTCACATACTCACAGTAGGTTGTTTTTGTAGGTATATTAAATCACAGGAAGAAGGATATAAATACAACTTGATACATTTCATATTATTCACAATGACAAGATGATGGGCATTTACAGAGCAGCTGTGAAAATGTAAGTTTGGTTCCAATAATTATACCTACACCTATGAAGGAGAAGTTCTAATAATAAGGTAGAGTTTTCCATCCTGTTTTTGAAGAAAAATAGACAGCAGGATGACACAAAGCTTGTAAATTCTTGGGAAATATTTTTGGCATATATTGTCCAAGCAACAGTGGCAGTGTAGTTGTAAACATACTCCTGCTATGTAATGTGAATTTCTGCCTGGGATCACTACACATTTTCACAAATGACAGGTAAGAACTTGTTTTTCTTGGTGTTGTCGAAATATGCAAGTTCCTCTGCCAAAGAGAGAATTACTTTACTCATCTACACTATTGAAGTTTAGAGTAGTTTCTGTATCATTTAGTTCTTAACAGCTCCATGAGTAGCAGTTTTGTGAAGCTTTAACAGCCTTTCAGCACTGTTGTTTGCACTGATACATCTTTTCCTTTTCCATGGCCAAAATTCAATAACCTCGCCCCAGAATTGAAGCACCTCTGCCTTTTGTTATGAAATTTTAAAATGTACTGAGTACTGTAGCTTTAATTGGGACCACAAGCACATAATATATCTGAAACTCTTTAGGCTCCCAGAAGTGAACCATACACCATCAGGTGCTGGCTCTGTCTAAATCTCCCTCTAAGCCTAAGAATTTCAGGAGAACTACTTCCTTGTAGGCATCTGTGCAGTGTCTGAGATGCTGAGGCTATACCCTGAGATGGGTGCTCAGCATAGTGATAATGTAGGTATTGACAGATAAATATTTGCAGGGATACTGCAGCCTAGCTGGATTCTGTTCCCAGCCTTTTACATTTTCTCTTGTCATGTAGCAGTAAGACTACGACATGGGGGTCACTGTTTTTTAACCAAATACTTTAAATTAGACTGCTAAAACATATTTCAACTTGAAAGTCTACACTCTGTTTCTGAGATACTTGGATGTTTTTGAAAATTGTCAGTGCCTGTTCTGTGATGGGCTGTAACCTGACCAAAGTATCTCATAAAACTGTAATATTATTCTTTAATGATACTCACAAACTTCAATCCCTCTCTTCCTTGCACTTTAAAATCCTACCACTTTTATTTGATTTCAAAGTTTCTAATAAAAAATCCCATTAGTAATAATGGCCCCTTCAAGCATTCAGCTTCAGATTTCACCCAGCTACTGTCTGGTACTGTTAGGGATTTTGAGTGCTGCTGAGTAACAGTGCAAAGTGGATTTCTCAGCATCAAATGTCTGAGAGCATCTGATAGGGCTCACAAAAGAGGGAATAGGGATGAGTGAAATTGTTTTAATTCAATTACTCTTAGGGGCAGAATCAATACAAATATCCTTTTTGCTGAGACGAGGGAGAGAGAGTGACTCCCCCCTCCCCCCCATCTTTGCTGTGATTTTGACTCTTTCATTTTATTTGTTTCTGCACCTGTAAGAGTGAGATGCATCATTTTTGACTGGGAGCATTAAGCCATGAAAGTATCTGACTTGAAAAAAAAAAAAAAAAGACATCTATGCTTTCTTCAGACTTAAATAGAGATCTGGTTAGGCTGATTTTAAGGTTTGCAACCTAGTCTAAAATACCTGTGGGGACTTGGAAAGTTGGAAATTTACTGCCAGCAAGAAAGAGAAAAGGGATTAAAAACCCCAGCTGTTTGATTACAGACTGGAGAGGAAATCTTAGCTCTAATAAAGCCAATGACTTCTGCAGGGTCAGGCCTTCAGCCCCTCGCACTCCTTGTGGGAAACATGCTCCGGGTCAGTCCTCCAGGGCTCCCCTTTGGGCAGCTCCAGCAGTCTGAGCCCATGCTCTGGGCTGGTTTCAGGCTAATTCACTGATCTCACAAGGGAACAAAAAACCCCATGAATACTCTGTTGAAAGAAACCATCTAATATTTTTATATATAAACACAGGTTGCTGTGTATGTTTTTTAAATTATTTTTTCTCTTTTAAAATTTTTATACATGAAAGGAAAATGTTCTCAGATTCTCTTCTCAAAGGATGTAAATCTACAGCTCTTCAGATCAACTGTTGCCTCTCAGTTGTATATGCCATGTCATACTTCTGACAACAATCATATCAGCATTGCAAGATATTGGTGTGACACATGGTAGAGCAATGTGTCAACAGGGAGTTTGAGCAAGTGTCTTCAGAAATATTTTATACTTCACAGAGGTAGAAAAAAAAGAGAAAGTTATAGAATGAACTCCTTTGTGTCCAGATAGATTGATGTTTAAATAAAGGGCTTAATCTGCATAGATTAATTCAACTCAGATGAGTATTTATGTCTGTGCTGTAAGAGGTAAGGGGCATCATTACAGTAAAAGCCTGTTTGGATAGGGACTTAAAGGTTGTGCCAGGCAATGTGCCACTCATGGAAACACTGACTCCTCCTACCTCATCACTGACATTTAATTAAAACCCTAATGGCAGGGCTGCAATTAACGCTGGGCTGGGGGAATGGGACAGCCTGAGCCCTTGTGGCTGATCTAACCTTGCCAATTTGAAAATCAATCGTGTAGACCCTTGGCATTTTTTAGTTCTACAGATCAGCTCCAAATTTGAGCCCTCATATCGATTCTGATTTACTTATTCAAATATTATTGCTAACAATATATCTAACTTTGTTAGGGTTGATGTGGCTAGCCAGAGACACCCTATTTAGATAAATGAGACAAATGAAATGGGTGGACGCTCATTCAGGTACATATTGTCTGATGCTAGTCCCTGCTGCTCCTTGGTTTTTCAATTTTTCGCTCGTGGTGATACTAATGATACTAATTTTATAATTTAAGTAAGTTTTCTCTAGCATCCTTTGTATATATGGCACAGCATCTACAGTGGCAAATAGTGTTTTCTTTCTTTTTTTGTTTGTTTGCTTCTTTGTTTATAAGGTTCTTCATTCTATTTTAACATCATCACAGTTCCAGTGTACTTTTCATATCTTTGTAGTAATTGTCTTTTTAGCTCCTTACTCAGATCGCTTCCCATGCATCAGTGTCAAACTCGCTTAAAGAGCGGTACATGCAGCATGACAGCAGATTACTGATTGCAATGTCCTTTGTGAATCCAGCAAATCCTTGTGACTCCACTGACCTCCCTCTGCAACTCTGTGATTTAGTCTTTGACCTTTCTGTATTTCCTTCCCTCCCCCCGAAAGGCAAAACTGCCACTGATGCTGCTGATGGTATATCACATAGTTCTCTAAATTTCCTATATCCCATAGGGTTAACTTTCAATTGCTTGGTGTTTTAAACTATTCTTTATTTATATTTATAAAATCAGTAGGTAGGCTTATAAACTGGATAATACTGAAATGTTTTCCATGGCAGTACTGACCACAGAACATGTACCTGAAAATCTCTTCAGTTATCTGTATAGAGGTGGAAAAAGGATTGGTCCCTTTGAAAATTAATGATCGTGCACTGATGCTGCCAATATTCTCTTTGTATAAGGAAAAACATGAAAGAGACAGATCCAATGCGAATGAACATAACTCTTGAGTCTAAGGGAGAAGCACAGATCTACAGGCAGGGCAGTATCAGGCTCAAATAGTTTGATTTTGTAATTGGAACAATGGATACATTTTAAGGGATTTTTTTTTCAGGATTACACAGAATCTTAAGGAATGTTGTAAAATTACCCCCTTTGATAACTGCATTACTGAAAAACAAAAAAGAGAGGGTGATTTTCTCATATTGCTCCTGATACATGGTGATAGCAGCATTACAGCTGTACAGGAGACATTTTTCATAGGACAAAACCCTAATTTAGGCTTTAAAACTAGTATCTGATCAAATTTTAAGGACTGAAGCCTAAAATTCCAGATGACTTTATCAAGGATCAGGAAAGGTATTAGAAGCTAATTAAAAATTGAAAAGATAAAATGTTTGCTGAGGGGCAGAGCCAGAACCACAGAACTAAAGATTTTAAAGACCATAGTAAGAAAATATGTATTGACTTCGTGCTAATATCCATTCTAAAAACAGTGAAGGATAAATTAACTTAAATGAGCTCATGTTGGTGTGTCTGTCAGGTTATGCGACAACATGAGACAGAATAAAATCTAATCCTGTGATGCACATTGTGGCCTGCTGTCACAGCTGAAGATAATGATCATCTAAAAGTATCTGACAGGTCTATGCCTGAATGGGGAGAATTGCTTAAGACATTAAAACTGAGCGCAAAAAGGACTGGCAGAATCATGGAGAGAGACCTCATGACATCTTTACAATCTGAAAGACCATTTATTCTCTAAATGTACACTACGTTGGTGGGAATTTGAAGTCTTCATAAGGCAGATTCTTCATTGGCAGACACTTTAGTTTTGAAATGTCATCTTCCTTGTGATTATCTGTCAAGGACATACGAGCTTACAATAAACCACCATATCCACTTCTGGATTCCCAGCAGATCCGATTTGTTTGTTGAAAAGGGTAAAAACCCCTCAAATCCAGATGTAAGAAAAGCTTTCCTTTATTGCCTCTGAGAGACAGACTGAAGTGCATTCACATTTCTTCTAAACCAGTAAATATATGTATTTTTGACCCAAATAATTACATAAATAAATTCTTGCAAACACAAATGTTATTTTATTCTCAAATTAATTTCTTAAAGTTATGTTGAGATTTTTTTTTTTAGTTCATAAATTGGCATGAAAGGCTTTTGAAACAGAACACAGGGAAATCACAGTCATATTAGTATGAACCTGGCTCTGCTCCTAAACTATTAAAGTATGCCTGGATTTTGCCCTTTGGGTGTTGGAAACCTCTTTATTTATTTCTTTTTAAAAGACGAAACCTACACATGGTTTTTTTTTTATCTCTGTTAGCCAACTTCAAGAGGTAAATATTCAGAACGGCACAGATGGATTTAGATTACTGATTCCTTCTAGTTGAATTGTGAGGTTAAATTCCCTAGACAATGAACTGCAAAGGTCCTCCTAGGACTTTTCATTCTACTGTGTCATGATCATTTTTTTGGAACTGGATATTCACTCTGAGTTGGAGATATCATACAAGTAATTAATACTCTGAATGATTTCCAGCTTTGATAGCCTTCTTTCTCTTCTTTCATTCATACTGACACCCGTCACAGAAGAAAAAAGATTGTACCAGAGGTTTGATGGGAATGAAACATCTAATATTTATGGTATGCTTCAAACAATCCATACACATGGCTAAACTTATTTCCTAGGTACTGCCTTGTTTCTATTGTTATTTTAGCTGTCCTTGCTCAAAAACAACTGTTGCCAGTCTATTATATTTAGCCAACTTTTGTGGTTCAGACTGCAGTATTTTAAAACAATGTTTGGGTGGACCTTATTTACTGTCTCTGACAGAAAGGAGGAAAAACGCTAGAGACACAGGTGATATTTGAAGGTTTTTTTTAATTTGACATAGGGAAGCTACCAAGGAAAACTTTATGCTAAAATTTAGAAGATAAAAATCATAGTTGATGGCAGGAGTTTGCATACCTGATATCTCCAATACCCCATTGTGGCCATCAATCATTCTTCCTGACTGACAAACTAGACAGTTGATATCAGCTAATATTGGAAACTCATTCATCTATTAATAATTTTTCTTCAATTGTGTTTAATAGCAGAACAGATTACACTGAATAACAGTGTACAAACTCACAGGGCTTATCTTAAAACAAACAGCATTAAAATGCAACAATTAATGTAGAAAGTTGTTTTCAACCACATGCCTTTCTGAATTTCTTTAAAGGGTTTGAAAAACATACTGAGTTCAGTGTTACTAGTTATAAATAATCTATTTATGCCACATTTAATGCTAAACAAAAATTTCAGCTGAAGTAAGACAGCATGCAGGTACTTCAAGTTAAAAGCAGCCATTCTGGCACAGGCTAGAGCTACACGTGTCAGGCTGTCTATAACATACCTCCTCTCCCAAAGCATGTAGGCATCAGCACCTTTTCTTCATGTGCTGGTCCTCCAGGTGAGGGGAATTTGGGGATGGGGTGTGCAGCAGGTGGAGGAGCCGGGTGTGAGGGTAGAGAGGGTGGAAGTGGTTGGGTGGGCCAGGGATGTGGGCAGTGAACAGAAACAACAGAGAAGGGATCTGATGGGTCCTGGAAACCTTTGAGAAGTCATAGGCTCATAGAATGACAGAATTATTTTGGTTGTAAGGAACCTTTAAAGATCATCTAGTCTGTCCCCCCTGCTGTGGGCAGAGACATCTTTCACTAGATCAGGTTTCTCAAAGCCCCGTCCAGCCTGACCTTGAACACTCCCAGGGAGGGGGCACCCACACCTTCTGTTCCCATCTCTCACAACCCTTATAGTCCCTGGGGCCCCTGCGACTGTCGTGGTCACCTGTCCTGGGGAACCTGATAGGGTATAGCTGTAGGACCAGTGGAAACCCAGACTATGCCAGTAAAGCCTTCTCATAGCTGTTCCTTCCTCCATCTTGCCCCTGCTCCAGATGTATCATCTTGGGGCACTTTTCCCCTCTCTACTTCAAGGGAACCTTGTCACTCTGCTTCCTCTAGACCTGTTCATGAACAAGAAAGGCTGGGTAGAAAGTACATAGTCCTTAAAGAATCACCAGGACAAAGTAATATGTTTGCTCATGGCAAATTTACACAGGAATCAGCTTTCTACCAGCCCTAGTGAAAGTCTGATCATTCCTTTGACAATAAAAATTGCAAATGTGAGAGGAATTTATATAAGCAGAATGTAATGACCCTATCTGAGAGCAAAATCCTGGCCTCAAGGAAGACAGTGGCAGCTCTACCATTGATCTCAGTGGAGACAGGATTATACTTATAGTTTTGTCAAGAATCTATCATTAACATTATTGTTTTTAAAATGTCACTGGATATTTAATTACAGCAAGTGTGAGAGCTTTTATCATATAATTAAAAAAGAAGTAAAAATGTCATTAGGCTGAGAGTTTTGTTAAGGCCGAATAGTTTTATTCAACATGTGCCCAAGAGGAAAATCCTCTGGGAGTGTGATATTTAATAACGTTTAGAAGGTATTATCTTTTGGAAAATCTAGCTGCTACAGAATCCTCCAGCAAATACTTTCAGCGCTATATCCAGAATACTCTTGTTTTTACTGAACATGAGAGTCTTAGATGCAAAGGGCCAAGTCAAAGTAGAGTATCTTAAATTTATTGGCATAAGCTCATATTTAAGGCCTGATCTGACAAACCACTTATGTGTATTTTCAACCTCAAGCATGTTAATTGTCTTAGCAACTTCATGCTTGGCTGCAAGAAGATTTAGGCAGTTTAAAAACCAGCCTGATTTGCAAAAATAATGGCCTCAGCATGCCATGTTTCATTAGAAAGAAAGATATAAAGAAATTAAATGGAAGTGGGAAAAGAAAATTGGAGGACTTCAGCTCATAAAGTAAAAATATAATCAAAAAAGTGTTTGAACTGCACTGTTCAAAGGATAAAATACAATTAAAAAGTGACATTTAAAGAAAGCTGTATTTTTGTCCACCATAAATATTTGTACATGTTTGATAACTAAAACCACAAGAGGAAATATAATTAGCAAGGACCATCTGGATGGTATGTCAGGGAGACCAGAGAGCTGTTATTTTTGCTCTTTCCATCTCCACCCAAATAAAGTTCCAGTCACCTTCTTCTGACCACTTGACGCAGGTCGTTTGACTTCATCCTTCAAGGCTTTGGTCCCGTTCTTCCAGTAAGAAAGAAGAAAAGTTTTGCTCTGGAGCCTGACAGTACCATTCTTTATGTGGCCTTAACACCTGGTGTTCAATCATGTACAAAATCTCTCTCCTGACACGGGAGAGAGGCTTTGCCAGCTTTTAGGGGAAGCCACAAGGATTAGGCATCAAAACTGGATCTCAAAATTTCGCATTATATCCTTCCTTCTTTTATTGGAAAATGTCCATTTTATACAAGTTATTGTCCATCATAAGACAGCTAGATACAGAAAAAAAAAGTTGTCTTTAGCGCAGGTATTCAGGAACAGCCTTTTGGAAATCCTGCACAAAGATGTTGGGATTCTCTGCAGTTAGGAACAGGGCTGATAAGGCACAATGTACATTATTCCTTTAAAAATCTTTAAATGTCATTATTAGCTATCACCTTTTTGAACTCGTCTTATTCCCGCACATCAAGGTATTCTTTCTGACAGCATGTTTAACTCTAAGAAGCTGTGCATGCAATCTCTTTATGTTGCATTGAAAGTAATTACTGGGCATATAATGAATTCTCCTTTATGTCTCTAAGCAGATGGGTTCCTATTATCAGGGTTTCAGAACAAACTGATTGTGTTAAGGTGTTGTGTCACATCTAATTTCAAGAGTCAAGAAGGAAAATAACCTCATTTATTAATGATCAGGCAAAGTAAGGGAAATTCATTATCTCACACTTATTTTCTGTACCTGATTTTTACCCCACTAGAATGAAGGTGAGATTACATTGCTCTGAAAGCTGGTAGGGAAAGGGCATGCAATTTAAAATTAGTTTATGCTTGGCTGTTGGTCTTTGAAGCTCATAGAGGCAGCAGTTCAAGAACAGATAGAATTTCAAGCACTGAAAAATAATCACTGATTTATTTAACTAAATTCTGACTATAAAACATATGTTGATGATGGTTTATGTCTGATACGGTCCAAAAATTTAACTAATCTCGGTAGAATTGCAATAGTAATGTGTATCACTCAATGGCTTTTTTCCTGGGAATACTCAGGAAATTCTAGCACAGTTTTATAAGTATCAGCTGATGAGTGGTTATACTAATACCTAACATATTTATCGACTGATTGGTGTAGTATTTTGCAGAGCTGACAGGTAGGAGAAAGGTAAGTAACTTTGGCAGTCCTCTCTTCCAAACACAATCCTCAGCTCCCTAGAAATGGCACAGCTTTAGACAAAGCAATTTAAAGATCAATCTAGTTGAACTGATGCAATCTGCTAATGCATGTACATTTAAATTAGCTAAATTGACACAGGCAACATTACAATCGATTTGAGTGTGTCTACATTAGGCTTAGCCTTAGTTCAAGATAGATCTAAGTTAAAATAAGATCAATTGTAGTTAAAATGCTGCAGCTTTGCAGCGTGGACAAAGCCTGCCCCCACCTTGAAGTTGGCAGCACTCTTAACAAACTTGAGGAAAACTATTTTAGTTTATTAAAATTTTTTCTCGTCCCAAAGTTTATTTGGTCTGTTAAAGCACAATGATATGGTCATTCATGTGATCCAAGAGATGTTTTAAAGCCCAAAGTATAGGGTTCAAAAATTTGCCTTCAGACCTTTAAATTAATGATCTGATTTTCAAATACAATGATCACTCTCTGGCTGACCTCGATAGAACTGTTGGTGCTCAGCACTTATAAAGGACCCAAACAACTCTCAAATCAGATCACTTCTTTAGGGGCTTAACTTTGCATTTAAGAGGCTATTCTTGTGTTTTTAGAAGTTCTGGATGCAGAATTCGTTCCATTTTCAGTTTTCTGCATTATAATTCCTTTACATATGACCACCCTTCCATTTCGCAACAATAATTTTAACAACGCTTAAAAAAAGAGTTCTAAATATATTCTCCAAATTTTATTTCTTTTGACATTTGATACACATGGAAGCTAAACAATACACAGTTTAGCAAGCTGTATATTTTTGTACACCCATTCTCAGCTGCAGTCATCACTTTGCTGACAACCATCTGTGTCAACCTGCTTTTTCCTTCCCGTTTTGCTCAGCTGAAATGAAAATAAATTGACAGAAACAACTTCTGCAGGGAAAGTGCAAAAAAGTTAATAGAGTGGTGGGGCATGTCTCGGCATCTGCAAGCGCATTTTTTTCTATGTTAAGTTTTATTTGTATTCAAAATTAAAATGCTATTTATTTCAAATCGAAGAAGGAAAAGCAAGCACAGCTTGTTTGCTTACAAAGCAAATAGCTCTTGCCAGCCCAAGCGGTCCAACAGAACAACGTCTTGACTGTTGAGCAGCACAAGGTGAGGACTGTTGAGAGGAAGGGAGGATGCCACGGCCCGTCTCCCAGAGCTGGCACTAGGAGAGACCTTGGAGAACCAGACCAGCATAAGAAATGTATCATTTCCTCTCTACACAGTCTGCCCTCTCAGACCACGCTCTTCTCTGTGTTCTGCAGGCTCCTCTCAGCCTACTCTCACCTTCTGTTTAAGGTTCCCTTTTAAGTTTATTTATCAGGGGTTGGAGAAAAGAGACACAAGAGAGGAGCTAGAAATGTTGCCTTGAGGCTTGAAATCAAGCCAGACTTCTTGGAATGTGGGTTTGGTTTCAGAGGTGTTTTCTGAAGACAGAATGAAAATGACAAATGAAAACATTTTCATGACTTGGAGAGTCTTATATTATCCAGCAATCATTATAATTATGTTCTAAGCTGACTAACAGTTCCTATTACAACTATTTTTCAAACTTTGTTATTATTATTATAGTCAGTACCCGTGCATCTCTTCAGTTTGAACCAGATAAAGATACCATGGAAATAATCTTGTGTAGCAGCGTTAGTGGAGACTGCATCAGAAGCTGTTTGCATAAAAAGACAGAGCTATGGTTACACAGGACTCTCACTTTTGATTAGCCCAAGTTCTGTAAATTTAATACATTTTTTTCGATAAGCATACACATTAATATGTAGAATGAAGATCTGGTCCTATTTAATTCAGTGGGAATTTTGCCAGTGATTTCAGAGAAACAGAATTTGACATATTCCCTTGCTTCTCTTCCTTTTACACCCATACTGCAAGACTACACCCCTGCATCGTCTATCTGAAATATTCTTGCCAGTCTATCAGAGCCTTGTCAAACCTCTGTCAAACCTCTCAGCAGTGTTTAGTTAGTTTCACAGTCCACAGCACCGATTTTTCTCTTTCCATCATAAACAAGCATTACCCACAGAAATTACATTAGTTCAAATCAGACGTGTTCAGCACCAATTCAGAAATAAGTTTAGGCTCTATTATACTCGTATATCTACAACTAAGTTTAGAAATCTATATGTTACAAATCCATATGATTATGACAGTTTTCTAAAATGTGCTAAAGTTGTTCTTTCTGCCTTAGAAAATTTCATCCTCTTGAAGACATGAAACCCACGGTCTGAGGACACTGTACTGCAGTCCTACTTATCCATCTTAGGGTCTCAACCAGTTTTGTTTAAACTTTAGAATTCATGCTAAGAACAACCCTGAGAACTTTCAACAGAATTTGAGTCATGAACAACCAAAGAAATCTGTGCATTGGAGTGCAGATTTCTCTAACACAGCTACCATTAAGCTAATAAGACATGGCATACCTTAATCCAGCTATAATTCACAGAGGTCAAATGGCAGATGTGTGTGAGGTTGCAGCCAACTCCAACATTTTGTCAAAAGACAGAGTAACTATCCAAGTCTGTGGCAGGCTTTATGGGGTGACTCAGGCCCAGTGTAAACATAATTAAAAAGTGAAAGGAGAAAAAAAAACGTAGAAAAACCACTAAGCAGAAGCTCTCTATGTCTCTGCAAAAACCTATAAAATACCACTTTAACTTTATACCATTGAGTCAAACTAGGACTTTTGCTGGTAACCCTCTACAAATTTTTACACATTTTTGGCCTCTTTGTATTCACAGTATTCATGCCATTTCTAAAAAAACTCCAATCTATGGGTCGAAAATGAGAAAGACATCTTTGTAAATGATGAGTGACTGAGAAGACATACATGGAAGCATAGATTCCACCAGCACTGCCTCACCTTATAATTCCTGGGTCAAATCATAGGAGATATTCCACATAATGTGGCTTTAGTAGAAACTATAGTAATTCTGCAGCTGTCATTGATATTCTTCCTGTTTTTATGGTTAGGCAGAGCCCTGCTCCATCCCATGAACTTCAGGATTGGATAAAGGCTTCCATTCCAGTCTGACTCCTACAGTACTGGGTATATATAACCAAGTAAAATTACAAAAGTCACTGCTGAAGAGTGATAGAAAGGAGTCAGTGCTGGTCTCACTTTTGATTATGAACGGGATTGCGAAGAGATGATGCTATTTAGGAGTGAGTCCAACATACATAAACAAATTGTCACAAGCAACAGAACTTTGACTGAAAGGCTTGGTTGTGCTTTCACCCAGGAGGTCTAAAACAAAGGTCTTCAGCAATCAAATATAGAACCAGTGTTTAGTCAGTTGGCTCAGTTTCAAGTCAACTGACTAAAGAATGTCAATATACAATTATATGGGATGCTGACTGCCTACAGCTCAACTTTCGTCATTTACCTTTTTACCATGATAAATGCAGAAAATGAGAAACCCATAGTACTAGCAGCAAATTTGAAAATTAAGGAAATTTTGGGTTGTTTTTTCTTTCATCATTGAAGTGTTTGTTTGCAGACCAATATGACTCAATACAGTAAACGTGTATATATATATATATATACTTAATATACTTAAAACTCTATTACTGTGTTATATTCTTGCTACTAAAAATAGCCTTCTTTATGGCTAGCCTCTAAGAAATTCCATATCATGATTGCTGTGAGGGAAATCCCTGCTGTGGTATTTTGTGCTCAGCACATCTGGTTCACGTTTTTCTGGCATTCTGAAAAGATAACATCATAAGGAGGCTGAAAATGCACATGGCAGTGAAAATGCATTAAGATGACATTTACATAATTATTTCAAGAGTATTCTCGGAAGCAGAACTGCAGGAAGGAAAGCAGGTCAAATGTTTAAAATATTGAAAGGGTAAAAAGGTCAGCACGGTTCTGTGCAGGTGGACTGTAATCCAGCAAAACATTTAAAACACATGCTGAGGAGGAAGCCACTTGCTGCTGAAAGCTTCAAAGAGCAGCTCCAGAGCACATCACTTCATCCCACTCCCATACAGCTTCTTGCCATAAAATAATTATGGAAAAATCTCAGAGGAAAATCTTTCATGTATTTCTTCTACTTTTCTTTCTCCTGGAATTTCTCATAGAATCATATTACGTTCTATCAACATAACTGATTTTGGAGGAAGCTTGAGGTTTTTGCTGAAAAAAATATGCTTAAAAATACAAGTTTATCCATCAAAAACTGCTTATTGTCTTTCTTAATCACTGAAACGTGATTTCATAAATGTTTATTGCTCACTAATTCTTTAATTAGGTAGGTAGGCTTTCTGCTTAAAAATACATATTGGAAGAGCTGTATAGGGGATCTTCTCAGTCAGTAATTTTCCTTTTAAAATGCCTTAGAAAAAAAAACGAGTTAATGTTATGCCCTAATTTCAGAGAATAAATACATGAAGGCAGTTATAAACCTTTCAGCTATCTCAGACAAAACAGTGGAGTGGCTGGTATAAATGCCTCTTAATAAACAATAAAGGAGGGCTATTTATATTGTCAGTCAAATTAACATGAACTAATTTGGTATATTCTTCAGCATATTACTTGTGTTAATATCTGTGTAATATACTAACTTCTAAAATCCATTTTACGTGACATCAAGCAACATTTAGAAGAAGTCAGGGTGAAGCAGAATCAGTAGTCACAACAGCTACTTTAAAAATGTCCAGCTGTTCAGCCTCAAAATGTGACTGTAAATAGGCACTGCTTGGAAATGCAGGTCTGGCAGACTGGAGGGCATTGACTCTTGACCTGTGCTATTTAATAATTTTTCTTCAATTTGGTGTCATGGATTCAAACAAAATCTTGAAAACGGAAAGCGAACAAATTCAGAGTGAAAATAAGTTATGCAAGACCCCCTTAGACAGCTGGGTGTTGGTCACACAGTACTGCTGCAGACATGGGCAGGACAGGTGGTGCCTTCCAAGGCTGAGTCTCATGCTAGCCCATGCAAGCCAAGTCAAAGGTTTTTCCAAGCATAATTAAAGGTTGACCCAGACCTGTCCCAAAGGCTTTTTAGCAGACAAGTGATAAGGATGGATAGTGAATCTGGCTTTCGTTTCAAGAGTAGCATTGGAGAAGGTAGGTTCACCTGGTGATTCTTGCCCCATAGGTGTTTTATCCATATTGCAAATGTGCTTTTATAAAGATGAGAGCTGTGGATATGGCAAATCTAAATTGGGAACATTACAAAACACACAACAAGGAAATTTTGTTGGTTTGTTTTTTTGTTTGTTTCATGAAGACAGTAATTCCGAAACTAAAACTTCAGTTAAGACATGTAGTCCACCAAAGGTCATATGGTGTAAAAATGCACTAAGTCAGTAAGATGGAAGAATTTTTATAATATCTATTTATTTTGAAATCAGGAAAAATGGCAAGAGCCAATATTAACATAAACATTTTTTTCTCTCTACATACTGGCTGCTGACAGTTGTTACCTGACCAAATAATTTCAGGGACTTCTGTCAGATACTGTTTCACTAATGCATTTAGGTTCCTTTTTTTTTTTAATTGTTATGGAAATGAAAGTACATGACCCTGTGATAGTTATGTAACAACATTACTTTTTATTTGATTATTTAGTGCTCTCTAGTAACAGTCATTTTTTCATTATGCTGGATGGTACATGTGCTGATTTCCCTGGGTTTCTACTTAGAGGCTGTTTCTGCTTGAAGTGGTGACTCACCAAATACACACAGTGGAGTTATTTGCTCACACAGGAATCCAGGGCATTTCTCTAGCTTTTATAGAATTATTCTTTAGCTAGATCTTATGAATGCCTTTTAAATTTCATTATAGGTACCACATAATTCCAAACACATTTCATGCATACTGTCCCTCCCAGTCATTATGTAATATAAATAATTTTGCTTTTTTTTTTTTTTTTTTAAAGTTAGCATATATTATTATTTCCATATGAATTAATCTACAAAGCTAATTAGGAACATTGCCTGTCATACTTTTTGCACTTTCTTATTTGCACCAAAAGCTCCTTGCAAAATTTTTATGCCACTGTCATGTTTTTCCCACCTGATTCAGGCCTCCCTTTCAACTGTCATTTCTCCAGCAATGTGCACAAACGTGACAACAAACAATGTATGGATCACTTGGAGTTTGTTATCTGCTGCTCTTTGACTGATGGATTTTCAAGTATTTTAACTGGATGATAAAAAGGGAATAGTGAGGGAGCTCTGAGAAGAAAACACATCCTGTCAATGGCTGGTAAAAATAAAGGGAACATTACACATGTGAACTCTTTGCAGATGTGAGATATAAGGTACTGCCTGAAAGTCAGAGTAAAGGGTTAAGAAAGAGGTGATGTGGTGCACATACACCTAATGAGGAGAGATTGAGGATGATGACTTAAACAGGCAGCCGGAGGGTAGTTGAGGACCAGACTGGCTGGTGGGTGCTTCTGGCAGTCTTTGGGCTGCCACACTGACCCCATGCACCTTGCAGCCAGCTCTTCCTGAAAACAGGGAGAACAAAGTCTGGAGTGCTTCCTAGGACAATGTTATCAGGCCCTACACAGTAATGAGAGTTCTGAACTATGTTAAAGTATAATTCTAAATCTGTGGTAGTGAGGATGTTCCATTGGCTCCCACCCCCAGGAATTTCCACACAATTATTTTTGGTAGGTGCATTTCTTTATTGTTCATGGTACATTGCCCAGCTCAGAGGTGCAGCAAAAACAAAGCATCTGATTCAGCATAAATGCTTGATATCGAACGGTATCCAGTATACTTCAAAGGTCTGGACCAAACATCAAGTCAATACCATTTAGTTTAATGTACCATGCAAATTCACTTAGGGGAAAAATATTAGAGAAAGGTTGAAGCAATTCCATCTCGTCACCTCCTTTGCTCCTCAGGAAAGATTATGTGCCCTTTAAGGGACCTTTGTTCTTTAAGGAAATTCTGAATCTTGGATTTTTGCAAACGAGAAAATCATCACAGAAATGTTCCTGGGAGAGTCCACAGAATTATCATTAAACTCTTTTCAGGCAATTTTTAAGCACAAGAATATAGCCTCAGTAATTAAGACCTGTCAGATTTCCAAGTGACTGAAAATTGCAACAAGAACCCTTACACAACTAAATATAGGAGTTGTTACCAATGACATAGAGATCATAATTATTAACTTCCAGTGTAGTACCTGAGTGGTTCCTAAATGTGTTTGGTTTGTATTTGCACTGTTGTGCAAGTGCAACTCCCTGATATCAGTGGGGCCTTTTGTAGCCTTGGGTGACTCTGAAAGGGTGGGAGTATTTGATCAGGAAACACATTCAGCTGAGTGCGGAGCACAACTCTGGTCACATCCACAGTCATGACTTCTTCAGGAGCTGCTGTGATGTACCCTTCAGCTGGAGGAGTGAACTATGTGGCAGGTGAATTGTTTTGCTTAGGATAAAAAAAGGGGTGAGATACTGACATCATCAATAACATGCAGTATGAAAAGATTACTTACAGTACTTTTTGTTTACTGACGCTTTGTTTATTTTCTATGTCCCCTCCCAAAATTGTACCTCTTTGGAAATATTAAATAAACCAGGCTTATGATGGCAGGTTGCTAAGGTAACAGTTTTCTATTTTATTTAAGAGCTGTCTCATCTCAGTATTCATATCGTATCTGTATATATATTATGAAAGCTTTCTGCATATTTGCTCCAGAAAAGGATATGAACTTAATAAATTTGAACAGGTATAAAGAAAATGAGTATTATTTTTATAGACACATGCAGAACAAGTATGAACATTTGCCAGTTAAAGAAATTTGGGGGAACGACTGGGCTCAGAAAAACGGACCGAGTAAAATAATACTGTCTCTATACTTCTTTAGTGTGTCAGGATGATATACTATTTCACATTGAACTGGGAAACGTATGTATGCCCCCTTCTTCCACGATGAAGTAAAAACAATGTTTGTAGCGATTCATCTATAATTGATATTGCTGTTCTTCTGACATGAATTGAAGCAAATCATCCTGGATGTTTTCTGCTTTTTGTTTTGTTTTGTTTTGTTTTGTTTATTGCTATTTATTTCAGATCCTAGCAAATTAAAAACATACCTTTCCTTCAAGCTCTAATCAGTGTTCAGAATATTTCATACTAGCAAATTCTGATGGTAGACCTTCTTGCTTATTTCAAAGATCTGAAATACATACTTGAAAGGAAAATAATCACATGTTCTTCAATGCCTTCATCATGATCCTTGAGCCACACCCCTTGTATTTCCAGCACCCTTGGAAGGGACTGCTGTTTGAAGTATATAAACACTGAGCAGTTCCGAGGATCTGTGGGGAGTGGGGAGGTTCAGAAGTCAAAGAGATCTGATTACAGCCCATCCCCAAGAAAGAGGGCTTGAGAGAAACTCTATATTCTTTTTCTTGAAAACATCAGAACTGTAATTACTTTCATTTCCCCAGCTCAGCAGCTAACATTTGATCTTCCATAAAACTTCTAGTTATTATTTACCATACTGGGTTAAAGTAAATTGCTTGGATTTAATTCTATATATATTTCGTGTCTTCAAATAATTGAATGAAAAGTCTATAAGGGAATATTTATAATCTGTAAGCACTGCCTAATTAACAACTAAAGTTCTTGTCAAGATAATCACCAGGGGGTTATCAAACTGTTATGATACTCTTTAGAAATATAAATATATGAGACAAAATGGCAACAAACAAAAGCAACTATGTTGTGCTTTGTCAATATTATTTGGGCTCCAAACATGATCATGTTTACTTTCAAGACAAAGACTGAGGAGAAAACCAAAAACAAACAGAAGCACGATAAAAGGCACACTGGGTGTGTTACATCGTCATTGCTCTGTTTAGTCTAACATCTTGACCCCAACAGGAGAAGAGATAGTGGAAATGTCTATATGAATTATTTAAGGCATCCATTATTCATGAGAAAGATTTTCTGGAACTATTTCTGTATGAAACATTGCCCAACAGATGATAGGATCGGTGAATTTAGAGGTAGAGCTAGGGAAGTTCAGACAAAAACGTAAAGATAGAGTGGGAGAGAGGGAATGATATGCGGGAAACTCAAGGTTTTCTGCCCTCCTTGCCTAACGCAGGGCTACCTGGTGTGGGATATAATGCCTCGATGGGTGTGACTGGATGAAACAGAGGGAGAGGCTGACTTCAGGAGGAAAAATGAAGCTGAGGAAAAATGTGCTCCACAAGGAAGCAAGAAGGAAGAAATGGGTGACAAGGGAGAAGCAAAGGAAAGCTGTTTCTGTTCATTCTAAGTGCTGTTGGAAAGAGTCAGGAAGGAGAATCCCAAGGGGTGGTGAGGCAGTGCAGGAGACAGCTGTCTGCACACAGCTCTGCACATTGCAGCGGACGAAATGGGAGATTCATATCATTCCTTATTATTTGACTAGGAACATCTTAAAAATGATGTCTGGCAAGACTAGAGTTATGAAACAGTAAGGTGAGTCATTTCCTGGCCACAAGGGCAGAAGAAATAAATACGGCACTTTTCACAATCACAGCTGAAGGCAGTCACAGTGTGCACTCATAAAAATGCCTCATTTTCCCAGCCCAGACAACGCTCGGTCCAAAACACGCACACGCAGTGTGAAAGGAGAGAGCAACCCTGCTCCACCCTCAGATGAATGGTGCTTATGGGTGGTAAAAAAAGAGTCATCTTTCCAGTACAGCTGAACATCCCAAAGTATCAAGACTTCCAGGGAAAAAAAAAAAAAAAAAAGAAATACCTGGGCCCTTCCTTTCTCTTGAGGTTATTTGCTCTCCTTCCTTCTTCAGCTTTCTCGGGGAATTACCTCAATATCTCGGGAGCTGGGGTGGCTCATGCACTTTGGGAAGGGGTGGTGGTGGAGGGGGATGCTGACCCAGACCTCAAAAGAAATGGTGCAATCTGAGAAAAAGCTAAGGGGGCAGAAAATAAAAGCAGTTCAGTGCAACTTTGAAGGCGGGTATGATTAATGGCATTATTTGGCTGGCTGTGTGTCAGGACGTTTCCTTCTAATTACCCTTGTTGCATGAAGAGCAAAAAGCACAAAAGGGATTGAAAAGTTGGAAGAGGGGTATCTTGCAATGTGAAAACAATTTCCCAAAGGGATTCAAGCCCTGCTTTTCAAATACAGCAAGAAACCCCCCACTACTAGCTCTTCCCTCCGGCCCTAATAGCATGGCAAAAACGGCCAAACAATTGCTGCATTATGTGCTCTCAACAGAGTAGTAACGGGGCTGTAAAACATCACTGTGCTATCTATATTCTGTACCAAAACTACTGTGAAGTACACACACCATTATTTTTAACCACGAAAACAGTAAAGGACATATATAAAGGGAGAGTTGCAGTTAATACATTCCTTACATTTGTTGCAATGCATTCTGCTTCAGGGCATGGAGAAGGCAGGTGCAGCATAACCACAGCATTTCCTAGGTATCGTCATGTGAAGTCTTAATTGCCTGCATCACTTGAAAGGCTTTTTTGAGGCTTCATTGAAAACTGTCTCTCTCCTGTTCTCCTCTTGTCTCCTCTGAGCAGTGGAAGCTGTTTTCCTATCAGTATTGGTTTCATCAAAACTGAACTGCTACTCTTGCTTTTGTGCAGATAAGCGTACATGGCTGGTAGCTGTAAACACTCTTCTGACATCCTTAATATCTCTCTTTGTACTTTATTGCCTCTCCAGCCTGACAGGTGGCATCTCTACCAATATGATCGGCAGTGCGAGTGCAGGATTTGCGTGAGCTAATCAAAGAAGGGTTTTTTCCTTTCATTTATGCTGTTAACTGTTCTGTTCTTTCTGTAAACAAGTTTGTGTGGGTTTTTTTTCCTTAGATTTTAGAGATAGTCTTATTATTTCGGAGAAAGTGACATCTGTTAGATCCATGCTTCCTTTTTAATTATATCTTTAGGAAAGAAAACAAAATTATGGTGGCCAATCTATGTGGACACAAAATATCATGAAGGTCACTGCACCGAAGGGCTTGTGATCTAAATCTCAGCTGCCAGACAGTGACAACAGCAGTCTTTCTGTCTATAGGAATCAGCTTGCAATCCAGCTCCAAGTGCCTTATGTCACTGTAAAAATGTTAAGGGCCTTTCAGAACCATCTTAAAAGATAATCCTGCTTTGAAAGAGGTTAATCATGTTTCTATTTTAATATCCGTGTGTCTATTCATGTTTTTCCTTCTTTATTTATTGATTTACAACAGAAAGAAATTACCTCAGTAGTGGCATAACTATTTTTTCCCCATAATGTGGGTTTTTGTCCTTGTATTCTGTAGCTAGCTGAGTGTGCTACAGTAATGGGAAATGCTTTGCAGATATCCTGGCTGGTTATTTCTACCAGATCATGTCTTTCTCTGTGAGACTCTCATGTCCTAATGAGGCAAGAAATATTTTGCTGTGATTTAGCTTCCACCTTTGATGTAATAGGAAGAGATGTGGGATAGCCTTGGTCCAGTTCTTGTTTTCTAGAGGACTGGTGAGAATACTAAACGAACCAAAAAACCTCAATAATGCTAGGATTAAAAAAGTAAAAATCCTGCTCAAAACCAAGAATTGATCAATGCTACTTCCCCTCTCCCCCTTTCACACACCCCCCCCTAACATCTTTGCATTATAGTTTACACCAGGTAATTTTGAGGGGCTATTTTTTCTCTTAACAGTGCATTGCCATCCTTCTCCTTTTCTTCCTTTTATACTCTAAAATATATTTTTTTTAATGTAGAAAAACATGAAGAAATTATTTTTCTGGTTTAAGACACCAGGCATTTCAGAAATGAAGTACCAACAGAGAAGATGCTCATTAGCATATACACTGTGTCTGTAAAATCCTAATTGCAATGGGACATCCCTAGGCCCCCTGGCTTCCCTTGGGCCCTTTCTGCACCTAATTACTTCTCATGAAGAATCTGTATTGTAGCAGTAAAGCTCTCTTCATATATACCCACAGGAAAAACAAAACAAACCACTTCACAGCTCTCTGGAAGTGTGGTTGTGCATACATCTTTTCACCCTGAGTGCAAACTTTCCCCTGGTTGCATTGCCCTGCCTTGGGACCCCACCTGGCACACAGCCCCATTTTTCAGACCACAATAGTCAGCACTGCTCACACAGCCAGGTAAGCCTCTGAGGAGAGCAGAAAGTGATTGCAAAAAGCAAGGGTGGTTGAGCAGTTGTTTTGTCTTCCCCACAAGAAGCTATGAGAAACATCTTTATGGAGATTAAAACAAAACCTTTTTTTCTCAGAGAGGCCATATGTTTTGAGGCAAAACATCAGAAAGGATCAACATCATCGCATTCTTTCTTCTTTGATTGCAACACCCAACGGAATTATGCATATGACAAAGCAAGTAGTTTTCACTGTGTTCCTGGATGTTCTGTGGATGCTCTTCAGTCTCCCAGAGAAATGGGTACAAAGATTCTCAGACATCTCTTGAGAAGTCCCTGTAATGACACAGCATAGCTGCCTCTTTTACAGGCAGTGGGGTTCATATAATCCCTCTCAATTTGTCTGATAATACAAAAAATCAAAACCAAAAGATTTAAAAAATCAAAATTAAGCAAATCCAGAGAAAGCCTTATTTTTTAGGTCATAACTTGTCCTGGAGTTATTTTCTCTCACCTTTTAGGCTACTGAATAGATATAAATTTTTCATCTGTAATGCTTGCTAGACCTGTCCCACTGCTGGTGATTCCTACTTCTCTTTTAGGGACAGCAGCAAAATTAATCTCACACTCATTAGCAATCTGGTTTCCCAGTTCAAATTTCTATTTGCATAGTGGCTAATACCCAGCCAGTGAACTGTTGCCACAAGAAGTCCAAGCTTGTGCCTTGATGTACTGCTTCTGCCTGGCAGAAGGCTGACTGACATCTGGGAACACGCTCCGTGCTTTCTGTGTGTGTTGCAGCTCACAAGAGCTGTGCTCCTTTTAAACATTTACCAGGCTTTTGTTCAGATTGTAGATCGGTTCAGGAGTGCACAAACTGGACATCTTTCAATCAAACTAAGATGGAAGATGTTGTCCAGAAAATGTTCCTGCTGATAATAGGCACCATCATGGAGCTGCTGAGGTGAGATAGGAGCTACTCTAAAGTAACACCCTCATCCCCATACTGGATCTGACTGGGATGGAGCTAACTTTCTTCATAGCAGCCCATATGGTGCTGTAGTTTGGATTTGTATCTTAAACACTGATGATAACACATCAATATTTTGGCTGTTGCTGAACAGTTGCTGAACACCAGGTCAAGGCTTACTTTTTTCACACTGTCCTTGTAGCAAGAGGTGTGGAGGTGCCAAGAGAGTGGGGAGAGGACACAGCTGAGACAGCTGACCTGGACTGCCCAGAAGGATATTCCATACCATATAACATCATGCTCAGAAATAAAAAAGGTAGTGGAAGAAAAAAGATGGTTTTTGGTTTCCAGGGTGGGCATTGGTTGGAGATTGGCTGGGCATCAGTCTGCCTGTGGGAGGTGGTGAGTGATTGCTTTTGCATCACTTTTTTTTTCTCTTTTTTTTTTTTTTTTTTTTTGTTTTCCTTTTTCCTTCATCTATTAAGCTGTTTTTGTCATGACTCAGAAATTTAATTTCTTCTGCTCTTCTTTTTCTCTCCACTGTCCCACTGGGAGTGGGAAGTGAGCAAGCAGCTGTGTGGGTACTTGGCTGCTGGCTCCGTCCACTCCCTGCCCCCACCTGCATATAGAATGGACAGGGGATCCTCAGCACCGATGGCTACTGCTGATGCACTTTTGTGCTGGGCATCTTACTGATGTAGACTAGATAAAAATCTCGTATGACTGCCAAAGACTGCCTCTCTGAACCTTAAGATTAATTTCAGAATGACATGAATAAAACTGGGGAGTAAGTGGGATACTAAACATGCCACTTTTAGAACACTCCAAGTTCTGTGTGTTCCTTGCAGTATTAATATCCTAAATACTGTTATCTTTTCAAATTAATATGATTGGCAAGAAAAAATTCAATATTTCAGTCTTTTTTTTTTTTTTTTTTTTTTTTTTTTCTCCACAGACAGTGCTCAATAAATATAAATGATCACTCAAAGTTTGTGGACAAAGATAATGATCAATAATTTTCCCTGACAGAGCTTTCTTCAGGTAAAGCCAATCTGAAGAGGCTGACTCCCATTGTAGTCCCAGGGGCTATAAAATGATTCCCATAGGATTACTAGCACCTACTCCATGTCATTCATGCACAAGTATGAGTTGCCTGTGCTGATTTTAAAGCAATGTATGTTTGCCAACAGAGACTGTTTGTGTATATCTATTGAAATAGGAAGCCAAATACCTTCACTCAAGAAATATTTCTCAGAAAAAATAGGAAAGAAGACAAAGCAGACAGCTGTCACTCAAGTTGCTTAATGCGCTGTTTGAAGAGACTCAAGTAATAACATGATGACCATACTACAAGAAACTATTTGTAAGATAATAAGGTAAGCAAACCATGAAAAAATGAGTGCATCTAGTTTTCTTGTCTTCAAATGAAGCATAAATAATGAGACTACAGCTTGAATTAAAAAAAAATGACCCCAAAGCATCTATATGTATTAAGAATACTGTAGAATAATGCCTGTTGTTATATACATGAAAGTCCAGAACTGTGCTCAGACTCATCCAATAATTTCATGCAGTGAAGGCTTTTCTTGTCTGAAAGCAAAAGCCAGGATAAAACCACCTACCTCTGTAAATTGCTCAGACAGATTTAGTTTTTAATTTCTGATCTGATATGCTATTTTATGTCATGTTGGATATCCTTGTTTATGTTTCATCTGATACAGTCACCCTAGAGGCCCAGCTGATACTCAGTAATGCAACGTTCAGTTTGTAGCCCGAGGGTCAGCACAGAATTCACTTCTCCATCTCTCACCCTTTGTATAACAGTAGCAGCTTTGACTGTGCATTAAGAGGGTAAATTTGTTCCCTGTTACACCTTATTTGGTAAATCAAGCAAGACTCAAATCCTAGGCACGATTGCAGGGACCTGATGGCTGAGGTAGACGCAGCAAGAGGGAGAGAATGATGCAGGGTAGAAATTCAGTCCTCCTATTTCTTGTCCTATTCATTCCTATTCATCATGGATGTAGAACACAGGTTATTCCTTTTTACTCTGCAGCAGCCTTTTATGTTTTATTGTGCCTTTTCTTGCTTGTTTTGGTTTTGTTTTTTCTCTCTGAGTAAAATATCTCCAGTTCTTTGAGTCTGTGTAGATGCTTTTTAAATTCTAACTACTTGTATGACTCTGTTATGCTGGAGGAGAGCAAACCTCCCAGTCAGCCCTCTGCCTCTGTTATGTGCCCTCACCTAACCCGAGGAACAGCAACGGAGAACTGCTCAACAGTATACTGGTGCATAAAACTACTGCAGGAGGGCCATAATATAAATGTAGCTGCTGCTGTAAGAATAGTGTCTTCTATCTGAGTGATTTGACTAATTTGATAATCTTAATTAACTATTTTTTGGTGCCTTTTTCAGCTAAAATATGTAACGCAGAAGTAGTCAGTGTATGATGTGAGAATGCATCTTTATAAGTGTATTTCCCAGGTCTACACTAAAATGACAAATGCAGAAGCAGAACCTCCATGTTATTTCCTTATTCTTTCAGGGGCAAAGTGAACTGTTAACACATAGCTAGTAACACTAATAATATATAAAGAGATTAAGAGATTTGATGAAGAATGCTGAAATAATGCAGTGAATTATTAGAATAATAACGTAAGTACATGCCTCTGTTATTAAACATTGTCTGTTCCTTTGCCTGTTTATTCTCCCTGCATATCATGAGGTGAACTCTCAAGAAAGAAGCTGCTTTTCTGGGGCTGTCCACAGAACATCTAGTGCAATGAAACAGGTATTGATCCCTGTTTGATAGCTTAAGTACCACCGCAGGTGGAGTAAAAAACAACAGCAGCTCTGTTGAATGGATTTCTATTTCCTTTCATATGACAGAAAGACATACTCTGTATGATATTGTTGAAAATGTCAGTGCTGAAAGAATGATAATGAGTAAAATAGAGCTGGATGAAGACAAGAGACGGTAACTGGCAATTTTGAAAGTTTAGATATTCAGTGGAAAAATAAAAATTTCAGTGAGAGATCATCTAAGCTTTTATTACTCCCTCACAGACCAGTGCAAATCCTGAGTATTATACTGTTGTTATGACATAATCAGAATGTAGTATTTATTGTATAAATATTACTGGATATTCTTAACATATCATCCCATTTTTGGGTTTTGAAAAAATTTCATTGTACCAAAGTCCTTAGAGAAAAAGACTTGCAAATAGTAGAGATTTCTTTTCTATATTTAGAAACACTAAGATAGGAGCAGCTCTTTAAAATGGCTATGGGCTGATATTTTCTGGGAAGTTTCAGAGAAAATTTGCTGAGAGCTTGAGCTATCAATTTCCCATGAGTAAGAACTATTGTGTTTTACTTCCCCTTTTTACTATAATAAATGAGTTTAATAAATCAGCAGAAGGCCATGGCAAATCTTAAGAGTTTGAATACAGCAGGTCTTCTGAAATGCTGATCCTATCCTTTGGTATTGCAGAGAACTGTGTTATGGAGTCCAGCCATGTAACCACGATCATTACCTGGCCATCACTGCTCCTGTTAGCTCTGCACGCCAAACACACTGTCAGTGTTCAAATTAAATTAATATAAGGGCACATATTTGCTCTTGTGCTCATGTTGTCCGTGTTCCTCCCTACATTTATTTCTGTCTTAATTAATCTTTCCTCAGCGACTGTAACCAGAGCTTCACATGGTTTCCTAGATTACATCTTACTCCAGGCTACACGGTACTATTCATCATTCCCTGTCTGCACTGGAAATGTTTTCCCATTGTATTCTGGGATTTAATTTATCCTGTTCATTGCCACATCCCACTAGTGGTCATACGCATCCCATGATCAACAGATGCACACAGTTCTTTTCCCCTCACCATTGGTCTTAACTGACAAGGTCTCTATTCATGATAGTTAATCCTGAGGTTCAAATCTTATGTTATTATTGAATAGTTGAGCCATTGTCACTCTTAGTATTCTAGTCTACTTCTCCTCAAATCATCCTCTGGATTAACAACAATACATTTCCTAATTTTATGTTATCCATTCATTTCACTAGCATTTTCTGCTAATGTCATTAAGGAAGAAATTGACTCTTCCAACATACATCCTTGAGGAACTCCACTGATAAACTGGCTTCAGCTCAAGAGTTCCCCTGTTAGTGTAATGTATTCTATTCATCTTAGTAAATTCCATTACTATTTCAGACTTGTTGAAATAAACTCCATCTTTTCTAGTAAAACATTTTGGTTATCATATCAAATATTTAATCTAAGCCTTATTAATTTTATTTGGAAGAACTAATTCAAATGGATTTTTTGGCAATTATTCACTTTCTCCTTACACTTGCTGTCTTTTAAGATAGAGCTTTCATTGTTGACTAGCCATTTTAGAACCAGAACTCTCTTGTTAAATACTGTACAGGCTGAAAACACTCTATGCTACTCATGTAACAGCATGAAAACAAGGGGGAGAACCCTTGTAATGAGAAATATGGGTCTCCATGGAAATGAGGTCATAGAAATAGGATGAAAAATAATTCACTGAAATCAATAGACTGGTAGTACTCCTCAGATGTATCTCATGACAAATGCTACAAGTGTTGTAAGAGCTGAGCTGCAGTATTAGATCATCTGTGGGAATACCCTCTTTTCACAAAACAAACAAAACAAAGAGTCAGCCTCTTGCCAAGACCGTCTAGAGTTAGATGAATCACCTCCACAGCTGACTTCATGAACCAGAAGACATAAACTGTTATGCAGAGAATGCCAGTAAACTAGAAACTAGGTAAATATAACTAGCTGTTCTTGACAACACCAGTGATATGAAGAAACCTGTTGGTTTTTTTTGTTGTTTTTTTTTTTTTTTCCTATAAAAGCTATCATTAACAACCCTTTACAGAATTCACAAAGGTTCAAGGTTTTTTTTATTAGCTTAAATGAACTGTGCCATTATAAATATGACAAAACTTTGTGAACCGTATTCATATTTAAGAACATGACTGTTTAAATTCTGGTGTAGGTATGTTATATCTAAATATTAGTCTAGACCACACAGCCTTTGTCTTCTGAGTCTCTAGTGTTACTGGAATATTCCTGCCAAGTAGGAAGGCTGCTAGAGACGTGCTGAATCTGGCAAAGTGTCATGTGTACCTGCAGCATACTGCAGTAGGTAATTCACCAGGGTCTATTTATGAAGGGATTCAAGATACTGTATATTACAGGACACTGTATATTAATTAGGTCTTTTGAGAAATGCTTCAGTTTTTAGAAATGTGATTCTTTACGCAATTCATCAGCACATAAAGAAAAAAGTAAGAATGAGAAAGAAAACAGAGCAGAATTGGAAAGTTAGAGCTATGTACAAATTTGGGAGTCCTCTGAGAATAACATATCACTGTTCTCCATATTATCATGGTTTGAGGAGAACTTCAACCCTTTGATATGTAGCTAACTCACAGAATCACAGAATCAACTAGGTTGGAAAATACCTTGAAGATCATCCAGTCCAACCATTAACCTAACACTGACCGTTCCCAACTACACCATATCCCTCAGCGCTATATGTCGACCTGACTCCATCCAGTGAAGGGGACTCCACCACCTCCCTGGGCAGCCCATTCCAACACCTAACAACCTCTTCTGTAAAAAAATGCTTCCTAATATCCAGTCTAAACCTTCCCTGGTGCAACTTGAGGCCATTACCTCTTGTTCTGTAGCTTATTTCTTGGTTAAAGAGACTCATCCCCAGCTCTCTGCAGCCTCCTTTCAGGGAGCTGTAGAGGGCGATGAGGTCTCCCCTCAGCCTCCTCCAGACTAAACACCCCCAGTTCCCTCATCTGCTCCCAGTACGACCTGTGCTCCAGACCCTGCACCAGCTTCGTTGCCCTTCTCTGGACACGCTCGAGTCATTCAATGTCCTTTTTGTAGTGAGGGGCCCAAAACTGAACACAGGAATCGAGGGGCGGCATCATCAGTGCCGAGTACAGGGGTCAGATCCCTTCCCTGTCCCTGCTGGCCACACTATTGCTGACACAAGCCAGGATGCCATTGGCGTTCTTGGCCCCCTGGGCACACTGCTGGCTCCTGTTCAGCCGGCTGTCAATCAGCACCCCCAGGTCCCTCTCTGACTGGCAGCTCTCCAGCCACTCCTCCCCAAGCCTGTAGCGCTGCTGGGGGTTGTTGTGGCCCAAGGGCAGCCCCCGGCATTTGGCCTTATGGAAACTCCTCCAGTTGGCCTCAGCCCATGGCTCCAGCCTGTCCAGGTCTCTCTGCAGAGCCTCCCTGCCCTCGAGCACATCAACACTCCCACCCAACTGGGTGTCATCTGCAAACTGACTGAGGGTGCACTCGATCCCCTCAGCTAGATCATCAATAAAGATGTTAAACAGGAGTGGCCCCAAACCCGAGCCCTGGGGGACACCACTCGTGACCAGCCGCCAACCGTATTTAACTCCATTCACCACAACTCTTTAGGCCCGGCCATCCAGACAGTTTTTTACCCAGCAAAGCATGTGCCCATCCAAGGCTTGAGCAGCCAGTTTTCCCAGGAGAATGCTGCGAGAAATGGTATCAAAGGCCATACTAAAGTCAAGGTAAACAACATCCACAGCCTTTCCCTCATCCAATGAGCAGGTCGCCCTGTCGTAGAAGGAGATCAGGTTTGTCAGGCAGGACCTGCCTTTCCTAAACCCATGCTGAGTGGGCCTGAGCATCTGGTTGTCCCTCAAGTGTTGTGTGATGGCACTCAGGATGAGCTGCTCCATCAGCTTCCCGGGCACCAAAATCAATCTGACAGGCCTGTAATTTCCCGGATTATCCTTCCGACCCTTCTTATAAATGGGTGTCACACTGGCCATTTTCCAAACTGTTGGGACCTCCCCGGTCAGCCAGGACTGCTCGTAAATGATGGAAAGCAGCTTGGTGAGCACCCCAGGCAGCTCCTTCAGCACCCTCGGGTGTATCCCATCTGGTGCCATAGACTTGTGTGTGTCTGTGTGATGCAGCAGGTCTGTCTCCTCCTGGATTGTGTGTGGGTCGTTCTCCCAGTCTCTGTCTTCTGGCTGAGGAGGCTGGATTCCCTCAGTACAACTAGTCTTGTTATTAAAGACTGAGGTAAAGAAGGCATCAAGCACCTCAGCCTTTTCCTCATCACTTGTTACCATGTTTCCTCCTGTGTCTAGCAGGAGATGGAGGCTCTCCCTAGTCTTTCTTTTGCTACTGACATACTTATAGAAACATTTCTTGTCCTTGATTGCTGAAGCCAGATTTATTTCCAGTTGGGCTTTAGCCCTCCTGGTTTCCACCCTGCATAGCCTCACAGCCTCTCTGTAATCACTGTGAGTGTCTAGCCCCTTCTTCCAGAAGCTGCAAACTCTCCTTTTCTCCCGAGTTGCAGCCAAAGCTCCCTGTTCAGCCAGGGCAGTCTTCTCTAGCACCTGTTTCTCTTACAGCACCTGGGGACTGCCTGCTCCCGAGCCATTAACACTTCTTTCTTAAAGAGTGTCCAGCCTTCCTGGACCCCTATACCCCTCAGGATTATCTCCCAAGGGATCCTTTCAAGCATGTGCCTAAACAAAACAAAGTCATCTCTTTGGAAGTCCAGGATGTCAGTTCTGCTCAGTCCTCTCCTGGCGTCTCTAAGAATAGAGAACACTCAATTCAATTAATCTGTAGATTAACACATACTAAGTGGATGAACATTTTTTATGAACATTTTGTTCTGTGGATATACATATGAATGAACATGTTTTAAGTAGTCGCCAGAAAAATGCTCCTTATGACAGCACTGCAAATTGTGCTTTGTCTATGTGTCTGTATTTAAATCATGGGAAAGGCTGTACCGTGACAGCTCTGTGGGACTTGAAAATATCTGTCTGATACACGTATTAGTAAAATCCTCCTCAAACTAGTTTCTGCTTCTGTTGAGGGTGCAGAGGCAAAGGCTTAATTTTCTGGCAATGATTCTTTCAGTTAGGTGGGACAGTTCCCCCCCTTTACAAGATGGTCAAAGCACCTGTGAGGGATTCCTGTTTCTGGCTTGAGCATCCTTGCTTACAGTTTGCCAACTAGCATTTAGTCCACAAATTTTCACTCTCAGTCTTTTGGGATTGTGTAACTTGTTTTCACTATGTCCTCACTTCTGCTTGTTGAGCATTTCCTCCTACTTATGCCAATGATTTCCACCAGGCAATACCATACCATGGATTTGATATATCAAACTCTTTGGCATTACTGGTCTAGCATCTGTTCATGCCTTACTAAACAGACTGTCATTTAACAGCTTCCTTGGACAGTTGGAATTGTTACCAGTGCAATTGGTATGCTCACCATTTTCAGTGAGTTTTGCTCCCGGTGATAGCTGGAAGGATCACTGGGAACAAAGACAGACATAAACCCAGCCTGTTTTGCATGGTGAGGCATGGTGCCAAACCTAGGAGATTCCCTTTAGGCCTGGGCTACATGATACCTTTTTTCCAGCTTTGCAGACGGCAACTGTTAGGAAGGAAGGATGAGACCAGATCAGCCATGCATTTTCTTCTTAACTCTTCCATTTCTGTCTCTTCTGCTTCCCCAGTCCTTGAGATGCAGAGAACAGGCTGGGCTACAGCCCGAAGAACAGATTGTCCAGAGCCACAACCTGTGCTCTCCTGGTGAAATTTTTCAGGTCAGTGCAGAAAAATACACTCATCCAAAACAGCCAAGATCTATGTTCTTGTAATGCTAATACAGGTACAAGTTCTCATTTTGCCAGGTTTAGAGATTTAAATGGTTTTCATGAATTCAGAAGAAAATTTCCTTTTTACTATACCCAGAGTAGCACCTTCATTTGTTCTGCAGAAATGAAGGGAAAATGGCTCTCTGCCACATCTTGCCTGAAGACCAGACATATATCACTGGAGATCTGGGAAATAGATAACACACACTAGCATCAGGCAGAATTTACGGACAGCTGCTCCTGTGACAGTCGTCTCCTTCGTGACCTCTTGCAGTCCCTTCTAAGGCTGCTTGCTATTATTCTGTGTAAAGATTCCTGGTGCAGGTGTTGCCTATATTACAAGAGATATTTGAATACTCATAAGGCAGATGGATGTGATGATTTCTGCACAAGGAGGTAATGAAAAGTACTCTCTCCTGTCCCAGAGATGATGGCATGAAGCAAGTTCTTGTGTTTGTTATCTAAAATCAGATTTTTATAATAACTAATTTTTATTTAAATAGTATACATATTTCCTATGCATATGCCATATGGTGCTTTTAAAATGACTTTGCAACCAAAACAAAGACAGCATTGAGATTTTGCTGATGATACATGGTTTTTAGAAGGTACTTACATTCATTTTACAGGTGGGTACACTTAGCAGCTATGACCGAGAGAATATATTTTAAAAATCATAAAGAGAACAAAATACATGCGCCCCCCCCGACCTTTTATAGAAGAAAAAATGAAGAAGTAATTTATCTGTGTTATTTGTGCAGTAGATGTTAATGACATTCTGTGTTTAAAAAGATGAAATCAAGAAATCTATTTGTATATTTTGTAAAGGCTAATCTTTTATTGTTATGATTTGGGGTTCTTAGTACATTTGATATGCTGCAAGTGTTAGACTAAACCAATTTCTCTGAATCATGCTAATCTGGGATCAGCACAATTTTTCAGTAAAAAACTTGATAGAAAGAAACTTACTTTGACACTGGTGTAAGATCAAGATACTGTGCGTTTTTGGGTAAAACCAGACAAATAGGACTTGTGAGGAGCTGCTTGGACTGTAAGAGGGATGCTGCACTGACACTCCAGCCCCCAATTTCTTCTTTAAAAATAACTCATTTAGCCAAGAAGGAACTTCTGCCTGCCATACTTCCAGCTAAATAAAAATGCTTAGTTCAGAATTGATTTAATGCACGAAGTTGTATACCCTGTGATATACAGGAAATCAGATTAGTGTACCAGAATGGGTTTTTATGCTGTCAAAATCTCCAAATTAAGCTCAAGCAGGAGCCAGGATCAATAGCACTAGATTGTTCTACTGATTGCAAAGTACCACCAGCCGGGCTGTTCTGATTTTCCCTGTCCATTAACTGCACTTGCAGAGGCTTCCTCTCCAACCAAAAATCTGCGATCAGCAATGGGAGGCAAATGCTCTCCAGTTCGTGTGTCACTTCGGCCAGAAGAACCGTGCCAGAGCCAGCTGTTTTCTCAGGGAGAGGGAGACAACAGCCAGCTTGAGACAGCACTGCCTGTCAAGACAAAGGTGATCAGGAGGAGGTGGGAACCTCCCAGCCCCCATTGCTGCCAGGAGGGGTTTCTCCTGGAGATCCACATGACTAATCTCTGCAGGGCTTTTCCTGCAGTTCAGTCCTCTCTTCTCATCCTATAAATATAACTGCAATAAATCTTTCTGAAAAGCCCGCAGCATAACTGCCCGCTATATCCCCTACAATAACTGCCATGAAACATTTCTGCTGCCACGGCACAATAAAGCTCCGATGGGGCAAGGGGCCGAGGGGATCAGTAATTCTTGTAATACTTTTATCTAACACCTATATTTTCAGAGCTGTCCAGGACTGTAACTGCACAGATTCATGTGACATAACTTTAAGAGAAAATGAATGGCCAAATTGTTTCACAATTCTGATCATATCTGAGCTACCTCCAGGTTGTGTTTTGTGTGGATTTATTAAACCAATTAAATACCTATCATTGAGCTAACAATCAATATATATTATAATACCCATTAAGGTCTCCTGATGTCCTAGCAATCCACAATCAATGTTTTCCTATAATCAATTGCTAAACAGTATCACTCCTATTACATATAAAAGATAAATGGCATATAGAAAGCCATATGACCCTTTCAGATCTGCTCCACATAGCAAAGGCATGAAGAAGCAGACAGAAAGTTATCTTCACCTGTAGGGCTAGATGAACCCCATGTAGAGGGTTTCTCCGGTGATTTATTGAGTACAGACAAAGGAAAAACCACATCGCTAGAGTGGAGATGCTCTCCTGGCACCATTCATCGCATGTTACTCCAGGCAGGAAGATGTATTCCATTCCCGATGCTGCTCTATCTGGATTGCGTGGGTATCTGGGTTTTAGGTTTTGATCTAACAGGTCTCATCATTGGGACAACCAGGTGTGTGTCTCCCTCACGAAATATTTAGCACTTTGTCACTCCTTTCTTCTTGAATGTCAGGATGTCAGACAGGGTACCAGAGCCCGAGGGTAAGGCTTCAGCTGGGATAGAATAACCTGTGGACACAAAGCCAAGCTTGGGTAACAGTGACACATGGAGGTACTACAGTCCTTTTTATTTCACATCCACACCTGTTTCTTGGAAAAACCCCAGTCTGTATGAATTTCTTAGATCACCATCGTGTTCATGCTTTTGCTAAGGATAGATTTGGCCTAGGAGCTGCTTCAAGTCACTTCTACAAACCTTCCCCTCACAGAGAGACCCTCTGGACTGCTATGCAAACCTCATTCCAGTAGACTAAACACATGCCACTTGATTCTGCATATCCAGCATCTAACAAATAGTTTATGTATATTCATTTTTAAGCCTGAATGAATGTGCTAATTTAAAAAAAGGGGGTTAGATTTAAATTAGTCTTCTGCACAATAAACTGTTTTAAAAGGCTTTAAATTATGAATATTTATATTGCTATTAGTTTGTGGTGTTACTAGTATTTTTCTTTAATGGTTAATTATCACAACTAATGTGTTTGAATTATTCTAGAAATCTTTCCATTGTTTTTTTCTGTAAATATTCATTCCTGCACTTACACTTTCTTATTTGATGCTGAAACATAAAATGATTAGAGCCTTTTAACAAAAAAAAAACCAAAACAACCTCAAAGTCAACATTCTCCCCAAGAACTAGCCTGTCTTTTTCTTTTTGAATCAGTTTAACACTAAATGATACTCAGGTTTTTCACCCTGTAAGTAGATTTTGGTACAGGTCATGCATTCAAACATCTGCTGGCAGATAACAAAAAGACCCAGACTGTATGCTAGAAAATTCCATAAGGCATAAAAAAAGAAGCAATGCTTTCCACAGGCTGCTTCCTAGCACCTCTTCCAGCTTCAAGGACATTACTGGGCAGCTACCATTGCTACCACTAGGGGTTTGCTTTTAGTTCATTCAGTTGAAGACAGGGCATGAGTTTAAAATGCAGCAAATCCTAAAAACAAATTAAGAAACAAAAATACCCCTCCCATGGGAATACTTTTATTCCCAAATACAAATAATTCCAAACTTCTTTTTCTGATAGGACTAAGTCTTGTAGAAACTAATGGCTGCAACCACAATTTTTAATGTACGTGTAAGAAATTACTGTGTTCTCTTCCCAGTAGTTAAATTACCATCTTCCATCCTTGGCCTTTTCACCTGTGTGTGAAATTTCAAAGTTTTAGATAACATTTTAGGTCAAATGGGGACATAACACTCAACAAATATTAGGAAGATAACATCATTGTACTCTAGTCATATTTGAAGTGGAAGAGTATCAGACGAACCAATTTCAAATTATGGTACAGGAAAATGAATAGAAATGAATGTACAAGTAAGATGGTTGGAAAAAGCTCTTCTGCCAAAACCAGAGTCCCTTGGGATGTTTAACATTCACAAAATACAGACCAGACTTGGTATTTCAAAGATATGAAAATAATCTCTCATGCTAGAACCACCCAAAACCTCAATATATAGTGATAACTATTAGTTTCTGAGTAACGAAGCTGAGATAATGCCAGCAGTTTATAGAGACTTGCACATCAAAACACTTAAGGAGGGGGAAAAAAAAAAAAGGAGGTTTTATTTATGCCCCTTGTACCTTGCTTGCTTCCCTTAGTCTGGACACTCTCTTACCTACATTTCTCAGTCTTCACCACTGAGAACCAGCATTGGACTGGCATCCCAGTACAGGTTGTCGTTTTCCTTGTTCATTGGTAAAGGACCGGAAAGCTGCTTTGGGTGGGAAGTGGTAAGCAAGAAAGTTTTGCCACATCTATTTGTCTGTTTTATTGACAGCTAACTAAATCTGGAAAAAACCTAATCCTATGATGTCATATGTGTTACTGTGACATGTCCAGACAACATGATCCATGAGCAAAAAAACAATCCAGAGAAGGTATTGTGAGAAGCTGTGTGGGAAAGAGAGCCAGGCTACTGTGTATAGGAAGGAATAAAGCATTTTGGAAAAGAAAGGAAGAGATTTAAGTTGCAGTAAGGGAGATCCTAATTAGATGTTATGAAAACTTTTCAGTCATAAAAATAGAGATGAGCACTAGAACAGGCTGCCTGAGGATGTCATTAAAATACAATTGATTTTACTTTTAAGCAGAAGGTTGAGTTAGCTGTCTCATGAGGTATGTTTAAAATACAGGACTCGGGGAATGCATCCCCAGCTGAGGCTGGGTGATGCTGCATAAGCCCTGCCAAAATGCTGCCTGGTTGAGGGCAAGGAAGCAGAAGTCTCAGTCAGCATCTCTGCTCCATATGGGGAGGAGATGGGGACTGTGGAACCCTGACATTTAAATGCCCATCATGATCCTTTCTTTTCAGTATTGCTTTCTGAAAACCTATACCACTAAAAGGCAGAACCACAAAGAAAAGTAATTTGCAAGCCTTTGAAAGGAGAATTGAGTAGAAGGAAAGCAATAAAAATTTCATTGTTCAAATCAACAATAGTGTTGGATCATTTCTAATAAACTTAATGATCCTTAGCTAAATATTCATCAAAATATTTAAGTTTAATTTCAAAGTGGCCTGAAACATATCTGAGTCTTGATCTCCAGTTCATATTTCAGTGTGATCTTAATATCCTGAGGGGAAAATGAAATACTTGCACACAAAACCATGTGGAAAAGCTTTTCCCCACTCTGATAAAGTTGTCAAGATTAAAAAAAAAATAAAATCCTATCCCACACTGGAATGAACCTCTAAAAGCCTTTTGTAAGAAAAAAAAGGAAAGACAGAGTGATTCTTATATCATCTCAGAGTCGTCAGCTGAGACCAAAGCTCATGGCAGGGTCTCATACATCACAGACGAGTGCATGGGCATAAGGGTTTGACTGATTCGGCCTGGCCTTCCCAGGCTCTCCTTTATACAGAGGGAGACTGATTGAGTACAACCAACTAACATGGGAAATCCAGGTTCAAACCTATTTGAACCAAAAGACCAAAGACTTGAACCTTGGTCTGACATGCCTCAGATGAGTGTCTCTTCCATTAGGCTCTTGTGGATTCAGGGTTGAGTTTGATGCCCGCCCTCATACTCACCGGTTTTCCTTTGTCCTCGTCTTCTCCATGTCTGCCTACCTTTTATCTACCCTGTCCTCCTGAAACTGGTGCCTACGTGCTGCAGCAGGTTTGGTTTATAACAAGGTCACTTTTATTAGGGGTGGTGGTGGTGGTGGAAGTCAGACTACAAAATTCCAGTTACCTGTATTTGCGTCCTAGCAATGTGATAACTTCAGCTCCTCAGATATATTTAAAGATGGACAAATAGCTCTGCAGTCTGTGATACACGCACTCACTCCTCATGTCTTCTGCTGTTACAATGTCCGCTGCTAGGTAGATCTAGTTCAAAGTCATCTCATCAATCACCTTAAAAGCCCAGAAAACTAATTTCTAAACTAAAGCTTTTTCAATTCATCTTTCATGTGTCATCAAGATACTTTGAACTGAAATTTCTTATTATCTGTCTCTTACCTCCCACCTCTGCAATCACCGCACTCGTCACTCAGAGAGAGAAAGCTGCAGAAGGCTACATTTTCATAAAGCTATTTGGGATTTTTTTCACGATAGCTCTCATTAAGAAGTCAGTGGAAGAGACACAGTTGAAACCATGGCAAAACAGTTCAAAAATTCAGTCCTGTGTGTGAATTTTACCATGTAAATGAAAACACCTAAGGAAATAAGGGTTGGAAAAGCAATTAAGATGGAGACGAAGTTTAAAAATTATGTCTTATTTTCAGGTGTGTATTTCCATAACATCTTAATAAGCATTTCTTATAATAAGCAGATTTTCTAACTGACCTGTCTTCAGGGTCTTCAGACCTATCAACATCTTCACAGTATACGGTAGAAGACATCTTCTTTTGTCTTTTGTGTGACCATAAAAAGCTTCAAAATATTTGAAAGTCAATATTTTGCAAAAGAAGGATAATCTTTTAATGCTGAAAGCAAAATTAATTAAAACTATTGAGAATCTATTCATTCTGTTTATTTTTCTTAGCTAATGAGAAAAAAAAAGAAAAAGTCTGACTGTTGATAGTCCAGGTCTAGAAAAGTGACACATTCAATTTCCTAGCTTCTGGAAGATTAGATTTGGGTCAAAGCTTTACAGCTCTACAAGATGTCCCAGCTTTTTGAGTGAGTACTCATGCTTTCACATTATCCCTGAGTTTTACATGGCTTGTAAAGAAGGCCAAGACTGTAAAAGAAGAGATTTTTTTTTTTTGTTTCACAATATTAGGAGATGTTTTTGGGGGTAGGTTCTTTCACACCTTTTATTATCCTTCTTGCTTGCACTAAATTTTTGTTTTCCATTCTCTCATGAAAGCACTTGAACTTCTTGGCAATTCAGACTGAGTAGTATCTATTTCATATCTAATGAGAGTGGGATATGCTTCATAACATGAAGTTTGATAACCTCTCAGTAAGAAACCAAAAGCAAACCACTGCCAGGATAATCCTGACTACAGAAAAATCTAAACCGCAGAATTTTCAAGTTGACTTAATTTTGTAGAATACTATTTTATAAGAATTTTTAATAAGTAAAAAATGCAAATATGCTTAAAAATTACAAAGAGGAAAACCTAAAAAGACACTGTCTTCTCTTTGCTGAAAGTACTTACCCTCTCTTCTAAGGTGTGTATACCTTTAATTCAGAGATTGTCATGTTCTTCATAGATAAACCCAATCCCCTGCAAATGCAATTATTTCAACTAATAGTTGAACTGAGCAGCCTGTGCTGATTCCCAACATTGACCTGTCCTTTGTCTGGTAGAAAATCTTGCTTCTTTCTTCACAGACAGAGCTAAAGCAATTTTTCACATGGATCAATATTTAATTTTTGGTTTCAGGTTTATTTTGCTTTTATTTTCTCTGTAAGTTGAACTGAACAGCAAGAAGCAGGGAAAACCAGGAAGACGTAATCTATAAGATTTCAGCTGAACGTTGGTGGGTTATATACCACCGTTTTATAACTTTTCCCTTTTCTGGCAAATATGACCCTAAAGAATTCTTGGGCAAAATGAATGTGGTATGAGTGTATTTTTTTAGTAGCAATGATGCTGCTAAAATTTGTTAAGCTTTCTGGTAGCACTCTGTAAATGAAATTATCTATCAAAGAAGTACTATTTTGAAAATGGATTTCTTGGATTCTTCTAAATAAGGATAACCTACCCCCCAATGTAAACTAGAAAATCCTTCTCTAAGGAGAATTACACCGTAATGTAATTTATCATAATATAATATAAATTTGTGACATTCATACTTAGAAACATTACCAAAAAAAACCAACCCAAAAAACCCAAACAAAAAAGGACACCAGAAGTTATTTTGTAAAGATATTCTTAAACTTTCTTGTATTAACTTCACATTTATTTTCCCCATTAACTTGATATTAAAATTATATTCCATCATTTAATTTTGGATTAGATTTTTAAGAAGGCCAAATTTTAGCATTTTGTGTGCATTTGCTCTCTAGCACTATGCAGGAAGATAGAAAGAAATAATAAACCATATTCATATCTACTTTAGGTTTATTGGACTGTACAACCTGTGCAGTGGATAGTATCTGACAGTGAAAAAAAAATCCTGCAAGACATCTGATATAACCAAGTGTGTAACAAGCACTTCTATAAAGCTGAAAGTGAGAATTATTGCTGATCCATTCATGAGACTGTATATTTTATTCTGAGATAAATATCAATGCATCTTACTGATCAAGAGATAGCCCAGGTCACAGGGAACAAAAGGTACCTCAACCTCCTCCCCACCACCTCTTAAAATCCAGCATGAATTTTCAAACTACAAGTGCTCCTGACCACCATCAAGGGACCTCCAGCTCTGTGGACACCTGCAGAGAGCGCTGATCTTCACTGACACGGTATGAAATGCCCACACAGGGTGACAGTTGATGCCATGGGAAGCTAGCAGCAGAGACACCAAACTCCCCAATGTACCCAAATCCTTGGTAGAAAGACACTAAGCGTTTGGCAGCTTGGTGGGGAGGCATGAGGGGAGGGAGATGGGAAGGCTTTCAGTCAGCATATCTACGGATATTTGGGTGTTTATTCTCTTTGGACATTGGACCCATGGTGTAAGCAAAACTGGACCTGTCTGATCTGAAGAATCTTTGTCGAATTAGACCACATAGGCAGTGAGTACAGGGACTGACTGACATCAGGCTGTGTAAGCCTTGTTTAGGAAACTAGATGAACTTAATTCACTTTTTGTTTCTGCTTGTTTTGAGAAAACAAGATTTGTAAACATCTTTCAAGCAAGCAGCGTGCTCACAAACCTGGTAGTTTCCTTCAAGATACGTCCCTTTGCTCTCCAGCAGCACCTGGGGTCTCCTGGTCCTGCAGGAAGCCCAGTCAACTCTTCCCCACCCAAGTTCAGCTCTTTCTTAGGTGGCCATAGAAGGTAGCTGTTGAGCCTCTACAAACCTCTTTCTTCCAGAGATGAGATGCTGCCACTCCCTGGCAGCACAATTTATCTCATTATTGTCTCTTTTTTACCCAGGTTATTTTTATTCAGAGCAGTGTCATGACTGACAGGTGCAATGCTATTGACAGGGCACACAGCAGGGCGTAACTACTCAACAGGAGCTACATGCCTCTCCTTTATGGGAGTGCAGTCAGTGCCATATACAGTATACCCTACATTCTCTATTGGCTATCATCTTTTATCGTGCAAGTTTTAACTTGCTAATTACCCTATCCATATGTTACACATGCTCCTAAGCTTCAATTAGTAGCAGCACCTGTTCAGTTCCTGCCGTATAGTTTTAAATATTATGTTTAGGCATTCCTGGGTGGGTGGGGGATTCAGTTCCAGATTAAGACACATTTGGGTTCTACTTGTGTCCACATTCATGCTATATTAAGAAAAGGTCTGGACAATGAAAATCAGTGGAGCAATTCAGTTCAATCCACCATAAAATAGACATCCAGAAAGAAACTCAGTTGCCTAAACAAAGGTGTCCACTTCCATTTGAGTTTCCCTGAAATGTCTAAGCATTAGCACTGTAATTTGGATATACTTTTGAGGATAGATTGCCCTTTTTTTCGTTTCCAACATATGGTTCACATTCTGCAGCATTCTTGGGGCACTGGGAACAAGATCATGTCATTTGCTGAGGTGATCAGCTCCAGGGCAAGTAGTTCCACAGCAGAGGGGAGACTGTGGCAAATAGGGGGTGTTTCCTGTGCTGCAGAGACCCCAGGGGATTGTAGAAACCTGCCAGGAGCCGGCAGCTCTCACGAGAGGCAGCAACTGATGAGGCTTGGACAGGGCCAGCAACAATGGTGGCCGCTCCTGGCTCCCACAACAGGCAGCCCCAGTGAGCACCAGTGGCCAGGAGTGCTGCAAACAGGATGGGCAAACAGGACATTGCACGGCAGTTGGTGTGGCAATTGGGGCAGGAGGGCACGCAGGGAGGGCGTCTCTTTGAAGGAGAGACATTCTACTGGTCAAGTGAAGAGGCTTGAAGTCCAGATAACCCAGCAACTGGGCACCATTTTGTGACCATCTGCCCAGGCCAAGGGCACTCATTCTACCTGACCCTCAGGGCAGGATGGCTGGCACTCTTCTGAGAACAAAGGTTGCAGCTCCGGCTGGGAGGTCTGCACCACCTACCCAGCGGTGGCTGATGCCTCCACTCAGATGGAGCTGCTGAAGGGAGAGGCCGCAGTGCAGACCTCAGACTGCAAGAAGTGACTGGACCTTTCTCCTGGGGCAGGGAGGGACACCAGAAGTCAACAGATGAACTTGTGGCACTGAGACAGGTGTTACTGGCAGGGCTTTGGATTTTTCAATCATGGGTTAGTATATAGGACATTTTGGCATAAGATGGGATGCACCTGTCCCAGAGGGGGAAAAGGATCTCAGGGCAGGAGTTAGCTGGGCTCACTGGGAGAGCTTTAAACTAGATTTGAAGGGGGAAGGGGGCAAAACTGGAACTCCCAGATACAAGCCCCAGGGTAGATTACCAGAGTTTGTGGGCTGTTGTGCCAGCGATGACCCTCACCCTTCCATCTCAGCAGAGGCAAGGGATGGAGACATGTAGCACAACAAAGATGCAAGGGATATTGATGGATCAGTAACTGCAGTAACAACTGTGAAAGGTCAGGCTGGACTTAAGAGCTTTAAATGCAAAAAGGAGGTGGGGACATCAGCCCATCTCAATTGTATTTACACCAATGCACTCAGAACGGGTAATAAACAGGACGAGCTTGAAGCCATAATGAAACAGGAAAATTATGATGTAGTGGCTATCACAGAAACAAGGTGGAGTGTACCAATTGATTATTACAAGATCTTCAGAAGGGATAGAAAAGGAAGGACAGGCAGCGGGGTATGGACTGTTACGGTTGCTTTGAGTACAAGTGTAATGAAGACAGGGTGGAGTGTCTTTGTGTTAGATTCAGGGGAAAGCCAACAGGGCAGATGTTGCAGTAGGAGTCTACTACAGGCCACCCACCCAGGACAGAGAGGTGGGTGAAATATTCTATAGGTACTTAGGAGAAATGTCACGATTGCTTGCCCTTGTTCCTGTGGGAGACTTTAACTTCCCAGACATCCGCTGGAAATACAACACAGCAGAGCAGGACCAGTCCCCGAGATTCCTGGAATGTGTGGCAGATAACTTCCTGACACAGTTGATGATTGAACCGACCAGGAAAGGTGCTCTGCTGGATCTCCTCTTTGTGAACAGAGAAGGGCTGGTGGATGATGTGGCAGTTGGAGGTGAATTGGGCTCAGTGATCATGAACTAATAGAGTTCTCTATTCTTAGAGAGGCCAGGAGAGGGGGCAGCAGAACTGACATCCTGGACTTCCAAAGGACTGACTTTGTCTTGTTTAGGCACGTGCTTGACAGGATCGTTTGGAAGATGATCCTGAAGGGTATAGGGGTCCAGGAAGGCTGAACAATTTTTAAGAAGGAAGTCTTAATGGCACAGGAGCAGGCGGTCCCCAGGTGTTGTAAGAGAAGCCAGTGGTGGAGAAAACCACCCTGGCTAAACAGGGAGATTTGGCTACAACTCAGGGAGAAAAAGAAGACTTTACAGCCTTTGGAAGAAGGGGCTAGCAACTCACAATGATTACAAAGATGTGAGGCTATGCAGGGTGGAAATCAGGTCTAAAACCCAGCTGGAAGTTAATCTGGCTTCAGCAGTCAAAGATAACAAGAAATGTTTCTATAAGTATGTCAGCAGCAAAAGAAAGACCAGAGAGAGCCTCCATCTACTGCTAGATCCAGGAGCAAATATGTCAATGAGTGATGTGGCTCAGATGCTTAATGCTACAAGACTAGTTGTACTGAGGGAATCCAGCCTCCTCAGCCAGAAGACAGAGACTGGGAGAACACCACCCTACAAACCTACAACAGTCAGTGACCTGCTGCATCACACAGACACACACAAGTCTATGGGACCAGATGGGATACACCCGAGGGTGCTGAAGGAGCTGCCTGGAATGCTCGCCAGGCCACTTTCTATCATTTACGAGCAGTCCTGGCTGACCGGGAAGGTCCCAACAGTTTGGAAAATGGCCAATGTGACACCCATTTATAAGAAGGGTCGGAAGGATGATCCTGGAAATTACAGGCCTGTCAGCTTGACTTCGGTGCCCAGGAAGCTGATGGAGCAGCTCATCCTGAGTGCCATCACACAACACGTGAGGGACAACCAGATGCTCAGGCCCAGTCAGCAGGGGTTTATGAAAGGCAGGTCCTGCCTGACAAACCTGATCTCCTTCGACGACAGATCAACCTGCTCATGGGATGAGGGAAAGGCTGTGGATGTTGTTTACCTTGACTTCAGTAAGGCCTTTGACACCATTTCCCACATCATTCTCCTGGTGAGACTGGCTGCTTGTGGCTTGGATGGGCACACGCTTTGCTGGGTAAAAAACTGTCTGGATGGCCGGGCCCAAAGAGTTGTGGTGAATGGAGTTAAATCTGATTGGTGGCTGGTCACTAGTGGTGTCCCCCAGGGCTTGGTGTTGGGGCCACTCCTGTTTAAAAATCTTTCTTGATGATCTAGACGAGGGGATTGAGTGCACCCTCAGTCAGTTTGCAGGTGACCCCCAGTTGGGTGGGAGTGTTGATGTGCTCGAGGGTAGGGAGGCTCTGCAGAGAGACCTGGACAGGCTGGAGCCATGGGCTGAGGCCAACTGGAGGAGTTTC
>NW_020799091.1:77029337-77077897 GCF_003259725.1 Athene cunicularia | reverse complement strand
CCCCCCCCCCCCCCCGCCAAAGTGTTCAAGGCCAAGTTGAATGGGGCTTTGAGCAACCTGGTCTAGTGGAAGGTGTCCCTGCCCATGGCAGGGGGGTTGGAACTAGATGATCCTTAAAGTCCCTTCCAACCCAAATCATTTTATGATCCTATGATTCTTTCTTTCAAATACTCAGCCAGACCATGAACTCCAGGAGCTCTCTTCCTGAGCTCTGATCATAAATGGATGAAGTTCTCATGTCCTTACTAGAGCTCAGCAGAGTTGTACCCCTGATAAGTGTAAGGTTTATACAGCTGGACTGTGAGTACAACTCTTTCGAATGATAGATCTGCTATACTACATTGCACTACTTGCCTTGGCTGAAGACAGCTCTCCGTCAGAGCTGGCAGGTATGACACTGGAGGTAAAGGTGCTTCAGACCTTTCTGGGTGGGGATGTGAAGCCAGGCAGTATTCCCCAAGGTGTAGATAAGGATGTGCAGCATCTGCATTGGGACAGCTGAGTCCTGCTGTTGATGTGTATCGTCAGTGGAACTGTCTCCTCTCTCTACTGCCTGGTACTCCACAGACTATACTGTGAACTTAGATGACCACACATAAACCGTTTAAGCATTTCTCCTTTATACAGCAGCACCTGAGTCTTATGTGGATATTTGCTAGACCTCTGATGGGTCACAATTTGATACTCTTTATTTTTGTTTGCTTTTCAGTCACAATCTCACTCAGCTGCACCACTCCCATATTTGGATTATGTGATCTTCATACCATTGCTTCAGACTGTGAGAGTAATGTATGCACAATTTTCTTCACTTAGTAGAAAATTCTCATCTCTCAGTGTCCTAAATAAGGACTGAAAAGTCAGAAGAAAGCCAAAACTTTTGTTCGTTTAATCTGCTATTTTAGTAGCCCAGCCTGTGTTTTTTTGATATAGTTTTTCGTATTTTTTTTTAATACTATATCTTCTGGTAAAACTGTCTTTATAATCTGAATATCAAAACTTGTCGTGCTTATCAGACTCCTTAGAGACTGATGATATTTACTGGGCTGGCAGAGCAGAAAGCCTAAATTTCAGTTAAACCTTTGCAAGATGTTCCCAACTCTGTTCCTGACTAAAAAGGTAAAAATAGAAAAATAGGATTTTTTTTTTCCATTTGGTTTTTATATGAGACCTTGACAAAGAGGCAGGTTTTTAATGATATCCTACATATTGGAAAATCATATTCCTGTGCAGTTTAATTATGTGTTTTCAATTTATTTTCTCTGACTCTCCAAAGGCTAGTGCATTATTGTGTGTTGTTACATAATACGCAGCCATGTGGAAAAGCAGCAGACACACCTTTGGCAAGTGCCTGCATAAGTCTCCAAGGTTTTCACCCGTGTTTTCACAGATGTCCTCTTAGAACCCGTCTAATCCCCCACATCAAGGTTTTATAGATTATTTGCACTCATTGGGACTGGTGTAGTATAGAGCCAAGTATGCAAAGACTGCCAGCTGGCCAGAATATTTGATAAATGTGAGAACAAAAAAAATCCCACTCATAGCAGTGAAGTGATCTATTCCTGGAACACCAGCTGGATTGCTGTAATAAGTTATTAAACTAGCGTAGTAAAATGAAACCCAGATTCACTATGCAGATTATATAGAAGATCTATTTCCTTGTAGAGAGTGGTTTCATTGCTTTAATTTTAGATTATTGGTCACTTGCAGTGATTAGAAAGATACGCAGGAGATTGACCTTTCATTCACAAGTTTTGAACTAGTATGCCCCAAATTAAAGTTGTACAGGACTATGCCCCTAGCACCCTTAAATATCTTATTTCATTTCAAATGACTCAGTGAGACAGACTGGTAGACTTATTTTACTAAGAAACTGTACCCCAGACCTGGAACTGAGATAAACAGTTACAAAAGACCATCTGAGAAAAGCAAAATCTCTAATGCTCACTCATGTAACACAGTTTTTCTTCGTTCAATAAAGAGGAATTTGAATATCTAAAAAGAGATGGGACTGATCTTCATGGCCATGTGTAATAGCACCATCTTGTGATCCCTGCCAAAAAAAATAAAAATTTCAACTGGAATCTCTGCTCTCTGATAACTCAGTCTTTTCATTTGTGACTCTAATTATCTTGGGACTAACATGACAATAAACTAAACATTTGGCCATGGACAATATAGTAATTGAACTTGGTGGAACACTGCATTAAAGAACCAGAAAGGTTGAGATTCGTGATTTTTGTTGACTTTATCTTTCTTGCTGGTGACAGAAGAAAACACCAAAGAGGTCCTAGTTCTACTATCATACAAGAAGAACCAAGTGGCTTTTCTAGTTATACATACTATTTCTTCTTATAAAATAATGTTGCAAAGGATATCTCAGGAATTGTAACTGAACAGTATCACCACCAGTAAAAGTACACTGACTAGCTAGCCTGTTAGCTCTTGCTTTTAGTTTTACACAATGAGGACTTTGATATTTTAGTCCTCTGGGAACTAAGAAACTGTAGGAGTGGAAAACAGAAGAACACCATCCAGTCTGTTGGTTATTAGGGCTGTCTAAGCTCCAGCTGAAATAGGGGGAGAACAGACATCTGAGGGTAATAACAGAAAACAAAAACCACATCGGGCTGACAAAGCACTGCCTTTCCAAACGAGGAATGAGTAACGTAGCAAGGGTCGGTTGCGGATATATCTGCTCCAAGCTACTTAGGAATACATACTCCCATGTCTCAGATGACACAACCTATGGTAAATTTAAGCCATAGTTACAAGTAATTAGTGTCACCAATGGGAAAAGCAAGCAGGAAACAGATGATTTCCTTACTACACCTGATTGCCTTTCAGAGTATGGGGAATGGAACCAGGCCAGTGGCCAGCAAAATTTTCCTTTAAGCCAGGGGTTATCCATCTGATGTTTTGCTTCGTAATGCTGTCAGCCTTTAGGCAGTATTTCATATATGACCCTTAACCTGGCAATTGAGGCAGTTTTTAGTTGAGTTCAATGGATTTGAAAATGCTCAATATTTGTCAAAAACCAGCTGGTGAATGATATAAGAACTAGAGAACCTCTCCAGCATTCATTTCCCATGTGAGATTTTGGTGAGACTTATTAGAGATAAGAAAGGTTGAATTTTGAGTCAAATTTCTCTGCTTGACGTTTCAAGTATAGCAGATATTCAAACAAATACTATCAGTTAATTACTTACTGTATTCTCTGTTTCCCACACTGAGTGATATGTGACACCTTTACTGACACAGAAACTAGCCATCATTTTTGGTGGGGCCAGCCACAGGTTCTCTGGGTTATATAGCTGCTACAGAGTTCACATAAGTCTTTCTAAGCCTTCTCAGTTGCAGTGGCAAGGAAAGAATTTTTTTTTGTTCAAAAAGTGCTGATTTTTCCAGTGTGGTAAATTAAAGCCATTCATCTGTTATAGCTGCCTATAATATAAATCAAAAGCATTATTTATATGTATTAACCTGGGGACCTTACAAGCCAGGAGAGAGCGCTTTATAGAGATGACATTTGTCCCTGTAGAAGCCCTCCCTCCAGCTGAAACAGGCTATGTTAGCACAGGTTAGCAAGATTTCATTTTTTCTAATTTAAAGAGATTTGGGGAGGGGTGGGGGAGAAGTTTGCTGAAAGCGACTTCATTATAAATTTCTGAAGAAAGACAAATCTGGTCTTTAAGAAATACAATGTATGCTATATGTTTCTTTATGTTGCAAGACTTGAGTTAAGTTGCCAGGCACTTCTTTTATTTCCATTTTTGCTGTTATTGTTGAGGTGTTTGATGCAATTGCAGCTGCTGAATATATCTTCCTGCTCTGGTTCTCTGAGCAGACAACCTCTGTTTTGTTATAAATAATTGAATAAGTGTTTACAAATGTTTTTGTAAATAAGATTTTGTAACTAGAAACAAAGAAATAATTGGGTTGCTACATCAACAAGGTTAGTGTGTGTGTTAATGCTAGTGGTCATGTATGTAAGAGAAATATTAATATATAGAAACTTTTTTTCTATCATTTCCACAAATGGTTTATTTTAAGTCCTGAGGTTATTAAATTAGGTTTTCGTACATCCATCTATGCAGAAATAGATACTTAAAACATGAAAACAGCAAAACAAACCACATCAAAAAACAGAAACACAAATTGCCGGTGCCCTGGGCTGTGGTCCCTGGCACCATTAAGGCAGCACGCACCCCAAACCATTGCATGGCATGGCGTTCTTCATGTCACTCAGCAGGTGTTACTGAGGTGAGCAAAGGTACTAAAAAGGTAAATCATGCTCACACTTATGTTTAAAATTTATTAACAGCTACTGTGGCTCATTGGCTCTTGACATCCTCTTTGTTCTTGATCTGTTAAGGCCTGAGATAGCTCAAGTCGCAAAGCAATGCTGCATGGATTAGCTCTGGGTCTGCGCTAACAATCTCTGCTTCTTAGCTGTGCTGTTTCTTGACCAGAGGACAGTGCCTTGCAGAAATACTAGCTTTGGTTGATGCTAATTTGAGGTTCTCTGCATTTTTGCCTCATTATACGTTGTGGGAAGCTTGAAAAATTGTGAAAACTTTGGGAGCAGATGAAACAGATGTAAAAGTCAGTAGCAGAGTATAGGAGCAGTCACGCTATCTGAGGCTCATGACAACAAAATCCACAAAGCTCAAATAATAATTTGTGGCACATCTTGAAGGATGAAAAAAAAAAAGCTCTTACGAATAGGCACAGGCATGTGATACCCTCTAGCAACTTGCAAAGATTAAATCCAGATAATTGACTTAACCTAAAGGTTACCAATATGCAGATTAAATTCTGGTTTTGTCGTTTTTCAAGGCTTATGAGTTTAAAAACCAAGTTGGCCAGCATTACTTGGCATGTTTTAAATTCCTTCGCTGATTTAAAATCAGCCAGTACTAGCAAATGCTGTTTCCTATTCTTGGATGTGTCCCCTTCAGGGAAATCTCTAATTTTTCTGTCTTTTTTTTTTTTTTTTTTTTTTTTTTTTTTTTTTTAATCACAGGTCCACAGAAAGCCTGTCTGAAGAGTTAATGAATATGTTTCAGTGTACAAGTATCTCAAAGTAATCTTATGTACTCATCAGACTGGCATCGATGCCTGGCAGTGGCTTATGGCACATATGGCAGTTCATTTTACAGCTTCTAGATTCCTAGTGTGGGCAAATTGAAGGTGAATTCATTTTATGACAACATGTAAAACAACCACATTATTTCACAATTTTGTCTGAAGATGTAGAGTAGAAGAGTCAGCCACCTTCATAAAGAATCTTACAAACTGACACTTTTTATTTTTATAGCCATTACTATACTACAAGGCAATAAGAAAAAAACCTGCAAACTGATCGTTATCTCTATTAAGGATGGAAGGTAATTGCCCACACAGGTTGTCATTAACCCGTGCTTGAATTCCAGACAGAAACATGCAAAAAAGAAAATAGAAGCCAACAAGAAAATGACATAAAACCCTTGAGACAGAAATTGGTTGAAAGATATCAGGGAAAAAACATCTAAAATTTTACTCAATCTGACCTATTTACTGTGCACTTCTACTATTATTTCAGTTGATTACTGCAATTATTCACTGAAAAACAGATTCATTAACTATGTTCCATAAATAAAATCATGCTAAGCTTATTTTCTAATCACCAATCATTGTTTTTAGACTTGTAGGGTGGATATGAATATATTAAATATCAGTAAGCTGTGTTTATCAGGCTATACTCATAATTTAAGCTTGATATCACATTACAAAATTAAATCACCCTCTGTCACAAGCCTAGAAAAGAACTAAAAATTGGAAATATGCAAAACAGTTCAGCAAGATGGGGATAACTGTATATTTTCTAGCTAGAGCTGGAGAGCTGTTAAAATACTTATGTCACAGGGCTGCACGAAGAGACTTTAATAGCAGAGTTGGAAAAGAGGCTTAAAGTTGGGCTCTCCCTGAACAGAACTACCCCCAACTCAATGGCCGAAAACAGCCTATCTGTGTCTTCTCTAACACTATTTCTTGCATTAGCCCAATTAGAAAGGCATGAGAGAACTTGTTGCCTGTCTGTTAATACAAGCACTCTTATGGAGCACAATTAATGCAAGTCTACACTTTCTGACTACGCAGGTTTTTTCACTTTGTTGCTGGAACTGATGGTGAGCACAGCTAACATTGTTCATTAAGAAATGGTGTGTATAAATAGTTTCTGTGGGAAGGGAATTACCTCTCCTATGCATGAAAGAATTAAGAATGCATACATCCTAGAAGCTCTTGCTTTTTGGGACAATAGCATCCTTCCTATTTTTTCAACTGTTGGAAATAAAGTCTTAGCAAAATCGTTCAACACTCTACAGAGGATGCATATATACTGTTACATTCTTAAGACTTATTTGACCAAAATTTGGCATATTGAAGGCTACTTCAGAAAAAAAAAATGGCATTGGAGTGTGTCCTGGTTTTGGCTGGGATAGAGCTAATTTATTTTTTTTCCTTCCTTCTTAGTAGCTAGAATACTGCTGTGTTTTGGTTTCACTATGGAATTTGATATGAGAAGAATGTTGACAATGTACTGATGTTTTTACTTGTTGCTAAGAAATCAAGGACTTTTCACCTTCTCATGTCCTGCTAGTGTGCAGGTACACAAGAAGCTGGAAGGGTGCATAGCCAAAACAATGAACCTGAATTGGCCAATGGAATATTCCGTATCATCGAGCGTCATGCTCAGTATATAAATAAGTGTTGATTGGGAAGCTCCACTTGGATTTTTGTGATGGTGGTTTCAGGATTATTTCTTCTGTGAGATCACTACTTCTGTGGGTCTGAGGGTCGTGAGCAATCACATTGTGCATTACTCATTTGCATTTTCTATTATTACTATTTTATTTTATTACATATTTTATTTTATTTTATTTCAATTATTAAGTTGTTTTTATCTCAACCTACTAGCCTCCTTACCCTTATCCCTCCAACTCTCTGCCCCATTCCCTGGAAGTGGGGGAGGGTGAGCGAGCAGCTGCGTGGTGTTTGGCTGCCGTCTGGGTTTAAACCACGACAGCGGCATGTTCCTGACACTCCTCTACTCAATTTAGAATAATATATGAAGTCCTGCCATTTCACAGGAAAAATCAAGCTACCAGCAACAGTTACAGCTGTATGTTCTGTAACTGACATTATGAGCTAAAAACTGACTCCTTAGGCTCCTTTCATTGTCTCACACTGGTGTTGGGTTGAGTTGTCTTTTCAGTCATATTTCCTCTTTATTTTTAAACATCCTTTCTCAGATCCCAGCCAAAAAAACCCAAACAACCCACCTCTGCCTGGAGAGCATTTAAATTGCTGAGCAATGTTATATGCACATGTAGGTGGGGAAGAAGGGAAAGGAAAAGGAGAAGAAATATGTGTTTAGCAGCCTTAGAAAATGATCCTCGATGACAGACAGCAGTTAGTCTGTCTCAGAGAGGCTCAATACAATCCAGAGGAGCCGTCTTATTTCCACAGCATCAGATGGAAGGACGTGTTCCACACTAGCCCTGGTCTGAATGTTCTCTCTTGTAGGAGACAAATGAGTTAAGGTGGTACCAGTGAAAGCTGCCTCACAGAATACTCTCCACTGCATTATCGTCTTCACTGTTCGGTAATTGGCAATTCTGTCAAAGCAAATGCACATGACACTGGAGTAGGCGTGAACTGTAGTCTGCCTAGAGCCTGGTTTTGCTATTCTCTTTGGTCACAAGGTTTCAATCCAAAATTACCCTTATAGAAACCTTTCTATTTCCCCTGTTCAGTTAGTTCATTGTTCAGGGTTACAGTTAGAAACAGATGCCATGTTTTTGTGACAGTACAGGTGAAAGGGACGTTGCTGTATTGACTGAAAGTCCATCTAAAGAAGCACCATAAATAGTGATGGACTTTTAATCAATTGTTTAGACCCAAAGAATACATTCTGCTTACCAAAGAAAGTGGGAAAAGCCTCGCACCACAGCTTTTCCTTATTTCAAGACGAAATTACTCTGGTGATTAAGAGAAGCTGTTATTAAATTCTCGGCAGTTCACAGAATTAAAGTGAAGACAGGAGTCAGTGAAAAAGGATTGAGTTCAGAGTACAGTCTGTACAGATTGATTGTATATGATCGAGGAATACCTTAGTGCACTAAGGAGTAGGTTTGTACTTACTAAGACTTGAAGTGATTCTGACCTGCAGCTTGCTATCTGTATGTGTGTACATGCACACTACTGTAGGTAGGCATTCTAGATCAGCATAGCCTTCACAAATACACCTAGAAATGCTAAAAGTGCCAGTCAGGCTCCATGTGACTGAAGCATATGAAAACCATAAGTAAATGCTTTCTTCATCCCATCAGCTTTGATAAACAGCATCCAGAGGAAGTGGCAGGAGGAATGTGATGGCCTATTGTGGGAGGGCTTTCTCAGATATTTTAATGACTGTGTCTATATCTCAAGGGACAAATTTTCACTTCATGAACCAAACAGTATTTATCTGGACCTCCAATGGGCTATAGTTTAGAAAAATAGACACTAGACCAAGACTGTAAATGTTACCACTGAAATCACTCAGTCTATAAAACAGATGATGGATTATGAATTAATTAATATTCCAAATGCAAAGAAAATTTAAAATCCAGTCCAGAGATAAGAAATACTGCTGCTGCTGCATTTTCAAAAAAACTGGGAAATCACTTTTGTTTTCACTGTACAAATGAAAGAGATGAACAAAGTTCTCTTCCCAGAGTAGGGAATCCTGTCACCCCTTAATCTTCTCTTTAAAGAGATTAATTTTTTTTTTTTTTTTTTTTTTTTTTTTTTTTTTTTTTTTTGTTTTTGTTTTTTTCCCCGAGGTATGTTTCCCAGCTGTGTTTCTCCTCTGTAAACCCTCTTCACTTTTGGCATCTTTTCTGAAGCGGATATCATGATCGGGTACAGCAACTTAGTAGTAACATCAGCATAAACTGGTATGCGTTATATCGAAAATAGACTGGGTAACTGCGATGGAAATTATATGGATTTAAAAAATATATAAAATCTATACAATGCCTGTTTGAGAAATATGCAATATAAATTAGAGAGGATGTACTTGTTTTGCTGATTTTTTCACTTGTAAGATCCAACACAAACTCCTGTTGATAAATCCATATTATATTGCTACTGCTGGTAAATTCTGTGTATGATGTATACAATGAGGGTTGTGTTGCATACGTGATCTTTTCATTTTGTATATTCCCACAGAATATAGAAGCAGAAATTACAATACACACATGAACAAACAAAGGCAGCAATGGGAAAGAGTGTCCTTACTTACATTGTCTTAGTATTGGGATGGTATAGAAAAACCTGAACTTGAGAAGCACATAAACATTGTGAACTTTGTTAGGGGAGAAGGATCACTGAAAAGTTCATATAATCTTACATTAGCTATAATTTAATTTGAATGCTGAATTGCTTGACTGGATTCTAACAAAGACTATAAAATGTCAAATGCAGCTGATTCTCTGGGAGTACAAAGCAACACATTTATGTTTAACACACACTGAGAGCATTTAAATAACATATGAAGTGTACCTGTTAGTCATATTTTAAATTTATGTAAATCCTTTTAATTCTTTTCAGGTTTCTTTTTTAAATAAGTGAAAGAATAAAATTTGGCATTTGAAACAAGCTATTATAATGAGCAAGGCAGAAAATTCAGTTATTCAAATCTAATGCTATTTTTATCCTTCATTTTTTCTTTTGTAATTTCATGGAAACATAAAATTTCATAATAAGTGACCTTACTGATGTAGTTTCTTCTACTGGAGAGTAGATAAAATTCATAGATAATTTGCAAAGTAATTACTGACCTCTTGGGTTGCCTGTCAAAAGTGAGAAACTCTTTTGACTGCAGATTCTTAGTATTCCTTTTTCTATATTATCTTCACACAGGCAAAAAAGCATCCAGAGCAATTGACAAAGATACCACTAGGAGATATTTATTGTGCTAGCTTAAGTAGGATGTTTTCTACCTCATTTAGTAAATACCTGTACAACAATCTACTTGTGCCCAGAGAAAAATGGGAAGGACACAGAGTAAGAGCTAACAGCAGTAGATAACAGTGGAATCTTATTTCAGCAGGTATGATTCAGAAATTTTAGTTAAGCGTATGTAATCTCTGTAGTAATTTTTTAAATAAATTCGAACATAATGCTTAAAAATTTTGTCATATTTACTGCTCTTCACCCTAGAGCAGGTTTGCAAGAATGAGTTGGACTCTACTTCTTACTCATTAAACAAAATTATTTCCTGAAGGTACACTGGTTGGCCCTAGACCTGAAAGGCTTTACAAAGAAAAGCTGGTGGAGTGAACATGATTGTGAGTTAGCAGTAGGGTGCATCTAACTTGATTTTCAGATTGCTGATTTTTCAGGATACTACAACAGAGTTGTACATACATATTTTCATATATGAAATTGCAGAGAGAGAATCAAAGATAAAACATTTTTATATGGTGTTGTTTTTCTCTACAAAACAGAATTTTTTAATAATCATATGAGGTGTGAACCAACCAGGATGACAATTCTGTAAATAAATTCAGGTAAATCAAATCTAACATAGATATTAGTGGATAAGTATGAATCCAGCAAGACTCTACTCAGAAAATTAGTAATTTGACAGAGAGTGCAAAGCTCTAGAAAGCAAGAAATACTCTCTAATATACACTGGTCATGTCACAAAAGAGGATTTCTTTCAGGTTAAAATGCTAAATACATCATCAGCTAAACTCTGAACTCCACTATCAACTCATAAGCTAAACTGTATCCACTAGATAGAGACAAAATTAATTTAAATAGTTGAATTTGAATAATGATGATCACATTCAAAATAATTTGTAAACCAATGACAGGAGACCTGTCTCAGAGTCTAGTTCTTTTGGAGTTAATGATACTAACTTCAACAAATGCAGAATATTTTCCTTCCATAAGAGCATGTCTTATGGCAAGACTTCCTTTTCAAAAAATAGTAAACTGGATATTTTTTTATCAGTGGGATATTCTAATATGATCCACAAATCTCATGTATCATTTTGTTTGCCCCTGTTCTGGAAATCTATAACTTCCCTTGTCATTTTAAAATTTTTACCTCCTTTTCCTCTATTTTTTTTTTTTTAATCTCTAAAACGCACTCTGTTTCCTCATATAAATAATACATTTTGCCTTCAGATAACCACAAGAATTAACCACAGATAACGCCAATGACTTATTTTAGGATGGACTACATCATGGTATATAATTTGTGTATTAATCCACAATTTATGCACCATTCCTCCCAAGTTATGTTTTCTTATCCCCTTACATTCTTTTCTAACCTGTGGTATTGGGATATTTCTCACATATTTTTCAGAGAAAAATCTGTTTCTTTTGTTCTATCCAATTTTCTTTTTCTTCCCATCCTTATCATGAATACTGGTAATTCATATTTGATTATATGTATGGTGACTTCTCCTGTCCTGGAAGTCTTTAGGTGGATCTGATACATTTCTTATTCATATAATGGAGGAATTCAGAGTAACCAGATGTCTCAGATCAGTAGAAACCTTTAAAGCTTCTGCTCATATCTATGCATTAAGTATTCTTTATTAGCCTTTGCAAGTGCTTATATTTAGGATACAAGACAGCAAAGGGTATAGAAATTAAATAGGTAAATAATTTTTCTGGAAAAAAAAATCCCATTGAAAAATACATTTGATCCGGATGTTAGAACCACCAACGTTGAAGGGGATGTTTCAATGATATTGAGCATAAAATTCACCCAAACCAGCAGAACACCTTTGTCTCTGCCAGTTTTGTGCTTTCTGGAATAGGCAATTGATCTACACTGCAGGCACTTGAGAGTGCAGAAGCTGAACATCCATTTAGACATGGGATACTGTGGTGAATAGTGAGGGGTATCAAGGATGGAAGAGAGAAAAATCAGTAAATACAATCTGTCAATGCACTTAGTAGACAGTGAATGCACTGCTACATGTAAACTTCTCATGCCAGGTGCAACTGTTTTCCAAGTTTCTAGTTAGAGATAAGGAACTAGTAGAGTTAATGTAAAAATATGGACGAGAGGTGGTAAGTCACATTCTTTTTATCTAGGAGAATTGTAGCTTTGATAATTTTAAGAACTTTGTTCATGGTAGGAAATAAAACCAACAGGTTTAATTAAAGCACTTAATCCTTATACGAAATCTGATTGTATGAGATACAGAACACATAACATATTTCCCAACCTCCACTCCGGGCTAGAGATGTGGAAAATTCCTCTAAATCAGCATACTGATGTATGGTCCATAACTGTTCTCAGCAGCTATGATTAGAAAAACATTAACATAAGATGTCTTCATGAACTGTACAGTCTAAATTGTACTTGTTTACATATATTGTTAAAGAAATTTTTTAGGTACTTCTAAATAAACAATAAAAGCAAATAAAATTCTCTCCTCTTCAACACACACATTTCTCCTCAGAAAACTAAAATAGCTTACAAATTCTCTACATATGCTTGGTTCCTTCTGCCTTTCCAAAATACTCCTCCTGCATTTCTGCAACATAAAGCCTTGTAGAGGTTGCTGAGGTATTGCACTTGTTTTTAAGCATTCAAGGAGCAGCAATAACTGAATGTATCTTTTCCCAGGGGACAGCTTGACCAACAGATGACAAGCAGTATCATCAGATGCTAGAGACAACCAGTCTATTGTGCTAGTATCTGTCGCTAGATTTTTCTTGTGTCCAAGATATTCTTTATCCTTCCAGCATCATTCCAAAGGAAGCCTAAAGAAAAAATATGGGAGCATCATTTCATCATGTAAATAAATGTGAGTCCTTGTTGTTTTTCATCTGGTTGGATCGAGATTATGAGAATTCAGATTTTTGAGTCTTCTGAATGAGTTTCACATCAATCTGATAAGGTTTTTCAAGCTTCATTAGAAAAAAAAAATGAAAGCTGATGTAAGAAATAACTTAACTAGGACAGGTTTCTCTTAACATCTGGAGAAGATTAAATGTGAACTTGATTTTTAAAGCTGAATATACAACAGCTCAGGAGTCTACAAAAACTAGTCATTTTCCTCTCAAATGTTAACTCTTAGAAACTGCAAACAAGTTGGTGACAGGGTGGAACATTTTTGCGATGCAAGTGCAACAAACCACCTATCTGTTCCATCTTCCTGCAGCTAGAGTCTCTGACACAAACCTTTTGTTAACAACCTGTTGTATTAACCATATAGGAACAGTGCAACTGAAATGAGAATAACAGTCATAATTCCGTGCTTTTCATAATTTAAAATGCACAAAGTCCATTATGATCTGTTCTCCTTCACTAACACAATATATTCATTTGCTGTAACAGCCAGTTTTTCAGCCATCGTTCAAAATGTCCTATGATGGGCTGCACTTACTCCCTTTGTATATGTCTCTGGAATTTCTAAAAGTGAAACAGCTCAAAAACTTACACAAATTCTTATTCTCTTGAAGAGAAAGTAGGACACATAACACAGATATTTCACACCCACCATCCATTTGCCAGTCTATCTTTCCTCAGAACAAGGAAAGTGCCAGTAAATCTTTCCTTGGAACAGGCACTATTTAATAATAGTAGGAGGAGTTGTTCCTAAGATGGCTTCATTCTTCATATTAAGTATGAAGACATCTAATAACCATGGACACTCAAACAGAATTCTCCTTAAAAATTCTAAGCAGGGTATTTTGGTCAAAACTTCGTGAATATAAATGTTTCAATGGAAAAAGATTGGACCCAGATCTTAATTATGGTTTTTTTTGTTGTTGTTTTTTTCTTTCCAGTTTGGTAATTTGATTCAAAAGAATAAATTTAAGCAAAAGACTTATTTAAAAAATTATAGAAAGCCAAAGAGTTGTTCCGTCTATCTATACCCAAGTTCATTCATTAACTCTTGATGCAAACACAATCATGGATGTACTCATATGGAAGAAAAGGTAATTTTGTCCTTTTGGAAATATTCTGTGGAGAGAGAGGAAAAAAAAAGTAAAGAAAAGGCACTGTAGTTCATGTACTATATTTTAGGTACTTTATAGTTTTATTTCTCTCATGTTTAAAGTCAGCTTATATAATTTTTTCTGACCTAAGTTTAAATCCTACAGGGCATGTGAGTTTTTTGAGACAGAGAAAATACATAAATAAAACCTCATGGTACAGTCTTGTCATTTTCTTGTTTTCTTCTCTACTCTGTTACTTTATGGACTGTTTTAGTAATCCATAAATATATGTACCACTGTATTAATAATGCAAAAGACTTACTTTGTAGCTAAGCCATTAATATACATCATCAGTTGGTTTTGAAGAATGTCAACAATAGTGGGTTTTATAACCTTGTCATTCACAGGGAGACAATATTCAAAGAAACTTGACTTGCCTGAGACTCACCTTTACAGTAATGATTAAGGGCTTTCAATATCCTGAGTGGCTGTCAGTATATAGAAATTACTGTTCTAGAAGATCAGAGGGAAAAAAAATCCAAGCAAGCTTTTCTTAAACAGCTGACTATCTCCATGATCCACTGTAATGTCACATTGTCAAGGTACGGGTAAACAAATATGCTCCAAGGTATAAATTAGTGAACAGAGAACCATAAGGGAATTTCTTACTCATAGACTGAATTCACTACTTAGCTCATTTCTTCTGAAGTGATGTGCATTCAAGTGTGCCTTTCTTTGTAACATCATGTGTTGGACAATCCCAGGGCACATGATACAGAACACAGTAGAACATGGGTAGGATGAAATACTTTTCATTCTTAGAGAAACTTGGTATTTCCTATGTTGTTTTTCAACGTTTGAAACTCGTATTTGTTCGTTGCTAACTTTACAATGGTGCTCTGAGATGTTCTACACTATGAGGAAATCCTGTGCTGAAACAGGAACACAGTATTGCTATTTCCTGTAGAAGTTAGGAATTGTGAGCAAAGATTAGACCGTCCTGCATTCCCATCCATCTGCAAATCTATAAAGGCTCTGCATTAGATGTGGTAGTGATAAGAGAGAGAGAAAAACAGGTATGGGTGGCAGTGACTGTAGTTTCAGAAATATCTAGAAAAGACTGCTCCTTATACAAGTGAAAAGCATGAGCTTTTGCAGAATGCCATTTTACCATTTTCATATGTTAAGGTTTCACACGTTATCAGGAATACAAATAGGTAAAGAGTATTTCGGTTCTGTAACTAAGCAGAGAAAATTGATGGGGAGGAGATGCAAAAAGCAACTTGTTCAAAACGAAGATTAAGTATTGATGAGATAGAAAAGTTGTAAAAAACCTCTTAGCGAGTTAGAACCCTCTCTTTTTCTTTAAACTTAAAATAAGTTTAATTTAACTTAAAATAGCCACTTTCAAAAGAAAAATGTCACTTTCAAATGGGAAATTGAATGAAGACATTGTATGCTTTATATAAAGACATCTGCCCAAGGAAAATTCCCTGCAACGATTAAAAACAAGCATGATATTCACAGATGATGGTATGGTACAATTCCTTCCTGGGGTACATATAGTTTTTTCTCATCACATGACAAGAATTTTTAAAATTAATTTTTTTGTGTTCCTATAAAACAGTCTTCAGTAGCAGAAACAGTATTAAGCAGATCAACACCACAAAATTTGTAGTGTTTCATCCTGTGACTTGATTATCCTGTAGTGATGCTATCATGATAGACACTATCTTGTGAGGCACAAAGACAGATTTCCATATGGGAATATATTGTTTCATTTCTTTGAGGGAAAGGCATTACTTAAAGGTACAGTAAGCAAAGGGATTTTTCAGGTGGTCAGGAGGGAGAAAGGAAGGATGCACACTTTTTTTTTTTTTTTTTTTTTTTTTTTTTTTTTTTTTTTCAAAAGCAGTTTGTAATGATAATGACTTTCTAGATACCAATGTGCTGATACCAAGGCTGACTATTTAGGAAACTAAGTACTATAACCCATGGCTTTTAATATATAAGCTGTAATCTACCTCTCTGTACTCTCTAGAAATTGAAGGCAGTGGGAAATCTCAGCAACTGATGTGAAATAAGTATCTTCTAGAGGATTGGAAGATATAGGAGAAAAGTGATGAAACTACTTAAAATTTAAAATGTAGAAGTACTATAAATTTATTTTTTAAAGATCACAGGAGAGGATAATCTTGTTCAAGGAGACAACTTGCTCTGAGCTGAGAGCTTAAAAATAACAGCTTTGTTTTTCTGTCTTATGCACCATCTCACAGCTTTAAGCAATGCAAGGTCTGAGATGGGCTTATAATATGTTAAAAGGAAAAAAGGCAGCATGAAAAATTTCCCCTAGCAACAGAGGCATAACATTTAAAAGTTGTCACACCTGAAAACAGTGTCACAAAAAGATTGGGTGATGAATCTGAAGTTATTACATAAAACTTTATCTCCAGATGCAACCAGTTCACAAGCGGAAGGCAGCTGCTGAACTATCTACTGCTATGTCTTTGTTCCACCACACCACTGAAGCAATGTGATAGCTGCTCATGCTTGAAAATTCCTACCCTATAGTACTAAGCATGTGTATCATTGTAACTAGGACAACACTATGGTTACTACAGGAATTAAAGGAAAACAAAGAACCAGACAGCAAACTTAGAGTGCACAGTAAAGTTCTGCTTCAAAATTAGAAACAAAAAAGGGATGATAGACCATGTTGTACATATTCTCCAGTTCATCATTATTTATCCTTCAGTGTTATTCACAGGACAAAGCAAAAATCAGCAAAGAAAAAACATCTGCCAGCCAGCCTCCATATTCAATGTTTGATATGAGTTGTAGAAGTATACGTATCACATAATTCATCATACCAGTTTTGTTGTTGTTTTTTTTTTTTTTTTTTCAAACAGCATTGTTCTTTAATGCTAAACTTCTTAAATTCATGACATAGTTTTGAGTCATTAAACTCTTAGTCTGAGTAAAATAAGAATATGAGAACACGACAGGAATTGTTGCTTTGAGAAATCCTGCTATCCCTTGGGTCCACCTCTATTAGAATTTTTGGTCAGATCAGATGGGCCTTTTGGAAGCAAATCTCCCCATTGTCTCCACTGACTATGCTCTGAGGCCTTTCAAATGAATTTGAATGAGAAGATAGCACACCTAACACCCTACAAATACCAGCAGGAGTTCAGTCCATGGGAAAAAAATGAAAGCAAGTGTGAAATAAAATCTCATGATATGCCTCCAGTATAGATGGTATGTTCTTGGTAGCAACCGCTTTGCTCTGTAGGTCTCTCCTCTTGTTGTTCTCTACTTGCTGATGTCGCTAAACTCTAGACAACTTTGACACACCAGCAGTATTTCAGATAGCATTTAATGTTACATGTGTTATGTTGCTGTTACGTAACCACGTGATGCCCTGTAAGCAGCTAACAGAAGATATTTTGCCAGAAAAAGTAACACTATTAAAATCAGAGTTATCACCCAGTTGTAAAATGTGTTGTAGTAAAATCCAGCATCAGCTAGCTTATAAAAAAATAAGTACTGAAAATGATAAAGTTTCACCTCTCCCGTCTGTGGCCTATGATAAAGGAGTTGATGGTTGACACCATCTAAATGACAGACTGACTGGAGAGAAGCATATTATAATTAGTCCTAAACCAGAGATAGGATGCCTAAAAATCAGAACAACTATCTGTGTGCTGCTGAAGGTGCAAACACAGGTTATATTCCAAAAACAAAACTCAAACCCACCATAAAACAGAGCGAGAGACAGTTCTTATTTAGAAAAAAATATAGAATCATAACATCATAGAATATGTCAAGTTGGAAATGACTTATAAGAATCATCAAGTCCAACTCCTTGCTCCTCTCAGGACTACCTAAAATTAAACCATATGTCTAAGATCATCATCCAGATGTTCCTTGAACTCTGACAGGCTTGGTGCTGTGACCACATCCCTGAGGACCCTGTTTCAGTGACTGACCACCCTCAGTGAAGAACCTTTTCCTAATGTCCAGTTTGGTCTTCTGATGCGTTTTCATTCCACTTCCTCATGTCCTGTTGCTGGTCACCAGAGAGAGGAGATCAGGACCTCCCCCTCCACTGCCTCTCTTGATGAAGTTGTAGACTGTGGTGAGGTCACCTCTCAGCTTTATCCTCTCTAGGTTGAACAAACCAAGTGACCTCAGCCACAACTTGTAAGTCTTGCCCTCAAGACCTTTCACCATCTTGGTCAACCTCCTCTGGACACATTCTAATAGTTTTATGTCCTTCTTATATTAAGGCACCCCAAACTGCACACAGTACCCAAGGTGGGGCTGCACCAGTGCAGTGCAAAGTGGAACGACCACCTCCCTCGACCAGCTAGCTGTGCTGTGCTTGGTGCAGCCCCGGACACAGTTGGCCCTTTTGACTGTCAGGGCACACTGTTGCCTCAGTTTAACCTGCCATCAACCCAGCCATCCAGATCTCTTTCCACAGGGCTGCTCTCCACTCTCTTACCCCCCAGTCTGTACATATAACCAGGATTACCCCATCCCAGGTAGAGAATCCAGCACTTGCTCTTGTTAAATTTCATACAGTTGGTGACTCTGGAGCTCTTCGGTCTATCTAGATCTCTCTGTAAGGCTTCTCTAACCTCAAGGGAGTACACAGTTCCTCCCAGTTTAATATCATCAGCAAACTTACTTGATGTACATTCGATTTCTGCATCCATATCATATCACGTTGAAGAGAACTGACCCTAAAATCAAGATCTGGGGAACCCCACTGATATCTGGCTGTCAGCCTGATGTAAGCTCATATATTATAACACTTTGAGCCCAACCCATCAGCTAATTGCCATGACCAATATCTGTGTTGTCTGTCAAGTGTTTTCCAATAACTCCCAGAATAACCTTCTCCGTAATTTTACCAGGCACAGAAGTGAGATTGACAGGCCTGTAACTACCAGGATCTTGTTTTCTACCTTCCTTGAAAATTATGACACTTGCCAGCTTCCAGTTGTCATGGGCCTCTCCGGACTCCCAAGACCATTGAAAAATAATGGAGAGAGTTCCCATGATAAAGCTATGTGACAGTAATTACCTGCACCCCAGTAGTAAAAATATTAAAAAGGTGTAGCACTGCTTGAGATTTAGTGTGATAGAGACAGTCCCTAAATGGAAAACCCATGATTTTTCAAAAGCAGCCAAAACAGAATGAAGATATCAAAGCACAGAGACAATAAGGCACCCAGATAAATATATATTCTTTATTCTTTCTTGTAGAAATGCTATGCAATAGAATTATGATATTTTGCCCTTTGTGATCTCATTTGAAACATATATAATTAAACTTTATCCCCATGGATTTTTATCTTAGAATGTCCTCTATTCTTTTTAATTCCACAAATGATCCTGAGACATAAAACCAAAGAGAATATTTTTTTTTTTCTTTGAGAAACTGAAAGTTAAAAATGAAAATTGTTACCTCTTATGGGGGTTTCTGTTTCAATAGCAAGTATTTTCTGTTATATGTTTGAGAGATTTTTTTTTTTTTGATTGACGCCTGTTGTAATGTGGATTTTTCATTAAATTTTAGGTTATTTACTCAGAGGGAAATGGCAATCTGGCTGCTGTCCAAAAATGGAGAAATAATATTCAGGCAATCAAATACCACAGAGATATGTCTGGTCTAAGAATAAACCAGAGAGGCTGGGGAAAAAAGGTATCAGTCTTCTCACAAGACCGGATCCTAAATGGAGGAAGTCATAGCCTAAACAGGTGTGCATGGCAGAGGTTATCACCACAGGTGGGTGGATTTCTTGCAGAGCAATTTAAGTTCAAAATTACAGATTTTTTTAACGGTGGTGTGTGTGTGTGTACATTAAAAAAAAAAATCTCAAAATCAAAGACTACAACCATTTTAGTTTTCTAGTTAGCTAATGGGATCACTTCAGGCCATTTGGAAAGGAAATTCAAATGAAATGATTCTGTCTCTGTTAATGGTATGGGACCTCATATGTCAGCTGCAATCAGTTTCAAAAGCTCTTTTCTTGGGGGCTTCGCTGAGCAGCTGTCTAGGAATAACATATTTTTCTCGTTCTGTTCTTGGACAAGTACATTTAGAGGTTTAGGAAAGGGGCAGGAAATGTCTGTCAAAATACTTGCTCTCAAAGATCCTATTTAGACTTTTACATCTTTTATGATGGGGTACTCTTCATCAAGTGTGCAAGACATGGAAAATGCTCTGCATTGGGAGGGGCAGTGAAATAATTTTAAAATTAAATCAAAACTGAGTGCTCCATTAAAATTATCCTTGCAAAGTAACTTGTAATCAACAGTAAAAATGCAATATCAGAGTACAGCATAAAGGCACTCTCACTCACAGAAACTTCAAAGATTTCTATATGGGGAATATAACTTACCCTTTACCACAAGAGTCTCATGGGTGAAAAGACCCATCATCTCAGCCTTTCATTCTGTAGTTTGCTTGGAAAAAGGACTGGTGGGACAGAAAGGTTGACTTATTTCACAAACATTGCAATATAGGGTGTTTTTGCCTCACAACTGAACTGAATGAACGCTCACAAATTGCTCTGCTTTGGAACTGGCCAACAAGAAGAGATGATAAACAAAGTGACCATGGCTATCTCCTTCTGGGTTCAACCATGTGTTTTACTTGCTTAGTAAGTCTGTTTCCATTTTGTATAAGACCAGTGAATCTCATTCATTTATGCAAAAGTGGAGCTGTCTGTGGATCTCATCATGATGTGGGAAAGACGAGCCAAAGATATCCAGTGCTGCTGCCCTGCCTGATATTTAATGGAATGAACATCCAATTATGGATGTAGGGGACAAAATATGGGGAATATGTCAAAGGTGACTTTACAGTTGCTTCCTCTGAAAGGAATCCACACAATGGTCAAATCTAAAACCAGAGTTAATGCTCTCCAATATTCCCTGGCCCAGCCCTTCCCAACCTTGGGATGCCAATACCCTGTGGAGGCGCTCAGAAGCTCCTTGTTAAGAACACCACAGGATTTTATTTTTCAGTCAAGTTTAGGAATCTTGCCTCTGTTCACTTTGACTTGAGGGTGATGCCATAAAATGTGAATTATTATATTTTATTTTAAAAATAGCTCACATACTCAAGTAACGTAGAGTTCTTTTTTTTTTTATTGTTCAAGAGTAATGAGTTGTCAGCTTCCTCCGCACTTTCCTTTACAGAATGAGATAAATACATCATCTTTCAAAAGAAGCAGCACTGCCGTGACATTTAGAAAATGTTGTTCTAGCGTATGTGTATATATTCTTAAAGGGACTACAATTTATGAACTAAAATTGCTTAAGCAATATGAACAAAGCTCATTTCTTCATGCACGCTTTATACAGCAACTGTGATGTGTCTAAAGGTTATACTTCATCTCACTATAATGGGTAGAACACAGAAAGGCTAGTCTGTTTTCACCACTGGCACTGACTGGAGTTACTTTTCCCAGGAGGAGTACCACATCTCAGTGCTGAAAGGTTGTCTTAACATCTTGGCGTAGAGCCATGACATGGAGAGCAGGCTCATAGCAGGGTGAGTGTGTGGGGAGAGTACTTGGAAACTCCAAGGAGAGGACTTCTCACATATTGTGGGACAAAGTCTAAACGACTGGTTGCACACCAGTATGCAAGGCAGGGGGATAATAAGAGACAGCAGGGACCCAACAAACAGACTGGAAAGAGCCACCCCCAGGGACACAGGGACAGGCGCAAACCAGAGGATCAGTGTCTTTGGTGGGGCAGCTCTGGAAGGAGCAGATAACTTTAAGAGATAATTAACTTTCCTCCAGCTCAGGGATCATGGAGAAATTCCTCTGTACTTGTCAGGCTGATGCACTGTGGGCTTGAATTTTGAACCAATTCACTGTGCAGTAAATTACATTACGTTTTAGTCAGTTGCCTTGCATCATGTGCTTAAATTCCTCTCTGTTAAATTCAGAACTGAAGGATAGGGCTGGAAATTGCTCTCCTCCCACACAGGGTCCAGAGTAGTGCCTAACACACAATTTTCTTGTCTTTGTACCTGCAGAACAAAGCTGCTTAAAAAAGTAAAATGACACCCCCACACACATGCTCTGTACACATATCCCACCATTAAATGATGCAAATAAACCTATCTGTTTACATTGCAAATATAGCTGAACTGGTAGGGCAATAGGGAATTAATTGAAGAACTTACTCGACAATGAAGACCCTTATGTAAAGGAACTCAACCATTAAATTACTTGCAAAAGTGAACGGTAATGGTGATTGGAGCCCTACTGAAAATAAAGGCCAAATGAAATGGAATGAATAATTCCCAGGATTTATGTACAGCACCTTATACACCAGATTTTCTTGCATAACTAAACCAACTTAAAGGAAAAAAAAAAGAATTACAAAAGGGAATAATGTGGGTTTTTTTTTTTTTTTTTTTTTTTTTTTTGTAAAAAAAAGAGGGAAAAAGATATAAATGTCTCTGAGGAAGACAGAAGCATGAATGACAGCAGCAAACCAAACAGCATTTCTCATGGCTATTGCTACTTAAATATCTGACAGCTCAAATATATCACACCTTATCTCTGAACCTAAAATTTTTCCTCTCCTTCTCCATACAGATAAATTTTACCATTTGCCATTTCACAAGGGAAGAAACTGAGGCAAAAGAGGGAAGCTAAATTGTCCTGTGTTGCCCATTTTAGATGTGAGCCCATAAGAAAGTACAGGCATCTTGACTGTCTGCAAAAGACGCTCAGATCATACTACCCTGCTTTATGCTTGGAGACGAGCAAGTAAAGAAGGGGCAAAATCCTGCTGCATTTTGACATACTATTGTCTAGGAAGGGCTATGGGACGGATGCAGTTTTGTGGCTCTGGGCTGCTTAGAGGATGCAGAGAGTCTGTGCTTCCAGTGCACTGCTCTTCTGCAGGGTTCCACAGTCTGTTCCTGGCTTGAAGGAGGAATGGCTGCATGTAAATGTGGTCAGGATAGCCAAAGGTACTTGCAGGGAAAGGGGAAAAGCCCTACTGAAGCCATAAAAAAGAAGAGGTTTGCAGATTGCAGCTCTTCCCCCACCTTTTCTCAGTACTAGCAGTATGTATGGAACAGAGGAAATAAGGAAAGTCTTGGAAAGGAACTTTTGTCTACTCTGAATCTGACAAAATAAGATGATTTGGGACAAAGGAAAAAGTTGTTGTCCCTCATTTTTGAACATTAGAAAAATACAGTACTTAGTAAGGTATTCACAAAGTCAGGGTTTGCCTGGGGCTTTCATTAAAACATTGCTTAAGGGAAGGATGAACAAGACGAATAATTAACACATCTGCATGTTACTTTGGCTTGAGAGCAATGCTCCACACAACAGATGTCTGACAGCCTGAATTCAGTCAGATATTCTGAATGCAAGTGTTGCCACTTGACTGAAACGGGCTTATTTGCTGGAGCTGGTTTAACTCTCTAGGAGATTTGTTTGCAGATGGATTGACTAGAAAAAAGCGCAGGGGACTCGGTACTCCATGTGATGGTGATTTATTCCATGACAACACACACACATACACATACTGCATATTTTTCTGAATAATGCTGTAGGAAGAGATGTCAGAAAATCAGCTCCTGGTACTGACTCTGGAGGTACTTTTTAACCATTTTTATGCTGATTTTTTTTTTCTGTGTCAGACCTTTCTGATATACACAGTTTCTGACTGATGTTTCTTCTTGAGACGAAGCCTCTCACAGGACATGGCTTGTCTTGAGCTCCCAATTGTCTGACTACTGAAAAGTTGAGACACTGATGAGAAATGATTAAAGAGAATGATCTGAATCTTTATTCACTAATTAGGTGTGAGAAAATAAAAGCTGTCAGTCTGAACCAAACTCACCTATGCTTTTTCCTTGAAGGTGTCCACTGGTATATGCTATGTTGGAAATGACAGGCATAAGCCTTCCAGCAAGTGATAGTTTATGGTCTTGGGACAAAGATTGTACCTCATGTTCAGCAGCACCTCGGTGACCCTATCCATTCTGAATTTGACTAATCCTTTTTAAAACTCACTCACATTATTGGTCTCTCAAATATCCTGTGGCAATTATTTCCACAGATTACTCTTTTTTTTTTTTTTTTTTTTTTTTTTTTTTTGTAACCTGCAGCTTAGCAAGTCACAAGCTCTACACTGGTTCTAGTTTTATGAATTCTGCAAGTTTCTCATTTTATAGACCTCTGTCACTGTAAATTTCACTCCCAATCATCTCTTGTCTAAGCTAAAGAGCTAATCTTGCTTAGTTTGTCCTCATAGTGGAAGCTGCCACATTCCTCTGATCCTGCCTGTTGTGCACACATTATCCTCTGTAGCTCCAGGGCACTCCCCAGCAGTGAAGCAGAACTGCACACGTGCCATTCAGGTTGTGCAGGTAGCGTAAAACATCATAATTATATTTTTCCCCTTTGTTATTATTTCTAACAAGTCCTAAAATCTGATTTGTCTTTTAATCATTGACCAGATGTCAGTGCCCTGAGGGCACCACCATCCCTGACTATCCCTGTCCACCCCCTCTGAGGGTTCCCCCGTGCTGCCCACAGCCCAGAATCCTCTTTTCAAATCCCGGGGGTTCCCTCCATATTTCCCACAGGGAATTCTCACTGATCTCTAATTCTTCTGGAGACTCTCTACAACTACACCAAAACCTCTTTCCTAGAGTGGTAGTAGACAGTATAGTGAACATGGTTGCACTTAGAGTTATTTATTTACCCTAGCTCCTACGAATTATTCTGCATGGATCTTAAATAATTTACCAGGTCTTAAACTGCATTTCCCAAATCTTTTTGGTAAAATCATAAGCATTTGACTTTTTTAGCAACCCAAGTCATTGCAACTTCACCATTTCTCTTGCAATTACTCGGTCTCTTGTAAAGTCAGACCAAATATTTTTGTACCAGCCACTAGCTCTGACATTTCACTGGTTTCTCCTTTTTCTGAGTCTTATTCTCTCTTCAGGGGACCTACTTTTTTCCTTCGACAGCTGAAGAAAAGAGTGGAAACTCCAACCATTCACACCTTATTTCTTCTGCCCTCTGTGATCCAAGGAGTCTCGCTGATGGGAAGAAAGTGAGATTGAAATCTCACATGCCAGTAAAGAAAAAGGTAACATTTCTGTGCACATGAGGACCATGAATCACTGAAGTATGTTGTTGGCTTTTTAGCAGTATCCTTACTCTATCTACACAATTTAACTTAAGTAATATATTAGGTAGAATATATAGTTGAACATTGCCCATAATCCCAATTTAGATGTGCATTACACTATTTAAGTAGCTGACAGAATTTGACAATGCCTACAAAATTTCCTTGAAGGAATGAAATAGGTTTCAGCACTTATGTAATAAGTAGTAATGTGAAAAACATTATTTGTGTCTTTTGTTTTTGTGGATATGGCCTTTTTCAAGTTTCATTGCAGCTGTGTGAAGATTATAGCAATTCACATTCCCTGATCTTTGACATGTTTTCCAATAACTTTATTGCAGTTTTAGCAAAATTTTGTTTTAGGTATTTCCTCTGCCATGTATACTCCTTTCTGAAAGAAAGGAACTAAACAGGTATGTCAGCTGTCTTGGGGAGCATAAAAAGATTATTAAGAAAAAGTATTGAAGTTAAATATGAGGCACTCCATTTTGTGACTGAGCAGTACTTAATAAAATCTCAATTTCAATAAAATCTCAATCTCAATCTCAATAAAATCTCAATCCCAGAACAACTCCATTCTACATTCCTCTCCCTCCAACATTTAAAGGCCATCACCTGAAGTTACTCTTGACCTTTGTGTGCCTAGGAGATGCTGAAACAAACTCTCTCTAGCTGAGTAAGAATGGACAATAATATTACATACAAAATCCATTGGAAATTGAAGCCTTTTATAGAACACAGGACAGGAAATTGGGTCAATACATTCAAGAGAGAAACAATATCCTTTGATTGCTTGTATGGAGGAGAAATTATTCTAAATAATCCACCATTTTCTATTTAAAGAAACTAAACTGTAACGAGACGAATTGTTACTTATTATATACATATATATATATATATACACTTATGTACCTACAGTACACATATAGATAAGTGACTAAAAGCAGCTTGAAAAGCTTTTCCCAAAGGGTTTCAAGAGTCAAGTTTTTGTTCTTGCACCACTACTCCACTTCTGAAGAGTACCATGGAACACAAAAACACTGAATGCTGGAGTGATTCAAGAACCCAGAGATACAAACCATGGGGAAAAATGTAGAACTAGGAAAGCCTAAGAAAAAAAAGGTTTATTTTCTTTGGTTTAGCTCCAAGAGATCAGGGTAGATAAACAAAATAAGGAGCTTGCCTAACAGGTGTGAAACCCAGGAACATCGTTGGACCATTTCTTAAAATATCATAAAGGTAAAAGCAAAACCAAAGGTAATGACAAAGAATAAATAAAAAGGCCAAACTATGGTGAAAAGCAAACAAACAAGGAAGCAGGTACAGAAGCTTGACTTGAGTAGTCTCACAATGGAGAAAAAAGGGGGAAAAGAACAGTTTTCAGGTGGAAATATAGTTTATAGATCACTAGCAATAAGGCTAGGCTGGATCTTTAAGTGATATGTTTCCTTGCGTACAGGCTGCCTTATAGCTCAGTGCAAAATTAAGGGGGAAAGGGAGAGTAGTGGTCATGTTGTTCCCGGCTCTTCCTCCTCGGTGTTTGTTGGAGAAACAACAAAAGGAATAGTTAGTTGAGTCTCCATTATATCTCCCTTCAAATCCTGTCAACTGGCTAAAGAGAGTGTATGACACAAACTGAAAATCCATGTTGGGATGGGTTAAATACAACCGGCTAAAGCAGGCTTGAAGGGCATTTTCACCCATCTTGTCCTTCACTGCTTGCAGTATTCCCATATCAACTGCTGATTCATCTTCTAATACAGTATAATATGAGCTCTATTCTAGAAAAGATGCAGAAGCCATGGAAGTTGAGAAAGGAATGAGATGTTAACAGACATAAATATCATACCTATTGTTTGGATTTTTTTCTTCTAAAGTCACATCAATGCTTTAAACATGACTTTTACTGTTAACAAAAAAAACAACTAAACACACTCCACAAAAAATATAGCCTACAAGGTTTTCTAGCGTCAACAAAATGTATGATGCCTGATTACACAGATACTTGTGTGTGTGGACCCCTCTGGGTGCCCAGCTGGCCTGCACTCCTTGTTGGGCTGGCTGTCCCTCAGAGCGAGGACGAGCTGGCTTCTGGCTGCTGTCACTTGAGAAGGTCCACAGCTTTGGGACTGCGTCATCTGCTCAGCTGGGGATGCAACACCATCCTCTTAAATTGTTTAAAACTTGCAGTGGCTTAATGTCACTGGATAAAAGAGGCAGGCTAGCAGGCAGCCCAAATGGTTAGAAAATGGATTTTTTTGGGCCATTCACCTTTGACAAACTGCTTAGCCCTGGAGTAACTGGGCACATGTGAGTTGGTGTTTTAGTTCAAATCAGTTGAAGCAAATCCCTTGTTCATGCTCTGTCCGGGGCACTGATTTGCACTGCAGCAGCATCTTGGAGCATGGAGAGTAGTGGTTTCTTTTTGTATGAAACAAACCAAAGATGCATTCAAGTAGAGATAAAGAGGAGTGCACTCGGACACAGGTGAGACTAGAGTGTGCTCAGAGTAAAAGGCCCTCAAACCCACACAGTGTTGACTTCAGGTCCTCAGCAACAAAACCACTGTCCGGCTTTCCTTGGTTTCTTCTTGGCCACACTACTGGCTAGTGAAAACACAGCTACTGCAGTTCAAACCACCCAGGGACTAAGATCTGCCCAGCTTCCAGTCCAGTTAGCTTAGCATATAGAAAAAAATAAGGCTAAAAATACAACACTTTTCCTCTTGTGCCTTTAGGAAACAGAGAAAATTTAGGATAGGAAAGCCTGAAACCAGATGTTTTCCATCCCCTTATTCATATCATTTGTAGAGTCCTGTTTACTCCTAATAACCCTGTTCATACACATCAGCTTACTGTAAGCAATTAATTCATGATATGTATTTTAAATTGAGCCATGACAATCATTCCTTTTGGTATCCAGTGCTAATCACCTCTTAGAGAGTTTACACTGCCAATGGATGGAAAATATGTGTGTAATTTTGATAACACTTTTGCTGACAAAGTCATTTAACTGATGGCAGTGAAATCTAAGATTGGAAGCAAACCATGCCAGACAAAATAATTATTGCCTGCTATAATTTTTCCCCCAAAGGCCACCTGCATTATTTATATGATCTATTAAACTGTGCATATTTTAGAGTTTAGTTACATTTTCAGAGTGACCTATTCAAATCAAAACAGAATTTTTCTAACTCTGGATTATAAATGTCATATAAAATGTATTTTTATAATTTAAAATGAAAGCTATGAATAGCAGCCACCTAATGTGAGAGGAGGGAAACAGAGATACGGTGGGACTTAAAAGGCTCTATTCTGACTTGTCTTGATAACTCCTGTGTTTGGCTTAGATGGTCTGTCTGGATTAAGGGGTATATTTCAGCAGCTTTTTAAGCTTAACTTTCCCTGATGGCCTTTTAGACAGTACAGTTTTGCCACACTGTTTTATAGACTCTTGTGTGAGAAGTGCTGCTCTCCAATGAGAAGTCCTGCTCACTTAACCCAAGTTTAATTTTACAGGGATGTAGAATTATTTGAAGCAGGGCACTCTGCAAGGACAATTACTAAGTGGGCAGTAATAAAAAGTGAAAGTATATTCATATCCTGCCATGAGCTTTCACTGTCATTCCTTACCATATTTAAAATGTATGCTTCTGTTCTCCTTTGTGCATATTCTTAGAGTTGCTTCAAATCGGGCTTCTGTTTTTGATCTAAACCAGGTTGCTCTTGCCATTTCTTTGTACTGATGATGTCTCAGACATCACTCCCACAGAAACTTTAGCAATAAAAATTCTTCTGTATGCAACAGGAGTAATACTAAATTTTAGTTACAACAGATATAATAACTGCATGTTAAAGAGACCTTTTTTGATGATGGTACTTATATGGCTGCTGTATAGAACTATTAAAATTTGTGTTTGCCATTTTCAAATGTGTTTCTCAAAACTAACGCATCTAAAGCTCATTGATACTATTCTCAATCTGATCATTTTCTGTTACAGTGGCTTTAATGCAACCCAGAGGTGCTGAGCACTTTTGGAACAAAAAAATCCGTAGCAAAAGATGGATTTAAGAATCTGCTGTAAGCATCATGGACCTTCTGTTCCCTCACAGGTTATTTTATACAATATATAGTTGAATAAAAGGAAGCCTTTGAGATACAAGTACAATTCAGTGAATATTGCAGCCAAGCCCAATCTGTCAATATATATGAGAGAATGTTTTCATTTTCACGGTTTAGATCATCAGTTGTTTGTCACTGGAAAATTGATATGAGAAAGCAAGCAGAACAGTGTCTGATTAAAAGTGTATGGATCAGGAAAACCAAACACTAATGATCCTCTTAATTTCTTTAATTAAACACAATTTTTTTTCTAAGGGTGTATGAGTCTCTGAAACACAGTCTGAGTTTTAAAGTGCTAAATCCAGATGAATTTATTTCAAAACTGAAATCAGCTACATTGGTGCCTGCCTACCACTGAAATCCTGAAAGGGGTTCACAGTATTTGTGAATTGAACACTTGGAGGACAATGGCTGGGGAACCTCAGCCCAGCAGTAGTGAATAACAAAGCAGAACCAGAGTAGTCATGAGTCACTACTGTAAAATTGAAACATAAAAGTTTGATTTTTTTTTTTTATTTTTATTTTTAAACCAGAGACATTTTTTCTCTACCACTGAAATTCAAGGGGTTTTGTAATCTTACACTTTGTCCAGGCTCATGCCCAGTGGAGAGTTGTAAATCTTTCTGTATGGGTTATAATGCCTCTTTGCAAATAAGAAAGAAACTAAAATCCAAATAATTTGTTGGCTTTGGCCTTCTGTTTCATGGTAAAAAGAAAAACATGTGGCAGAGCTGTCCAGGGAGATTTTATATTTTATTTTTCATGTTAACTCAATTTTATGGATCATTGAGGTATTTATCCTACAGCTTAGCCATACAGTACTCTACCTCATTGTCTTTCTAATGAGAATATTCTGTTAATGTCTTTTTTTTCGTGTCCTTACTCTTGGGCTAGATTTTGATTCATAATACAAATTATCTGTGACTTGATGGTCATCAGCTTTTGTTAATATCTTTTTGAAAAACTGTAGAAAAAGCCCAACAGCTTCAAAAGGTTAAAGAGGACTAGTTTGTCCTCATACACTGTTCAGTTAGCTTTAAAAAGAATTTTAAGGAGAGTTTGTAGAACAGCATTAATTTTTGCATACTTCATGCACCATGATGGCATGAATTCAGGATCGAAGTCTTTCTCTTAACTTTCTTGTCTTCTTTAGTTTAGACCTTTTTTTTTTTTTTTTTTTTTTTTTTTTTTTGGTGTGCAGACAACTGAGAGAAAGAGCAACTCATTGTATTATTGCAATTTATAGAATTCAAAATAAAAATAGGTTTGTCCTTGACTCAAAGGCAGCTTAACTTATGTAAGAAATGGACAGTTATAATATTTTCCAATTCTTCCTTAGCACTGTATAAGTATTTTTAGATACTCAGATTCATTCATAGTGTGAATAAATTTGGAACACTGAGGCTGTGTCTGAAGACTTGAAAAATAACATTACTGTAATCTTCATTTTCAATAAAACTAGTCAGACAAGAGGATGATTACCATTTGCAAACAGTAATGAAGCAGTGAATTAATTTTATGAAGGTACGATGGATTAAACTATTTCAAAACGATTGTTATCAGCACCACATATAGCTGCTCTTAATCTATATTTTGAATATATCTTTATTTAACCAGGATAAAAAAGCTGCTTAAAATTCCTTTTGACACAGAACATAACGAGATAGCAATCTCTGCGAAACTCATAATTCACAGGGAAATTGTTAACCAATTATAAACATAACACAAAATATCAATGGCTATGGTGTATTTTAAACACAATTATGATAATAAAGTATAATCAAATATATGCAAGCAGTAGCAATTACTAGTGCATATCATTAAGCCATCTGCTAATTAATCCAAAGCAATAATATGGTTTATTTAATAAGTTCCAGCATTTCTCTTTGAAGATGTGTACAGAAAATAAGTGGTTTATGTCTGATGAAGCAGGAAGTGAATCTCTGAGACTAGAGCTTTGCTGTAATAACTTGGAACCTCTCAGATATTTTTATTTAATTGTTGTCACTGCTGCAAAAATTTTAAATATCACCAGGCTGCTGGAAGCAAAACCTGCAAGGGGAGAACAAGAATGCAGGAGCTGCCTTTGTGTAGAAAACAGTTCATAACAGCCAATAAATTGATTACAGCAGAGAAGAGGTCATCTCCAACGCCTGAAATGATAGGAGAAACTCTAATTGATTTCAGGGGGCTGCATATGGGATGGGAACACTGAGTACCAACAGAACTATAGTGGTTTAGTTTTACTACAGAATTCAGTAAATTTACGTAACTGCTCCATCTGGCTAAATACCTTGTAGATAGTGTCTGGTATTTTAAGTATCTATCAAACATTTTTCCCTGTCATCCTCAAGTTTGCTGCTACACATACAGAATGTGTTTTGCCCTATTGTCTCATGTGAATACCTCTTATCAGTTTATTTCTTCTGTGAAAAAGTCCGTTCTGCCAAGTACAGAGGCCTATTCTTGCTGTAATGAAATAAAATATTTAAAGTATATTATAAATGTCACATTCCCTGAAGATTTAGAAAACATCCTTCAAACTGCACATTAATACACCCAGTGCCAAGCCTTTTGACACAGCTTAATTTTCCTCTTAAAGAAGGAAAGATGTTGCAATTTAGTGCTTTATGAATTTTGTAGTGTTTGAACTGCTACTTCTATAAATCCTAAATTAGCAATATTTATTTCAAAAAAGGACACTTTGTGCAAACCTTAGGGAAAAGGAGAATTAAGTGATATTTCCACCAACCAATTGTTTTTCTGGAGAAGGAAAGGGGGCCTGTGGGGATGTGAGGCGGGGAACAGTCAACTTCCATTTCTCTCGAAGCAAATACTGGAGGGATTTATCAGTTGACAAGTCAAATACAGAAAATATCATCTGATAAAAGGCTGTGGTCTGATCCACCAAGTCCTCTGAAACCCTACAGAAGAAAATATGGTGCAAACAGAATAATTTCAGATTTAAACCACTGTAAGGGTAGAAGCATTTCGCATGGGTTTTATCTGACATTAAATCAGCTAAGTTAAAAAAAAAAGAAAAATAGTGCTTGTTTTTTCATGGTCCTTAATTTTTCAAATAAAGGAAAAACATGACCTTGCATGTCTTCTTCATCTGGACAAGAGAGCCGGAACAGTGTTTCAGGATAAATTTTAAGGAGAGTATTTGACAGCAGAACGGGAGATTTTTGCGTTCCACAGTGATGCACACTTCTGCTACCTGAAAGGTTGTAGAGTGCCCAGCTTTTTACTTGACACTGACAGCTTCTGTGAAGTGTACTACTCCTACTGTATATAAGTCCCGCTGTTATTTTTAAACGCCCTCCATTTGATCACAGGTGTAAGGCAATGCTGATGGTGGCAGGGCTGCTGCGGTCCCACTGCGGTGTCCTGGTCTGTGGCATCCAGCTGTGAATCAGAGCTAGGCTGAGCTGAGCCCCGGGTAAACAGCTCACAGACCTTGCACAAACGTGTAGGGCTCTTGGATTCATCTTATCTTCCTTAGCAACCTGGGTGCCACTACAAGCTACTTTCAACAGTTAGTCGGGCACTGAGACTGACACCCAGGTCTCCTCTGGGTGCCCAAGTCAACAATCAGGATATGGGAGACACAGGCCAAGCCAGGTCCTCTGTGGGTGGCAATCTGGAGACAAGCCCTACCTGGAGTTGCAGAAGTAGCCTCTCTGCACTTGCACTCAGCTGCCTGCTTGCCCGGTCATTCCTCGCCAAGAGATGACTCACCTCCTGTAGCAGGCAGAAGAACTGCACAGCAGTCTGCCCAAGGTAGGACAACAGCCCCATGCAAGATTTCCTTTTTTTTTTAATATCTGTGAGTGAATAGTGCCAATCCACTTTATTTCTCTCATGTCTCACATGAGATGATGAAGTGCAATTACAAGCAGAACATGTGCTGTACATGCACATGACTTAGTTAAACATCCTTATGCATGTTTATTCTTATTACTCAAATAAAATTATCCATCTGATCTTGAATCCTTCATAGTTTCATGAAGCCAGTTTTAACAAAAATGAAGAGATAGCACAAATAGTTCAGAGATGCAAAATCAGCTCACCACAGAAGTGTCAATGTAAGCTAGCAATTAAAACAGGAAAAAAGAATGCTTTATACAAATATAAGGAAAAGCATTTATCTTTGTGAGTAATAGAGGTCTAGGAATAGCAATAAAAAAATTTCAGTCATTTGATGTCTCAGTCAAAATAAATAATACTGTTAAAAATATTATTTTACTGCTGTCTAGGACTTTAAAAGACATTTTGCAATTGCAGGTTACTAGATTAAAAAAAAATTGCCATTGGCACTTTATGCAAATCAAAAAAAGAGAGAGTTGATTCAGTAAATAGAGCTAAAATAGACAAATTATTGAATGCAGCTACGATATGTTCACAGTTCTTCATGGCAAAAATCTACAGACTCATAAATCTATACATAGGAACTTTGGCAAAGTTCTTTCAACGGAATTACTTTTGAGGGGGTGAGGTGGAGGAAAATCTTTTATGTCATGAGCTGTTATTCAGACTTGAACGCATACAAATTTGACAATTTCTAAAGCCCAGGATATTATACCTATCCAAGGCTTCCACTCATCTCCTAGGCCCCTCGCTGTTTTCTACAACTGCATCTAGTAACTAGCTCAGTCAAGTCAGATACAGTATGCTGTCAGCCAGTCTCCAAAGTAAATATATAGATAAATAAGTGTTTGGGTTTCTTGGTTCACTAATGGATATAGGCACATGCAAGAGTCTAAAATTTCATCTTCGTTTCCCACACTGTTTCAAAAGAAATCTCCTCGTGAACAGTGAAGACATTTTTTTGGGAAGTGTTAACTCTGTGGTAGAGACAAGCCAATGTTCAAATCTGGATTTAGAGGTTCAGACATTTGGGGCACATTTGGGACTTTTGAGCAGGTTTTGCACATTCCAAAGGCAGAAGCCAGCTTGAGAATTTGGGTTTAAGTTTGGGCTTTGGTGCCAGGCCCTGCTCAGAGGGGGAAGGGAATGGTTTCTCTGTGTAGATGATTATGCTGATTACTGTGATAGCACAGTTATGAAAGGAGCTTTCATGCCTCCCTTCAGCTTTCCTCTGCCCTCCTCTTTCCCCCATTTGTCTTCCACTTTTAAAACATAACAGTGGACAAATACTCTTTTTTTTTTTTTTTTTTCCTCCCCAAATTCTCCATAGAGCTCAATATGCAGGCAAACACATTTATATGCAGATCAGTTATATTAAAAATGCTGTGCGCTACCTCCAAGACCCTATCAGAAATGAAGCATTTATGCCTCAGCAGGTAATACTCTGTTAAATATTCCAGTGATTCTTGTATTGTGACTGAAGTGAATTATGGAGAATTGTTGAGGGTGAGAAATGACCTTTAAGCCCATTAAGTACATTAGAGGCTGATTGTTGCACAGCCTTCCAGGATAGTAACTAATTGCTTCCAAAGCAATCCTAGTGCTTCTGCATTTTTTTTTATTAATCTTGTCATTTTATGAGTTCCTTATTCTTTGATTAAAACTTTTGTTCCTTTTTTCAATTAACATTCTTTTTTCATGTTCTATGTTTCTGCTTTAGTGCCATCATTCACGCTATGATTAAAGATGATGAATTATCAGCATTAACTTACCATACATCATTTAACACTCAAGACAGTTTTCTTCCTTTTTTTATATGTCTTTTCCTCCCTTTTTTCCCTTTTTGTTAAATGCTATGAATACATGAATTTTCAGTTAGGCCTTATTTCTCTCCAGAAAACAAACAAAAAATTTTAGTCTATCACATTTTTCCTTTGAATGTTGCATTATCACCACTGGAAATGAAAAGATAGGAACAGAAATCAGCTTTAAAAAGATTTTGTGCTTGGTTGGGAAAAAGTCGGTGTGCATTACATGATAGGCATTTTACTTCATATTGAAAGAAATGGTTTATTTCCTCATTTTTCCATGAATTTTTAACTGTCAAAAAATTTAAAGTAGAAATTCAGGTCTCTCAAACTCAGTTGGATCTACCTGCTTAGAAATATTTTGTAACCCTCTGGTGTAACCCTGGGTGGAGGAGGCACTCTGCATTTCAGGTGAGCTGGAAGAGAAAGGAAAAGCATAAACTGTGGGTAATTGGTAAGCTGTGATGGTGCCATGAAGTGCATCTCAGGACCCACTAGAAGAAGGGCAAGTCCAGGTTCATTTATCAGGGCTGATAGAAGTAATCGTGTCGGCACCAGCCTGATACACCAACATTCATGTGGAAGGAAGGAACAAGCTTTCTCTCCTTTCTTGCATGCTGGGACGTGACTGGCACTAGAATCCCTCTCCCACATTGAGTATTACCATATTCAGCCTGCATCCATGAAGAGAAAAAAAAAAAAGTGGGTGCTATTTGAGCAGGAAAGCATTGCTTAGCATAAATGAATTTATAATTCCTCCTTGCCTGTGCTTGGTGAAACATGACAGGAGACAGCTCTGAAATAGCTTATAAAAGCTAATTCAGAAAGAGTCACCAGTTTAACACACTATTAACTGAATTTCAGATATGAAAACAATGGAAAAACAAAGGAATAAATATTTAAAGATGTTTAAATGAAGAAGAAGAGGTATATTCTATGGGCCTTTAAAAAGCATAAATGCCTACAGTCTGCCCTGCAGAGAAAAAAAAGGTTTCCAAATCCACTTGTCATTAGTACTGCAGGTTCTGAAAATCTCTGAAAATACTGTAAATTTTATCTCGACTTTTAAATATCAATTTCAATGCTGTTTCATGGGGAACCACTTAATCTGATTTTAGATCTCTGGGTCAGATCCTTGATTTAGGAATACTAATACATGGAAAAGATAAATTCTAGATGAGATTATGAACCAGTGTGTTTGCACCCTCTGCAACTGGGATTATCATACTGCTGTGATGAGCAGGTCTTGGAAATTCTTGAAGTTTGTAGAAGATAACTTCTTGTCACAGGTACTCAGGGAGCCAACTAGGAAAGATGCCCTCCTAGACTTGCTGTTTGCCAATAGAGAAGGACTCGTGGGGGATGTGATGGTGGGTGACTGTCATGGCCACAGTGGTTGTGAAATGGTTGAGTTTAAAGTTCTCAGTGTAACGAGAACAAAAGGACAGCAGAGTTGCCGCCATGGACTTCAGGAGAGCAAACTAAGCTATTTGAGGAGCTATTCAGCAGAGTACCCTGGGAATCTGCTTTTGAGGGCTAAGGAGTCCACAAGTGCTGGTCAGTCTTTAAGAACCACCTTTTCTAAGCACAGGAGCAGGCAATTCCACTTTATCCTAAGTCAAGCAAGCAGGGTAGAAGATCAGCTTGGCTGAACAGAGAACTCCTTGTGGAGCTCAGGAAGAAAAAGAAATTGTATGATCTCTGGAAGTGAGGTCAGGCTTTGCAGGAAGATTACAGAGCTGTGCTTTGTATATGCCAGGGAGAAGACATGAAAGGCCAAAGCTCGATTAGAGTTGAAACTGACCTCTGTTACGTCAGATAATAAGAAAGTCTTCTTTAAGTATGTTAAGAGCAAGAAGAGGTCTAAAGAAAACATTGGGCTGACACTTGTTGAAGATGGTCACTGACTAACAGGGATGAAGAAAAAGAGGAGGTATTTAATGTGGGGTTTGCCTCAGTCTTCAGTAATACGGATAGACCTTGGGCTGCCCAGTCCCCTGAGTCAGAGGACCACAAGTGCCGGAACAGGGACTTCCCCTTTGTGGACACTGAAATTGCAAGAGACCAGCTGTAACAGCTGAATGCTCACAAGTCCATGGGGCCTGATGGGATTCATCCCAGAGCACTGAAGGAGTTCGCAGTTGGCATGGCAGGACAATCTCTCCCAATGATCTACCAAAGGTCTTGAGTGTCTGGTCAGGTCCCTGATGACTGGAAGGTAGACAGCCTGATTCCAATCGACAAAAAGGGCAAGAGGGAAGACCCAGGGAACTACAGACCTGTTAGTCTAACCTCAATTCCTGGACAATGATGGAGAAGATTATACTGGGGACTAGTGAAAGGACAATGAAATCATCAGGCACAGTCAACATGGGTTCACAAAGGGAAAGTCCCGTTTAATTTGATATCCTTCTATGATAAGGTGCCCAACTGGTGGATGAAGGGAAGGCGCTGGATATAGTTTTTTGCATTTTAATAAGGCTTTTGATACTGTCCCTCACAGTACCCTTCTGGACAACTTGTCCAACTGTGGGTTCATAGTGAATATTTTTCATTTGAATAATGCTCTTAATAACATGCTGTAACTTTTGGTCAGTCCTGAATTGTTCAGGCAGTTGGACTAGATAATCTTTGTAGGTCCCTTCCAGCTGAAATTACTTCTAGTCTAGTCTAGTCTAGTCTAGTTTCCCATAAAGACTATACCAAGCTCTGAAGAGACATCAGTTAATAAACATCACTTCTGACTGGGGAAACATTTAAACTGAAGTATTTGCTATTGAATCTGAAGAAATTCACATCTGCCCTGCTCTCAAATACTCTCTTGGGCCATTGCCAGTCAAAACAGGATTCTGTGTCTGGTGCTTAATCTGATCCTGTACCATATTATGGTCTAACTTTTGGAATTCTATTAATTTAAATCTTTGTCAGTTCACACAAAGGGCTTACCAGGTCCAATGTCTGATAACTAATAAGATTTGTTAAAGGGCTCACTTTTTTTCTCAAGAGTTGCAGTCAAAATGGCTGAGTGTCCTGTGGAATCCTATAGTGTGGACAGCATGTATTATAAGTAGTTAAATTTTATGAAGTGCCTTTTGTTAAATCTTATTGTTGGAAAAATATTATATCATATTCCACTTTGTTATCAAGCATTTTATATAGGGACACATAATTCTTCAAAAGCAAGCAAACCCTGCAGCTTCCCAGGGTGCCTAACTGCCATGCCCAGCTTCCCCCTAAAACAATAGGTAATACATATCCTACCAAACTAACTTTTAATTAGTCAAAAAAATTATCTCATTTCCTCATTTGTGCGACAGTAAAGTCAACAAATTTCTTATACTGCATCTGCCATTATTCCTCTCTCTCTCCTTATCCCCTAAAAAGAAAGCATTTAAAACAGATAGTCTTCTGATATTTTCTAGATATATGTTTGGGCATAGTAGGTGTGAATGTTTAAAAAGCATGATTCATATTAAAATTATATGACATCCAGCAATAACATGACGGAGTTGAGAATGAAAATGATCACCTAAAGAAATGCTGCGGAGGGGTGCTGAAGGGAATATTTGCCACCATGCAGGGAACTTCAGCAAGACTAAAATAAGTTACAAATTACTCAGGAATCCTCCTGTGAATTCTGTTTTTTCTCAAAAGCCACTTCTCAATGTACAACACTGAAGGCATATTTCAGTCTCTATGAGCATACCTTTTCTCTTTGCCAATATTAAATTCCACATGCCAGCCTTGGTTTTGCATCTTCATTAAATTCTTTTGTAATCCATTCATGTTCTCCAAGTATTGACTTTAAAAAAACCCTCCTGCTTTTGTCATCTGTAAATTTTGTTGCACTCCGTCTCAAATCAATTTCTAAATCACTAATATAAATGTTAAATAGAAAATAGCTCCAGGCAACCTTGTCTGTCATATTCTGTCAGGAGGATCCTTTATCATTTATTATGATCCTTCAGGGGCCCGCTTACTACCCATTATTAATCCATTTTCCCTGACCAGTCTTCATATCTCCCACATGACTTTCCTTACTAGTTTCTTATGATCTATGTTTGGAAAAGTGCTGCTAATATATATGCAAATCCACTTCACACTGTTAACCTGTTAACCATATCAGATAAAGATCACATTAGTCTCTATATGTTTCCAGCTTCATGCTGACACCAGATAAAAACTCTTTGCTTTCAAATACCTTAGTATATTCTTTACATATGAAAATGCTATCCCAACTCAGACAATATTAAACGTTGACAACATCTGCTTTCTTAGCCTTTGCCAAAATGACAAGGTTGGTCCTCTAGTTTTGGTAATAGGATAGTTTCTTGTTACTCATTATGGAAGATCAGATATTTCTCCCAGGCAGTTCATGTAATTCCTTCCCTAAACCAAAGCAGTTTCAACTTCTGTATTTCTCAGCTGCATCATACTTCCTAATTTGCTACCGGTGCTACTTATACCATCATGTTCCAGGAAACAATAAGGATCAGCTAACTGTTCTCCCTCTCTCAACAACTACAGAGATCAGGCATGTGAAGTAGGCGTTTAATTATCCTGTCATTATCCCATCACCACAAAGTGATTGCTTTATCATTTTAGTGGGAAACTGTAGTCCTCACCTCTTACAAATACTCATTATTCTTACATCTCCTGCTAGTTATGTTGGCTTTCAACATCTTCTAAAGCACTTCACAGAGGGTGAAGAGAATCACCATATCAACTGCTTGCACAGCTACAGAGGTGTCTGGTGGGTTTGGGATTTTGCAGTGAGAAAAGGGAACAAGCATAGCTGGAACAGGATGGTCCTACAGGATGTGCTAAGGTGGGCTTCCCACTGGGACAGGCAAGCAACAGTCAGCTGCACCATGACAAGTATTACATGGCCAGACAGCCTGGGGTACAATGCTGCACTACCTCTAGGGAGGAGGAGGAGGGAAAGGCTATGTGCAGGTGCAAGAGTGGGAGATCTTTTCACTTAATGAAGAAAAAATATATTTCTTCCTTCAAGCCCATGGGAGATTATCTTCAAATTAAGATAGTTCAAGACTCAAGGGACAACAGAGCAACAAACTGACTCTCAGGGTGATGTGGCCCCTGGAAGGGGGAAGGGAATGTCTAAATGCACAACCTCTCTCTGGCAAAGCCAATAAGGATGTGAAGATTTTTCTACAGTGAGTGTATGTGCATATAATCTACCCCCACTTCCTCTTCCTATATATAGTTACAGTACCTCTTTCTGGTGCTATAACATATGCCTATCTGAAGTAGAGTACAGCTGTTATTTTAAGAAGAAAAGCTGTTTAACTGGGTAATTAAACAGAATATGTTTTCTACCACTTATAGAAGCTTTTTTAATATTTGAGGGAAATGAAGGGAAATCACAATACATGTATTCTCCATCCAAAGTGATATATACTTATTCTCTAGTAAGAAAAGCTGGCTGATTTTTCAAGAACTTATTGAATCTCAGGAGTTAACTATCTTGTGCAGAAATGTTGGGAATTTTGGCAGAATCTATGTTTGGCTAAACAGGCAGCATCTCTTTGAACTAAAACACAAAAAGTAAACATACAAGAGGTCGGAAAAGGTACAGGCAGGAAAAAAAAAAAAAAAGAGTAAAAAAGCATCAGCTGGGCACTTATGGTTGAAACCAGAAAGGCCAGAGCCTGTCTGGAGCTATGATAGGTGAGGGAGGTTTAGCACAGCAGTAAGGGACTTCAAAGTCATACTATTTGCAAAAGGAAATTCAGGAAAAAATGTGGATTCACTGATGGCTAGAGGGGGCAACCATGAACAATGTAGAAAATATTGAAGCATCGAATGCCTATTTATATTGGTCAGCAAAGCCTCATCCCAGACCTCTGTGTTTGAGAAGGGGGAGTACAGAAACCAGTGGGGGAACAACAGGTTAGGGACTCCTTAGAGAATCTAAACTCATCACGATCCATGGAGATAATTGGATTCACATAAGGATGCTGGCAGAGCTTGTGGATGTGTGATATTATTATCATCATCTGTGAAAAACAATGGGAAACAGGTCAGGTCTCTTCTAAGTGGAAAAAAAGCTAACACTGTGCTTGTTTTCAAAAAAGGCAAGATGAAGGACCCAGGGAGTTATAGGCTAGTCAGTCTTGCTTCAGTCCCTGGAAAAATCATGGAGCATGTTCTCTTGAAATCTGTTGCCAAGAATGTGAAAGACAAGAGAGTAATCAGGAACAATCAACACAGATTTACCAAGGGCAAGACTTGTTTAACCAACCTGATGGCCTTCTGTAGAAAAACAATTGGTGATGTGGATAAGGAGAGAGTGGTAATTTTAATAAACATTGATTTCAGTGAGGCTTTTGACACTGTGTCTCACAGTATTCTTGTTTGTAAGCTCAGGAGCTGTGAGCAGGACAAATAGGCTGCTAGAAACCAAACTGGACTGGCACTCATGAAGGATAGTGATCATTAGTTTAATGTCTGGCTGGCAAACATGAGCATAATCTTGTACTCTGTACATCAACACTGGGGTCCACATTGTTTGTTGTCCTCATCAGTGACCTGGATGGTGACACACAAAGCATTCTCAGCAAATTCACAGTTTAGGGGCAGTGACTGACACAATGAATGGCAGAGTTTCAACCTGGAGAGATATGGGAAATTTGAGAACTGGGCCAACAGACACCTCCTGAAGTTCACCAAGAAGTACAAAGCCCTGCACCCAGGATGGGATTCCCATGGATCGGTACAGGCTGAGACATGATGTGCTTGACAACAGCTCAGCTGAAAAGGGCCTGAAATACACTGCTGAAATGGCTGTCACAGTGGACTCTTGGGTGAATATGAGCCAAGAACATGCTCTCATCACAAATAAAAGAAAATGTGTAATGAGTTTCATTAGGGGTATCATGGCCAGCAGACTGGAGAAAATTAGTATCCCCCTCTACTTGGTCCTGGTGAAGCCACCTCTGCAATGCTGGGTTCAGTTTTGGTTGTTCCATTTTAGTAGACATGGTAGAGAAACTGGAGACTGTTCAGCAGTGGGTTGCCAAGATGATCAGCGACCTAGGACATGTAACCTACAGAGACAGTTTGAGGGAATTTGTTTTACTGAGTCTGAGGAAGATGAGGCTAAGGGACCATCTAACAGTAACATACAAAACTTGGAATCTAGTTGCAAAGATAGTGGAGCCAAGGTATTCTTGGTAGAGCAAGATGGTACACAGAGGTTCTGTGGTAACAAATTGTGGCTGTAGAACAGCCCCATTTTAAGAGAAACAGGTTGGAAGCCTTGGCCTCGTTCAAGCAAATGGCAAAACTCCCTTGAAAAAATATTTTTTATATAAACATATAAAGATAAATCTAAGAAAAAAAGGTGTAACTAAAAAGTAACAAGATGTGATAAGACAGACTCCCTGTTAGTACATGGAATACAAAAAAAAAGATACAAACTATGTGCCCTGTGTAACAATCCTAAGAAGGTCTTGGCCAACTATACAGTATGTGAAGGGAAAATGACAGGTGGCAGGCAGATCCCTCCTGGCAGATGATGATTTAGCTTGAGTTGTTCACTCTTACATTGTTACTGCTGCTGCTGACAAAAACCCTCCATGGATGCAAAGCCATTGGTGTCCAGGGAACAGCAGTCGATGCAGCATGTTGTAGCACCTTTTCAGACTGACAATGGTTTGCACACCTCATGGCAATTTACCTGTTCTCTGCACTCCCCCATAGAGCAGACTCAAAATTATTGTCTTTGTTCAAAATATGGTCAGGGCTATGAGTGAGTGAGGGTCCAAAGGTTCATCTACAGAGCATGTGGAGGAAATTGAACTAATTTCTAAACACTCTATATAACAATTAGCAACCTTTAAACTAGATTAGAAAAGGGAAGATCAGCTCAGATTTGTGATATGGCAGCTGGATTAATTCAATTTCCTAAGGTACCTCAAGAACTGCTACATTATACTGCAGTTTAGACCTGCACCATAGCTCCTCAGTGTCCACAATTCCAGTGGAGGAGACTGGGTAAGCCAGGACAGACTTGTGATAAGGTTTCAGCCTGAGGCCAAGTTTTCCAGAAAGCAAACAGTCAGATATTTTCAAGCCAGTTGATGTGTTAAATGCTGAGTTATTCTGAAAATTGCTATGGATGAAATAATTGTGAATACAAGACGAGGACCCTATCATATCAAAAAGTACCATTCACCAGTGATCAGATCTTGCTACAACTGCATTCAAATTGCACGATTCATCATGAGGCATACTGTTGTGAGGATGAAATCATCGGGAGCTTGTCAGGCTTCAGTTGGATTCAAACATTCTCCTGGGAAGGACAGGTTGCTATAATGCTGAATTTATAACGTTGCCATCAATGACAGTGTGACAACTATTGTTGCAACATCAGCTCTGGAGAATAAAAATGTAAACATATCTCAATCATGCTGTTTAGATTTAAAAAGGGAGTAAGGATATGAAATATGGAAATATCTAGATGTCTCTATGGCATAACTGGTATTTGACAAGCAATGTTAGTCTCAAATTCAGATGAAGAAAAACTGCCTTCAAAATGGTACTTAAATAGATGCATAACTATGTCCTGAATCAGGTGTTATTTATAGGGAGATTGTCTGTCCTAGCCGTGTCAAACACATTTGCTTTCTTTGTCTGTGGGACTGTCAGGAGGGAAATTCAGAAGTCACACTCCAGGCTTCTGGTCTGCTTCCATTGCCTTTCCCCAGAATGACTTCCAAAGCAGTTGTCAAACCCAGAAGGATATTCAAGATATGTGGGCTTCAAATTATTTTAAGACCACAAGCCCCAAGTATAGTTACATCAGTATAATGCTCACGGGTAATACAGTGGGTTGATAATCCATGTTCTAGCCAAGGATTTCCCCCCTTTAGGGTTTGTTTTGGACCCAATGAAAAATGGAGCTGTGATGCCTCCTACTGGCTTTGTTTGTATGTTTTACCTGCCGTGGGTCAGGAAAGTTGAAGAAGATCTTGGAAATGTTAGTGCTGATGTAATGAAGGTAAAGACAGCCTCAGATAAGGTCTCTGATACGGGGACAAGGAGCTATTTAAATTTAAAAGTAACTGAAAGATGTGAAAGCAGTAAGTGCCTCACAAATACATGTCCAACAGGAGTCATGTATGCATTTTATCTTATAATTCTGCTTACTGAATGGAGAAGATGGGTTTTGACAGGTTATTTCATTTGATGTTATAACAAAACAGAATCTGCTTTTTACATTGATACTCTAACACACAGAAATTTCCTTTGACTCAAATGTTGATCTGATTCAAAAATAACAGAGCATGATCACAAGAATAGTTCTTTTTTTTTTTTGGTGCTATGTCTTTTCCACAGGCTGTAAATTGTACCAGACATAATTTTAAATTGCTCTTGGGATGTAGAGCCTGATAAGTCATTATGCTTGTAGTAAGAATTTATGTCTCAGTACTACCGCATATATCTAGCCTTCTCATGCAATCTAGAGAGGACACTATAAATCAACATGTTCAAAATATTTAACAAAATATAGCTCTTGTTATTTAGGAAGAATTCTGTGTTAGCTTACTTGTTAAAAATATAGCTTTTAATAAAAGGATTAATCTAATAATTGCAACAGCAGTGCTCATCTGACAGATATTGGATGCTGGCGGAGCTCCCACTTTGACCACTGGGGGCAGGAGCCCCCCTGAAGAAGCACAATGCAAGTTTTTTGAGTTTTCTTGGCATGATCACTGATTTGGGATTACTAGGCATATTCTTGGACTCTGTATTCTCAGCCCGACAGTGATCCACCAGTCTGTCCTGTAATTTAAACACACTCTCTTCAACAGCTCCAAGTGCTCCTAACTTTTCAAATTCTCTCCTGAAAGACAATTTTCATTCAGATGGACTTACTTAACACAGGTCAGCACGTGATCATTAAATTTAACCTTGGACTATTTGTCCCTGAGAAATACACAAGAAAGTCATTGTGGACAATACTAGACTTGCATTTAGATAAATGTGTAGCATGAAATAGAAACTATATATCAACCATATAGATAGGTTTAAGAGCTTTCAGATCAGTGTAACCTTAAAAATCAGAATTACTGTGTAATAATTTTTGCTGATAATTCAAAGGAAGCACAGTCAGGACTGGATGGAAAGATTCAGGAGACAGAGCAAGCAGCTTTCACAGCTAACAGCTGCCACACAGAAGGAAAGAACTTGCACTGGGAACTTGAAATGCACAAAAAAGTAAACAGGAACCAATAAGGGAAATAGCAGCACAGATGTACAAGTGATCATAGCACTCCTTGTCTGAGATGAAAATATGAAAGAAAAAACTACTAATTCATAATCTAGCTTCTTGAACTAATTCAAACTTTGGTGGACACAAACAATATAATGAAAGTCACAAGTGCAATGCAGAACCTGAATGAGTTTCTAACCCAGAAAGAAAAAGGACAAAGCCCAAACAAACAAGCATAAAATGCCTATAGAGTTTAGTACTGAACTTTATCCAAAGTTCCTCTCAGGCTCTGGATCCAACGTTTGTGAAGAGCTGACTTTTACTATAGCTAATATTTCTTCAGGAACATGATAAATTACTTGACAGGTTGAAGAGTCTAGGCAAGCAAAGGTGAAGTAACTCAAAGGCTAACTTTAGCTCATCTGTCCTCAACAAAGAGGATATTTTTCTGATGGAACAACCCTGTTCAAGCTGCACAGATAAACACTGCCCTGTGTTTACAGTCATTATTAACACCCATGTTGTTCGAGGACAACATTAATATCAGATACTACCACAGATGGAAATGACTTCACGGAAGGATAAAAAGTCAGGTCTTTCACTTAGGAAAATAAAAATGTTTTAAAATGTGTGCATGAAACAGAAAGTACGTAGAGGTTCTTTATCAAATTTATGAAGTTATTCCTTTTTTGTCAGCTGTGATTTTGTCACTGTAAGTACTTGTGTCATCTCAGCCCTCTTCTTAGCCTGTGGAGTCAACTCAGTTGATGATAAGGTATTCTGAATGGAAGTTACTTCAAATGAACTTTCTACAGTACCTGTTAAAATGGTTACTTGTTTTTAATAGCAGATTCTGGGCACTCTGTCAACAAAAATAACTTATACCGCTACTAAACATGGCCCAGAAAATTACTCCAGTTTCTTCTAGTTTGAGTTCAGTTTTACGTAGAGCAAATGTTATGTTGCAAATTGGTAAAATTTCTGGCTAGCTGCTGTCTAGAATGGATCATATTAAGAAGTGTATTGTATTACACCACACACATTGTGTCAATAACCATATAGAATGAGCATTGTCTTCTAGATATTCTCTATAGTATTATATTGAACTGTTTAGTGTAGTTCTCATACCACCAATAAATTAAGATATTTAAGTTGTTGATGCCATTTGCTTCTCATTTTTTGACAAAACCCATATAATTCTATATTATATAAAAAAATATTTGAAAAATATTACTGGCATATTTGAGGACACATGTGTTTGGAAGAATTACTTTAATCCCTTGGAAGTTATTTAATAAAAATGGATTTTTCTACCTCAAGTAGATATCTGAAAAAAAGACCTTCTCATAAATATTGGATATAGAAGTGTCCTTACAGTAACAACCACCAAAACTCCATCTGAAGTAATAAAAACTTAATAAAGCTCACGTTTGGTTAATGATGTTTTTCTCTATTTTTTTACTAAATGCCAGCTGTTAATAGCATAATCAAGTGTGTCCATACCTTCTATAAATATCTATGTTCTTCCCTGTAGAATGCTAACAGAATTGCACCAGACGCAATGATGCCCTTTAGATGCAGATTTTACAGTTTAAGGTAAAGTAGGTTTGATCCTCCAAATATCTGCCCACTCCCTTCACTTTTGTTCATTTCAGCGAATGCCACTGAAGTTAATGGAATGTAAATGCCCATACATCTTCAGAGGGTGAAACATACTGCTAGCCAAATGGAATGACCAGTAAATGTTGCTCAGAAAAGTGAAATCAGGCCAGTAGAGCTGCTTTGCTGGAAAAGTTAAATTGCCTATTATTCAGGCACACCTGGTAAATATCAAAATACCAAATGCTTAATGAACTACTCTGTTACACCAGGTTTATGTCAGAGAAACCCTATATGTCTAAGCAGGGGCTTTATAGGCCCAAGGGGCTAAGGGTCAAATTCCAACCCTCTGGAGTCCCTCCCCTCTTAAACCCAACTTTTTAAACATATTTAGTGATTTATATCCGATTTTAGTGACCAGCCACTTCTGAAGCCATCACAAACACCTAAACGGTATTCAAATCTCATCTACTTAAAAGTGAAAAGAATCTTAAGCTTCCAGTTTCAGTTGCTCAGGTGATCTTTAATAGTGTTGGGAAGGCAAGAAAGAGGGACCAGTTCCTCTTTCCTGAAGAGCAGAGGATGTCCTGCCGTACTCTTAAGAGCTTAGACGGTTCTTAAGAGTTTAGACAGCTATCTTGAGAAGATTGGTTTTGGCTTGTGAATGCTTTGTGAACAGAGATGCCTCATGATTGCCACATCCAGATGTCAGCAAATGGGGGATTTAAAAGATCAGCCTATATTTTACTTTTTCCTACTGATGCCTGCGTGCTGTTCTAATGTTGCCTTTCCTTCAGCCTCCCAGTTGCCACGTGTCCTGCTCTTGCAGTGCCCACCCCATCAGACTTCACCTGTAGTGTGTGAGCATTATCTAGCTATAGCTGTGCCATGGTATCAAATTCATTAAACATATTTTAAGTGGTCTCATATTGGTGAATTCTTGAATGCTATACAGGTATTTTCATTTTTAGAAATCAGGACTGTTCCCCAAAATGGTTTACTCCTTTTAATACCTGATGATTTTCTAGGTCAACCCTTTGTGTTTTCTAGGAAAGGAGTGACCTTGTTCTATGGCATTAATTGCATCAAATACACAGTGACTTGTAGTTTTTTTCCTTCTTTCTTCATTTTGATATCCAGATATTCCTACTTTTCCCTTTGGGCAATTCCTATCACAAACAAAATTACTGTTCTATAATGATATAGCCACAGTCTGCCAACAGTAAAATGTCACTGACTGCAGTTGCTGTTATGTGGAGCCTTTCCCAAAGCTACAGATCAAGCAAGGCTACCTAATCTAAATCTTATTCACAGCCGTTGTCCCAGTACAATTAACAGAGGTAACGTTTTCTGGTCTGAGCTCACAATTTTATGTTTTATAGCTCTGTGAGTGGCATTTCCAGGCTTTCCTAAAGTATATTCCTCCAAAGTGTGTATGCCCCTTTAGGAACCATTTCACTGACGTACTCTTACTCCAGATTTTGTATTGTCCCATAATGAAAGAGAACATGGAAAGAGATTTAGGATTGAGTTTGCCTAGCTAACATACAAAAGTAATTTGGCAGCTGGGGCTCCATGGGGAAGGATGTAGGCAGGAAAAAACACTGTCTGGTTCATAATGAATGTTTTTTAAATCCTCACAAGCCTAGGTACTTACTGACAAGCCCAGCAACCAATGCACCTTTTTATGCAAATGTTTGTGTGTGTCGTTCCCCCCCCCCCCCCCC
>NW_020799091.1:77016094-77029287 GCF_003259725.1 Athene cunicularia | reverse complement strand
CCCCCTCAAGTACCTGTTTTTAAGCATCCATCAGCAATATTACAAATAATCAATGGCAGTTAGTCTTATCAGGTCACAACAGAACAAGGTATATTTTGCAATATAAATTATTATTTAAATGTCATTAAGTAGCATTAGCTCTATGGTAACAAGCAATGGCACATTCTGTACAAACAGATAAGCCTGCTCTTCCTACGCCGGTAGGTGCTGTGCTGAGTTTGTTCTCAGAGGGAGAAGGATATGATTACTGAGATAAAACAAAATCGCACGTTACAATCATTATGGGGAAAAGGGAGAGAGAATGTTAAATGTATTTAAACTGCAGGAGGTTAAAACAGCGTGTGCCAAAAATCTCTGAACATGTCAGGATTAATAACAGCTGGAAGCACAAGCAGAGCTGACTCTCTTTTCCTAATGCACAGTTCAGCATTTAAGGTGCCGGGATGCTGAGCTTATTTCTGATTTATCAAGCTTTTTCTTTCTATTCCAACACCCCTCCCACGTAATGGGTATTACTGATGATAAAGAGGGTAAACAAATGTTAAACAATAAATTAATTTCTTACCTGTGGTGTAGACAAGGAACAATGTTTCAATACACTGGATTATGCCTTCACACTGTTGAGGAATAACTAAGGGCAAGCAATTAAGAAGATATCAATTAAAAAAATATCCCAGTCCATGGGTACACTCTTAATGAAATAATGTGAGAGAACAGGAAACTCAGAAAAAGCCCATGGCTTTCAAATAAAAACATAGCACTTTTGAACAAAATCGCCTGCAATAAGATCAGAAAGCAAGGCCTTTAGATCTATGAGGTGTAAAATCTGAGGGAAGTGGCATGTGAGCGACACTGACTGATTGCATTTCAAGCTGCATTTGAAGTGAGGACTTTCAACACTAAAATGTATGCGTATCCTACTCCAAGTAGAGTCAAATTCTGCTAATCAGCATTGATGGTATGTTTTCATCTTTTGACAGCCAGTAGGGCCACTTCTTTGATGGTGTTTATACACCTCTTATATGGGTAAGGCAGCCTATTCTAAGCGTTTAAAAGCTCCCAGGGTTATGTTAATGAGCGAAGTTTTATGATAAATGCTTACTTGGGTTATAAATGCTAAAAGCATGAACTAAAAGGAATACCATCCATAGCTGGTATGCATTAATATCTTTTAATGTAAGTATGCTAAAAGAGGATGAAACCTTCCATTTTCTGGCTGGCTTCTTAGGTCTTCCTTGTATCAATTGCACTATCAGAACGAGATAGTGTGACAGCTACTTGCACTAACAATGTCCAGAGGTGGGAAGCAGAGCTACTAGTTCCTGGTAATATAATATTAGTCCCTCTAATTAATAGTATTTTCTACATGAAAACTCCAATTATTTCAATATCATATCTATTCTACAACAGAAAGACTGAGTCACAGCTTGACAAAACATCTTGCCCAGGTATTAGGTGGAGGGTCTAAAACAGATGCAGGAAAGCACTGTAACATCTGACCCAGTCCATGTTCCCTGTAGGGACTTATATTGACACCGTGATGGAGTCAGCTTTAACCAGATCCTAAGCCTACAATTTAGCAATGAGAATAAACTCAGACAAATCTCCGAATTCTACCCCACCACATGCACGAATAAAGGCCATAAAAATAGCAAAGATGCAACAGTGGGTTTTGTAACCAAAATGCTGTGATTTGTTTTATGAGGAATGACACGGAGTTAATCTGCTAATTGTGCATGGGCCAAGCAGTCATCAGCCTTTAATTTGTATGATGTAGTGATGTAAGACTTTCTATCTTTTCTGCAGCCAATCAGTCATGTTAGATGTAATGGGAGCTATATATGGTTACCCTAGTGAAAATAAATCTGTAAATTATTCTGGAATAAAAACAGTAAAGGAATGATGAATTTTTCCCCACAAGACAAGCCAGATACTTAAGGGTTTTCCTTCAAGCCAAATCACATTTTGTAATGAAGCACAACTTAAAACCAGAGCCAGCACAAAATCGGTCATAAAATTGGGACCAGAACTGTGACTAATTAACAGCTGGATGGAGGGCAACTGATTATATGGGTTTGCCATCAGGGTGCCACTGTCTCAGTGGAAACTGGGTGGCCAGAGGAGACTGGATCTCAGACTTACAGGGTGCTACTGGAGATTCTTGTCAGTTCAGAATGAAGCCAGCACACTGCAATGTTTATTTTAAGGGTTGGCTGTCACTTCAAAACCAGAGAGGGGGTCTCTGGTTGATGGTGGGCTTCGACTGCTCTAAGTGGAAAGACTTGACAAGGAGTTGCTGCAGCCCAGGGACTGTGGTTTGAGCACTAAAAGTGATCTGGGGGCTGGGAGTGAGGAGTTTGGAAGAGCTGCTGACTGGAGAAAAGTTTAGACTGGTCTCAGTTTCTGGCACATCACTGTTTCTGGCACACATGGGATGTGTTGGGGACAAGGCAGCAATACTCTAAATCCAGAATGCAGTGAGAATAGCAGTACCTACAAAGTCGGTTCCTGTCTTGCACAGGACACTTGGAGGTTGGATTCATTAAAGTCTTTAATGAAACTATTCATATGGATCAGAGGGTATGCGCATGGATGCTCACTCAGGATGCTGTGAGAAATGCAATGTCATTTTAGTGTGACTTCTGATAGGGGTCTTCTGTCTTCCCTTGCATGATCTGAGAGCTTTCCTCCTGGATTTACTTTTTTACAACCCAAAATAAGTTGGCTATGCTACTTTAGAGGGTGGGTTTGGTGGTTGGCATTTCCTCAGTCAGTCCTATCCCACATTGTCCCAATGCGACATAAACAAGAAAAGGTCAAGAAAAAAATCCGATTATAGAACTGCAAGGTATGCTCAGGAGGGAAAAGACTGAAAAGAGGAAAGATACAATAGCATTTTCTGTCACTGTATCATTTCTAGCCAGGTCGAGGCACAAAATCTTGCTTCCTACCTTGATAAACCATTAGTAATAGGTCAGGAGTCAGCTGCTTCCCTTATCAGCACCAGGAGCTTAAATGTCAATGATTAAATGTTTCCATGGAGATCCCCTGAGCTTTACTAATGTGGGCACATTATTTACACCCACACTCTGCCGGAGAAATGATAATGACAGAGCATTTTGTTGTGCCCCGGCATATCTGAAGCAAGTGGTGCAGCTGGACTCTGAAACGGCATGTCAGAGCACAGAACCAGATCTTGGGGATGCGAGAGGCACCTGTTCATCTGAATTTCGGAAATGGCTCTTGCTGGAAAGAAGCAGCCAGCATTTTTAGCGTTACAGTCTGGAGAGATGACTCCAGTGCAGGGGGACTGTCACAGCTGCTCAGTATTAACAAATGAATTCTTGCAGGAGGCTGCAAGAGGTAGTACATCAACTGTGTGACCTACATAGACTGCGCACAGTTTAGTTGTTAATTTATTTCAGCTGGGGAAAGAGCAGATAAATTCATGATCAGAGGAGTGGGGGAATATCTTGTTTGTTCCAAATTGGTTCAGCCTGGTTCAAGCCGATTATCTCACAGGGAAGTCACTCCAGAGTGACTTTCTCCATTAGTCTTAATCATTGACGTGTGAAACATATTGGTGATGTTTTGATGAATACTTCATCTGCCATTTAAATAAACTCATTTTCACTTCTTTCTATAAGCATGCAAATTCCCAAGTTATGATGTTATTCCTGTAAGTGAATTTTGATGTCATGTACAGAACATTTGTATAGCATGTCCCCAAATATTTACTTTCCACCTGTGGTAATGTGGAAAGGAGACATTTTTAGGCAAAACAGGAAGAAGTGCCATGGGACTTCCGAACCTTCTGCAGCCTGTGCAACTGCAATACAGGTGGCTGACAAAATAGTTTGCTACGTAATCTAATAAAATAATTTTGGTATATGATAACCTGATAGAATACACAACTGTATATTTTAAAGCAGTACAGGAGTTGTTTATGTAACCAATAATAAATTATACACTTTTTCCATTAAAGAAAGCTTCATGTTGAAATCACCCTTATACACTGATTGTTGTGCTGGTAAGGTAGGTTCTTCAATGGGTTGTCCTTTTTTCCTCCTCAGAGGCAAAAATCCCTGGAGGATACAACTGACAAATGTATATGGCAAATGAAGTTATATCAAGTCAGATCAGATATATCACGAGGAACTTAGATTCCCACGGTTTGTTGTAGGTGCAATGGGGACTAGATAAAAAGCTTTTTCTTTTCTTTCCAGACATCATCCCCAAGTCATAAAGGAAGCAGAAGTTTGTTTTTTTGCAAAGAGAATGGAGCAGGACTTATTGAAGCACTGGTAGCTAGCAGATGTGTGTGTCTTGAGAGCTGTATGCTTAGCAAGGCTCCACTCTGCTGAGAGTTTTCCCTTGATGAGAGAAAAGGCTGAATCTAGACCTGGCTCTTTACTGAACAACTGGGTTGTAGGCATGGTTTTGCAATATTATTCCTGGAATTACCACTCTGTATGATGGTATTGCTGGGAAGGTAGCACAGCACTGCTAACTCTGATTTCACGTACAGCTTAAATTGAATCCTTCCAGGAAGTGTGACTGATCCGTAGGAAGATGCAAAAGTCTTCCTTACATCAAATCTGTTAAAGTTATTTGTTTATAATTTTGGAAAAGAGAAACACTGCTAGTGAGGACAGTCTTCTGGATGTAGTAGGGACTGTATGGTCAAATTAATTAGAAAACAGGCTTAGATTGATTGTTACTGATCTTGCTTCAAACATGCTGTGCATTGAACAAATGCAAGACAAATGAATTAGGTTCACAATGAATTTAAGAAGACGATTCTTCTGTTATCAGTGATGCTAGTGAACTTACCATCTACAGAATGGATTTCTGATGTAGACACCCTTTTCAATGCCAAACTTGAAAAAGATCTGGTTTATTAAACATAGGGGAAAAAAAAAAAAGTGGCAATGGGAATCTCTGAGTATTTTAAACAGGAAGCTGAGCTGGTTGGTCACTAGTCTTATTCTGGTTCAGGCTAGGAAAAAGAGGAAGTCACCCAAGTTTCATGGCTGTAAATGGAGGTAGCTCTCTCAGCCTAGAAGTTAGGCCCATTGTCCACAAGTATACAAGAGATATTGGTAGTTCTTATCAATTACCATGTAAAGCTGAAAGTCTTCATAGAGAGGGTGCTGACTGAATGGGTGAGAATCCAGTGAATCTATGAGACACAAGCTTATGTCATAAAAATCTTGTTCAGTACATTGGGGAAATCTATAGTTTTGTTTCCTAAGTTTTTCTTCTTCAGAGGGCCTTGGACCTTTCCACCTCAGATGAATCTGAACCAGCTGACCAGACAGTTCACATGCACTTTGTAATTGGATCTGCAGAAACCCAGAGGTGGAGCAAGGAAATGCTTAAGCTAACTGCAATCAACTCACTTTTGATGTATCCCTGTTGGAGATCAGTCATGCCATATATGTAGAGACCACATATGGGCTCCATTCAGAATTAGTTTGGGTTCAGCTGGGTAATTAGCTCATGGCTGATAAACAATGCTGCTTGATGTACTCTGATGTACCTGACAGATGTACCACATCCCCAGAATCAGGAGTACTGAATGTGAGGAAGTGTGTAAAGGGCATCCCTTTCCAAAGGTCCCCTGCTTGTCTCCCCTACCCCTGCACTCACACCCACACCTTTATATTTTAGTCATGACCATCAGTGGTGTGAAAGACATATCTTATCCAACCTGTACAGAGATTAAAGACAAAGAATTAAGAGCAGAAGGAAACCTAAAGAAAGAGCTGTGGCTGAGAAAGCTGAAGCTTAGGTACCAAATTCCAAGGTTCTGACCACACTCCAGGGTGCAAGGTCCCTGCCCAGGACTCTGCCAGTGGCTTTGCACAAAGTGCAGGAGGTAATGCTGTTCATCTTCCCTTCAGGCCAGCAGTTAAACACTCCCCCAGAGAGACCTGGGAGGACTTGTTTTCCCAGAGAACATCAGCCCACTTCACTTATCCCTCAGACGAATAACTCAGTCTAACTACCAAACAGCAAAATTTCCTGGAGCTGATATGTCATTTTTCACTAAAGTCCAGAACTGATACCATTATTTTGACTTCCTCCCCATTTTAAAATGATAAATCTATATAACAAGGAGTTAGAGAGGTATGTTTGATACTCATTTTAAATCTAGACGTCCAACAGAGAAAAAGACTGCCATATATACCTTGTAAAAGAACACTCTGTTCTTTTTTTAAGAACATAGAAGAATATAATGTAGACATCTGTATTTTTTTCTTCTATAAAGAAAAAGTAGAACATAAAGAAAATATCTTGCACTGTGACTCAGTCTTTAACATCTTTTTCGTTTATTCATGCTTTTTTACACTGATGCTCGCTTTTTCTGTAAGTACCATGTACCCTTTTAGAGACCCACAGGAATTGCTCTGAATCTTCAGTGTAATATTTTTATATCATATTTTGCTTTGTATTGTGCTTCTGTCAATACAGCAGGTTTTATTGCTGTGCCACATGGCATCCTGAGCTGTGAAGAGCAGACTACTTGCTTTAGATCTCCAATGTGGAAAGAAGGATTGTAACTATTGATCCTTGTCAGGAGATACATGAAAATCTAACACTTTAAAGAAACGCACAACTTTTACAAAATGAACACTGAATTTTGACAAGTTTTGAAACAGAGAAAATCATTAGTATTTCTAGTTCAATAATCTGACTGTAGCAGTAGCTAGTATCTTATACCACAGAGAAATTGTTCTTTCCCACCATCTTCTCTTAACTGTATGCCTCTTTCCTCTCACTAAATGTAATTCAGTTTAGTTAAACCCCTTTTTCTGTACAGTCTTTTTTTTTTTTTTTTTTTTTTTTTTTTTTTTTTTTTTTTTTTTACCCGTGAGGCAGCAGATTTTATCTGGGCCTGAGAAGGAAATAGGATGATGGTATATTCAAAAAGTTATAGGACTTAACACAGTAATTGCAGAATTATTATAAACACATGCACACACAGAGAAAATCTTTTAAACTCTGTGCTACTGCTATACATTAATGAATTTCCAGTCTGTGGGAACACAGGAACAAAATACTGTTAACTCTGTGATTTAAAGTAAGTATTCCCTTTGATCTGGGTCAGTGTTGGTACTTCATTGTTGCATTAAAATAAAATCTATCCTGACTGCTTTCCGGATAAACATGAAAGAAAACAATGATGAGTAGCACTACCTTTTGGCTGCAGTGTGCTTTTCAGAGTAGCTGAAATAACACATAGCACAAGATCATTAATAAATATGCAGCTTCTATTCTTCAGACCTTCCCAATTCAAGACCTTCCCTATTTAGTCTTTCGCATTTACAGAAGAAGGAACTAAGCAGCTAATGCCCCTGAGACTTCTATCCAGTAGAATAAATAGCTTGGTCGTGCTTCCCTTTTCCTCATGCCCGTGTGTTATTTCTGCTTGCTCTTACACTGACAGCAATGTTGTATTCTGCAGCAGTCTGTGCAGGAGCGCAGAACGATACCTGATTTTCAGGGTATCATGAGCTAGGACAGATCCCTAGGGCTATTCTGTGTCTTGTTCAGGAATACAAGACAGACAGTAAGAGACTGAAGCAGCCAGTCTATAATGCCCTGTAGAAGGAAATTCATGCGTAGTAACAAGTTCCCTGGTTTTATTACTAATGTTACCATATAGTAAGAGGTAAATTTGTTAATTTTCTTTAGGGTGTGTCCATACGGAGGTGTACAGACAGCCTCAAGATCCTGGCTGGAAGTGACACAGTCATGTCTGGATGATGCTGTGCCTAAATAAACTAGAACTAAATAGAGCTTGTAGCTCATAGAGCACGTGTGGGAATATTTGCATACCGTATCTCTGTACGTGTGCCCTTTGCTGGCCCTTAATGTTATGATAGATAATAGGACCAGGGTCACCAAAGCGTTCTGTAGAAAATCTTATGCCCATCCCAGTAAATTAGTAAGTGTTGTTTAAGAATATAATGAAAATTTGACTCAGATACTTGCTCTTCAGAAGAGCTTTTGCTGCAATATGCCAATCCTGTAATGCTCCTATTGAGCCTGATGTGAAAGGTGAGATGTTTATGGGAGGAAAATTCCATTCTCTCTTTTCCCCTAATCTCTACTCATCCAGAAGTGCAAGAATTCATACACTTTGCACAACAGAAAACATTCTCCAAACTAACCTCATAGCCTCTTGATATCACTCTTTACCATTAGCTTGTCTGATGGTATATCACAGAGGTCACACCATCTCCTAAAGTTTACTCTGCAATATTTTCTAGAAGCGAAGCAAAATAGGTTTAGCTTGCAGCAGTCAACTTTAACATGAGTAATATCGCAATGAATATCATAAACTTCTAATGTATGTAACAACCTAGATTATGCCCAGCAGTTTTACCACTGAAAAAAAACCCTGCAGAAAACTTCATTTTCTCTGTATTTTTTTTTTTTTTTAATAGCAATTAAATCATGACTGGGTTGTAAATTAACTTTTCTTATTCTCAAGGTTCTTCTTGCTATGCACAAGGCATAATTATGCAGGCATAATTCTCAATCTGTTATTCTGGAGGGGTTAAAGACCTCTTGGTTTGTACAGGTTATTTAGGTGATGATGTGCTGAAGAGTCACATCTGGTCGATGGGGATGGGCTAGTGTTCTCATCCTGCATCTCAGTCTCAGACAAATGTGTACTTCCCTGTCTGTATTTCTGTTTTCTGTTAGGGATGGAATAAATCCTCATTTTTATTAGATATCCAACCTCTGCCATGATACACAAATGATTATGTAGATATTATTTGTTTAATGCACCGCTTCACTCCAAATACATTGTTTTTCCTAAAAAAAACACCCAACCTGCAATTTTGCCAGATTTGACATACACTGACAGTAGGATTTGACTTTCTGTCATCCCTTTTTGTTATGCCTAGCTGTAGTAAAATAAAATTCCATAACACTAAAGCAGATGCACATTGTGATATCTGACATTATACAGAGGTCCTGTTAAGACTGACACTGGGAGTGCTGTTTTGTCAGAGAGTGGCTTACCACGTATATTCTTTGATATTTTTTTGATAGACCCCCCCGCTGCTGGAGTTGCACCCTTAGGCAATCTGCACAGACTTGCTGCAATTAAAACTTGCAAATAAAAACTATGCAGTTTGTCATTGTATGCCTAAAATGTTTTATTGTTAAGTCTAAAATGGTCACTGTGGTTGTGTATGGGGATCTTGCCTGATTCTCAGAAATCTAAATAGCAGTCTGTACAACAGAGGTTGTTTCTACTGTGTACAATCATTATTTGTCAGATTTTTGGATTAATGTGTTCAAGTTTGCTAGAGTTATTTCAGTGGGAATACATTTGACAGCAAATTTCCACTGAAGTTATGGAAATTTATAAACCATTTGATTTAATAAGATTTTTTCCATTGGAAAGAAATTGAGAAAAAATGTGTACTATCAGAATGGACGATATGCATATATGTAGAGAAAGACAGATAAAGGTATTCTGTTTCAAGGATTTTTTAAAATGATCCCACTAAAGTCTGAAAATTAAATCCAATTAGGTAGTCCCACTCCAACACAAAATTAATTTTTTAATGAGAAATTTTCCTACAGAAATTTAATGCCTTTGAATTTGTGATTGTTTCTAAAGAGGCTTAGATCTGAAATGTGGAATGAAAATAGAATCTGTTCTCCACACCTCTCTAGTCCTAATGACTTACTGTAAATACCACCAGCTCTCTGGACAGCACTTTTAATTCCAGAAGGGATTCCAAGTATTCTTGAGGAAATTTCTGGTTTTAGTGATCTGATATTATGAATGGGCTGTTTTATATGCACTTCTATCAGAAGTGAAGTGAAGCTTTTCCCTTGATGTTCAACTCCTCTGAGAGAGATAGGTTTTTACTTTAAGCTAGTTCTTGTGGTGCTTTTTTTTTTTTTTAAAAAAAACCAACCAAACAAAACAAACAAACCACAACAAAAAACTGTGTTGAAACTGGTACATACCTACTTAGTTATTGGATTTTTTAATGTATTTCTCTATTCTGATCTTTTTGAAGATCCCTCCATTTTCATACTATGAGGCTCCTTCACGCAGGAAATCAGCAATCTCACTAACAGCATTCTTCTTTACTAGCATGCTTTAAAGATGTTTGGGAGTATCCTTTAAAATGCCTTTTGATAGTTCTTGTTTTCTGCCAAAATTCTTTCTTATCCTTGAATGCACGTATGAATGTCATACATGCAAACACAGTTGCCTGATGTCCCTTTTCAGTTTGTATTTCTGATTAGATGGTCATGGGGACCTTGAAGTGAAAGCTACCAGCTGCTTCTTTGACTGTAACAAAGCCCCAAGCAGTGGCTCATTGGCATCACACTGCATATTTGCCTATTGATTCTCATCACGGCATAAGACAGGGGAGTTGGTGACCAGCAGCTGGACTTAGGGAGTCTGGCTGAGGCAACCACAGCTCTTGTTTATTTGTGTGCTACATGCCTCAAAGCATTTGCATGCATCTGAGAAGTATTATTGCTGAATTTATTTCACATTTTTAGGAACAGGTATCTGCTGCATTGTGCTCACGTGTATTCACAGTTCAGCTGAAGGTTATGGCACTTCCAAAGTTTAAGCCTTCATAGTTTCACTTGATAGTCTACTTGTAATAATTCATATTTTCCTAGTTGCGTTTTGCCTATATAATTTAAATATGTCTGGGTTTTATTTTTTTCTCTTCCACAATGCTGTGGAAGTCTCTGTTGTCTGGTGCGTTCACTGATGTCCCGCTGTCTATTTGGCATGCCATTTCCCATTTGCGGGCTACTTTGTCTTTGCATCTGGTGCTTCTCTGAGCTTTCCAGATCTTTTATTTTTGCCATTTTGCTCTGCCTTAATATCCTCCATATACGGTATAATTCTCTTAGGTCCTGCATGTTTCTTTGCTATATAGCAATATGATTGTTTTGCTTTGTCTTTAGGGTTTGGGAAAATGATATCTCCTGTCACAGTTATGGTTAGTAACTCAGGATACTTCATTTCAAGGCTAGACTTACCAGAAGTGATACAGAAGATACAAATATGTTTCTACCATCCCTTGTAGGGCACTGAGATAAAGCTGTATCTAACCTTGTTCTTTCATCAGGATTTTACCACCATATCCCCACATCTGCTCTTCCAATATCTTTTTCTGCTTATTTGTAGTATCCATGTGATATATTAACTTCTTGCCTTTTTTTTTTTTTTTTTTTTTTTTTTTTTTTTTTTTTTTTTTGTGCACAGCTGACAAACTGCTGTGATTCACATTCTGGATTGAATTTGGCATCTTCTCTAACTTTTGACTTGTCCAAAGCATTTAGTTATTAGCATGAAAGCAAAAAATATTATCAGCTGTTCAGCAAACCTGAACCTTTGATCCCTGTTGTTAGTCAGAAATTACTGCATCTTTTAAGAACTGTTAGTTGCATGAGTCAGCTACTTTTTACAATGTAGTGGTAATCCAACTGATTGCTTATTTGGTCGTGGTTGCTGAAAAGGTACTTTTTTTTTAATCTCCTTTGGGAAAAAAGATGCTTCTGGAGTAATTCTTGTACTGTACTTGGGTCCCCCTGTTTGGATGCTGATGTATCTAGCTGGTAATAGAATATGCAGCAACCTATATTCACACTATGAATATTGCATCATTACATTTGTTTTATTTTTCCTTTTATTTAAACCTATTATTGTTAATTAGTTTTAACATTGTTAACTGAGGAACATTTATCTGCAGTGAATATTGCTTCCTCTTCTTGTCAGTGAGTAATATTACTATGCCTTCAGGAACTGACTCACTTTGGCCATCATGTTCAGGGCAAAACAGCAAAGTAGGGGGAACCAGGACATCACAGTACTCAGGTTTTCTTCTTCCTCCGTAAACTGCCTTCTCAAACACTGTAAATAAATCCCCAATTACATGTCTCTCCTCTCCCTGTGTCACTTTCCCTCTCTAGCTAATTATTTTTGAAGACTTCCTTTCAGTGTCAGCAGGGGTTGCACTAGATGACAGATCACAATTAACACTCCTGTAGGCACAAGCCAAAGCAAAGAGGGAGGGAAAAAAAAAGGAAGGGAAAAAAAAAAAAAAAAAAAAGGAAAAAAAGGAGAGAGAAGGAAATGAAGGTCTGATCCCTCCCATTTTTGCAGAACAGATGGGTTTGGAGCTACACAATCATAAGACATTGTTGTGGGTTGACCCTGGCTGGATGCCAGGTGCCCACCAAAGCCGCTTTATCACTCCCCTCCTCAGGATGGGCAAGGGAGAGAAAATATAACAAGAGGCTCGTGGGTTGAGAAAAGGACAGGGAGAGATCACTCACCTTTTACCGTCAAGAGCAAAACAGACCTGACTTAGGGAAATTATTTTATTACCAATCAAATCAGAGTAGGATAATGAGAAATAAAATAATCTTAAAAAAAACTCCCCCCACCCCTCCCTTCTTCCCAGGCTTAACTTCACTCCCGATTTTTTCTACCTCCTCCCCCCCAGCAGTGCAGGGGGATGGGTAATGGGAGTTGCAGTCACTTCATCACAAGTTGTCTCTGCTGCTCCTTCCTCCTCAGGGGGAGGACTCCGCACATTCTTCCCCGGTCCCAGTGTGGGGTCCCTCCCATGGCAGACAGCCCTCCACAAATTTCTCCAACATGAGTCCTTCCCAAGGGCTGCCCCAGTGTGGGTCCCTCCCGCGGGGTGCAGTCCTTCAGGCACAGGCTGCTCCAGCGTGGGTCCCCCGCGGGGTCACAAGTCCCGACAGCAAATCTGCTCCAGCGTGGGCTCCTCTCCCCACGGGGCCACAGGTCCTGCCAGGAGCCTGCTCCAGCCCGGGCTTCCCAGGGGGTCACCACCTCCATCGGGCACTCATCCTCTGGTGTGGGGTCCCCCAGGGGCTGCAGGTGGAGATCTGCTCCATCATTAACCTCCACGGCTGCAGGGGCACAGCCTGCCCCGCCATGGGCTGCACCACGGGCTGCAGGGGAACCTCTGCTCCGGCACCTGGAGCACCTCCTGCCCCCCTTCTTCACTGACCTTGGTGGCTGCAGAGTTGTTTCTCTCACGTATTCTCACTCCTCTCTCCTGGGTGCAATTGCCCTTGCACAGGTTTTTTTAATTGTGTTTTTTTTTGTTTTTTTTTTTGGTTTTTTTTGTTTTTTTTTTTTTCTTTCC
>NW_020799091.1:76996553-77016044 GCF_003259725.1 Athene cunicularia | reverse complement strand
TTTTTTTTTTTTTTTTTTTTTTTTTTTTTTTTTTTTTTTTCTTTCCATCTCATTAAATATGTTATCCCAGAGGCGCTACCACCATCGCTGATGGGTTCAGCCTTGGCCAGCACTGGGTCTGTCCTGGTCCCAGCTGACACTGGCTCTGTCAGACAGAGGGGAAGCTGCTTGCATCTTCTCACAGAAGCCAGCCCTGTAGCCCTCCTGCTACCAAAACCCTGGCATACAACCCCAATACAAGCATATATGTGGGATTTTAATTTTCTAAGAATAGAAAATTCTGTGTTTCAAGAGATCCCTGTGCGGGGAATATGAACCTATACCACATTTAAAGAAAAGTAATATAGAAAATAGTGAATGTGAAATATGTTTTAGAAATAATAAAACATTATTTTCTGTACAATTACAAAAATTAGTTAGGAGCAAAATCATCTGCTGGCTATATTCATGACTTCCAATGACATGAGTCCACAAAAGGCTTAAGCATCATGACTATCAGTAAGGAATAACCTCATATTTTAAGAAAAAAAGGCCATGAAAAAGACACAATTAGAGGCTCTTGTCTCAGCTTCTTTAAATTAACATTTAATACTCTCTGTAATTATTATTTACTTGTAATGAGTCAGTAAGCCATTAAAACCAAGCAGGAGGCTTATTTCTGCTATGCACACTCATGAAATGATGCTCAGTAGAATTGCTTCTGTTTTTACAGTTATACAAGCATGAAATCAATGATCAATGATTTTTTAACCTCTCAATACAGCTTTATTTTCAAAATCACTCTTTCAGCCCAGTCTTCCTATTCATTTTGTAGCATGAGTAATGATTCCTTAAAAATAAAATATCATTGGTTGCACATCAATGTAAGTGTAGAAATATGAGTACATTCTGCTGGAGATAAGCATGAATTTTCCATTCAAACTGGTTTTGAAGTTTCCTTTAGTTCATGCCTCTTAACTTTACTCACCCTGAAAAGTTGAATTATGCAAAATTTTAGGCAGCTTTTGGGAAGCATGAGTGAAGTCTAAAAATTCCATTGCATTTGAGGAGTTCATGGTGAAAAGTTATGTGACCTAGTGAAGCCTCTGTCTTCTGCCTGGATGTCCCAAATTATTGAGGTCTACGACTCTCACAATATACAAAATTCTGGAGCTTCTTTCTCTACTCCTATTTATAGAGGACAGAGTATTTTAACCGGACATTTTTTCTCTGAAACATATCTGCCAACTGTGGTTACAAACTTTACAGTCAGCTGTGATCTTTATGATGAACTCACTTGGCCACCTGCTTAGTGCTTAATTTTAGATCCCTCATAACATTTTAAGACAACATGGTGAGTTGGTAGGCTCATGAAAACTGCATTTTGCTTTTTGCATTCAGCTTGTGTGAGTCCTCAAATTACATGGCTTAGACAAAACCTCTACCTCTTTCTGCAAGATAATAAATAGCTTGCACTTAGATGTACCTATTGTTGGGATATTTTGGATATTCCCTGGGACATATGGTTTATAAAATCATTCTACTTAGGGAATACTGATGTGCACAGTGCTCCCTGTCCAACTTGCACTGCTGGGTTGTCATTCTATAGAGCCCTACTGTGAAGACGAGAAGTAGCAAAAGCAGTTGTCCAGAAGTAATCTAAATTTAGTTGTATCAACCCTTTAGCCATCCGGTCTTGCAAGCAGTCTTGCAGTAATGACTAGTTTAGAGAGGCTCATGGAAGATCTGCTTCAGATGCTACAGTCGAAAGTCGATTTGCCTCTAATATTTAATAAACTAAAGCTCTGTAATCCAAGACTGAAAGCTAGACAATATGCTTTGAGAGGAAAGTGAGTAAAGCTGACAGCTTAGTGCCAAAGGTCCCTGAAAGAGCATTTTTAGAGGGAACAATTCTGAAGGACAAACTCCTAAGCTGTCTCTTATAAAGTGAGGAATGACTATATATATATTAATGAAGAGAAAAGTCTGCAACAATATCACCTAAAATTAAAAGTAAAAATAATAACTGGAAGAGAAGGCCCTAGAAACATGACCCAGGAAAAAGAAATCCCTTCTCCTAAGGGTATAGTTTGTAATGAACTTAAAATGGAGCATGAGTGGGATAACCAGATTTGAAAGCCCCAAGAAGCTTTTCTATTCCTTGCTTACATCTTATTCCTAGCTGTAAATATTTGAAGAAATTAAAGCCCCAACCCAAAGGGCCAAACTGAGTGCCTAATGCATCCCTGTTGAAATATCAAACTCCAGTCTTTCCATATGTGACAGACTGCTTTATTCCTCTCTTCCTATGGTTATTATTGACTAAACCCATTCCTCTCATAAAATCCCTTTGCTCTTGACTTCCCCAGCACACCCAGAGCTGCTCTTTAACTAGTTAGTCCATTCCCTAAGCTGTCTATATTTTTCTTGCCTCCTTGTCCCATTGGAAATCAGAGTTCTCTTCTTTTGTGGGGCATGCACTCCTGTAGCTGTGGCTCTGTGTTTCTCACCCTTTTTCTCACTCTCTATCACCATTTCCCTTGCCTCTTAGCTGTCTGGCTATGGTAGTAAGCCAGATGAAAGAGGTTCACATAGTATGGGTACCACACATATTCGCAGATATTGCCATTGCAACCAAGACACTAGCCTGCTTACATGACCTAAAATTGCACCTGTGAGAGGACTAGAGGGATGTGCCAAGCATAAGGCAGGGAAATGACACCTTTGCCTGGATTCAGCTCTTGTATTTTCATTCCTTCCTGCTCATGGGGAACATTGAAGCTGGACACGGGATCCTACTCTCTGAGTGCCTGGGAACCAGACAACTTTATGTGCCTTCTAGGGATAAGTTTTAGTGAGTTCTCCCCTAATGCTATTTTTTCCTCTCTCCCCTTTACCTGATCATGCAGAAGAACTAAGCTTACAGGTTTGGAGTGATGATTTTTATCATAAATTAATGGATTAAAAGAAAAAATCATTTATATTTACCAGTAATTGTAATACAGAAATGCTGTGAACTATAAACTGTCATGTCAGGCATAAAAGGAACTTTAATGCTGAACTCAAATTCTAGCTGTGCTCATAAGCTCCATAAATCACAACTATAAATAGACCTGAGTTAGTGCCATGGGGAAAGCCTCTGAATATTCATAAGGCTCTTGTTTCATATTTTGTCACCAGAATAAGCCTTGAAACTGTAAGCAGTTTGTATCCAGTGAATCAGTGGCAAGGTAATTGCATTATGATAACAAAATACATCAATGTGATAAACAACTGATATCTGCAGATCATCTATATTGTCCTTGTGTGTAAAGTGAAAGCCATTTATTCAAATGTCATAAATAGCTACTTTGATTAATAACATTAGTTGCCCTTGATAAGATGCTGTTTTCTTGAGGATATCTGGAGGCAAAATATATTATGACATTCAGAAAAGAAGAAGAAAATATTCTTTCATATTTCTTACACATTTTGTAATTATTATTCATTACTTTGATGGCATCATAGAGGCAAATGATGCATTACAGAAATAAAATCCTTTCTCTGAAGATTTTATAATTTAAAGGACCCCAACTTCTTCCTTCAGAAACATCTATTTATGTCTGAACAATTTTTTTTTTCAATAAATGCTAAATCCCCTGGAAATAAGTGCTTTAGAAAAATCACACTAATCATGTTTATTAAGTAGATTTAGTAATTATTTTAAGCAGAAAAGCTGATGGAACAGATATAAAAATTAAATTAGCATTGGAACAGATATAAAAATTAAATTAGCATTTCATTTCGCAATTTCAAAGAATCATTTTTTGTTGACACTTAAAGAGAAGAAATCCCTTCAAAATATATTTCTTTTTAAATATCTAAAAGGAGGAAACAAATCTTTTGAAAAAGAGCAAAGTAATGAGGGGGAAACAAATTTTAGCTCAGGTTGAAGGAGGTGGAGAGGAAACTCCACGTGTGTAAAAGAGAGCAGATTTTGTTTCTAATTTGTGATACAAACAACAGGCAGAGATAATATGAAGCAGTTTAGAAGAGAAGAACAAATATTGATAAGCAGTTTAGTTATGTGAAAATTGAAAGGAAAACAAATACCAATTGCCTGCAGTTATAAAAAGATTTGCTTGGAAGCAAAATGCACTTCTGAGGCCATTTCTGATTACATTGCTATATGCCATATAGTGATGTAGTTGAATAGCTCAGGAGAACTGAACACTTATTTGAATTTTGCAGTAGGAATCAATTCAACCGTATCAAAGCTGAGTTGAAGTGTATTAATGAATACGTGTGAGGAAATTTCTAATATCACTCCTCAGCTTGCAATGCTCTACAGCTACATGGAGGAAAAAGTTCTTCAGGAAGGTTACTTATCTGCATATACTGTTTTATTCCAAAAATTGCTATAAAAAGATATGTTATCACTAAATCCCCTTTTTGCATATTGGATATTATGAATTTTATTTGCATATTTGATGGCAAAGTTTCTATTGTTGCATATTTCTGGGAATTCTGAAGATCAAACATGTAATGGATACTGACCTTCTGAGATGGAGGGGAAATGCAGTCACCCACCCGCCATGTCATTCACAGGCTGGGTCTTAAACCCAGTCATGACTTAAAGACTGGTCAGTCTGTGTGAACTCATGCAGTTTTTCACCAAGGGCACAATATGAGTTGTTGAAAGCTTAATGAACACTGAAAAACCTTTACTGCAAGCAAGAAAATAGAAGGTGGCAGGAATCCAACATCAACCGAAGATTTTTAATTTGTGGGTTGTTTTCGCAAAGGTGGCTGTGAAGAGAAAAATATTTAGTGGTTAATTAAGCACATTTACATTAGTATCATTAAAAAATAAGACCACGGTTACTATGGTACCAGTACTGTGATAAACACATTTGACAACATTCGTTGTTATTTGAATCATTCATTCTAAGTGGGCCTCCAAGAAGTCCCAGATATGAGTTTCGATTTCCAAGTACACACAAGGGAAAATATGAAATCCAGACCAATAAAAATAATTTCATCATATGTATGAGGAATGCTGAACAATATTATAATACACCATTTAGTATTGTAAGAGATGTATTGGATATTGTATCATGTTCTCAGTGCCTAATACATTTAGTAGAATTTTTATTTTGTATTTTCAAAACTAATAACTCTCTATCTCCTTCTATTAAGGTAAAGGTTCTGAATGTATTATTCTCCTGATGCCTCTGAAATAATTTCTTTATAACACACTGAAATTCTGTATCAGTATTCTTCTCAGTATTCCTCCCAGCTTCAAAAACTCAGTGCCTGATATTTTTCTTTTAGAGGCAGTAAAATCTAATACAGAAAGTGCAACAAGACAAAAATATTTTATAAAAGGCAGAAAATTACTCATGGTAACTTAGAATGAGCCTGCTCAAATAAATTAGCAATGACCAATCATAAAACTGAATTTGGCATTTTAACTGAAACAGCCTCATGTATTAATTGATGGACTTGTTCCCACTTATTTGGACCCAGATAAGTGAGCACCTAAGGGTCAGAATTTTGGGGTTCAGTTACCCAGCTTGACACTAATTATGGCATAATTTTCTTACTACAAATTTGCTCCACTGGTAAAATGAGATAAGGCTCTTATTTCACAGAAGTGCTGTATTGGTTGGTGTCTGTGCAGCGTTTGTGCTTCTCAGCAATGAACATGAGAAGTTTCATGAGAAAAAATGCTTTTCCTCAAGCTCTCGTGCAAGCTACAATAACAAAAAAATTGCACAATATCAGAATAGCAGCATAAGAAAACAGTTATCTAAGTATTACAGAATCACAGAATAATCTAGGTTGGAAAAGACCTTGAAGATCATCCAATCCAACCATTAACCTAACACTGACAGTTCCCAACTGCACCATATCCCTCAGTGCTATATCGACCGGACTCTTAAACACCTCCAGGGCTGGGGACTCCACCACCTCCCTGGGCAGCCCATTCCAACACCTAACAACCCGTTCTGGAAAGAAATGCTTCCTAATATCCAGTCTAAACCTTCCCTGGCGTAACTTGAGGCCCTTCCCTCTTGTCCTATCGCTTATTACTTGGTTACAGAGACTCATCCCCAGCTCTCTGCAACCTCCTTTCAGGGAGCTGTAGAGGGCGATGAGGTCTCCCCTCAGCCTCCTCTTCTCCAGACTAAACACCCCCAGTTCCCTCAGCCGCTCCCCGTATGACCTGTGCTCCAGACCCTGCACCAGCTTCGTTGCCCTTCTCTGGACACGCTCGAGTCATTCAATGTCCTTTTTGTAGTGAGGGGCCCAAAACTGAACACAGGAATCGAGGGGCGGCCTCACCAGTGCCGAGGACGGGGGTCAGATCCCTTCCCTGTCCCTGCTGGCCACGCTATTGCTGACACAAGCCAGGGTGCCATTGGCCTTCTTGGCCCCCTGGGCACACTGCTGGCTCCTGTTCATCGGGCTGTCAATCAACCCCCCCAGGTCCCTCTCTGACTGGCAGCTCTCCAGCCACTCCTCCCCAAGCCTGTAGCGCTGCTGGGGGTTGTTGTGGCCCAAGGGCAGCCCCCGGCATTTGGCCTTATGGAAACTCCTCCAGTTGGCCTCAGCCCATGGCTCCAGCCTGTCCAGGTCTCTCTGCAGAGCCTCCCTACCCTCGAGCACATCAACACTCCCACCCAACTGGGTGTCATCTGCAAACTGACTGAGGGTGCACTCGATCCCCTCGTCTAGATCATCAATAAAGATGTTAAACAGGAGTGGTCCCAACACCGAGCCCTGGGGGACACCACTCGTGACCGGCCGCCAGCCGAATTTGACTCCGTTCACCACAACTCTTTGGGCCCGGCCATTCAGAGAGTTTTTTTCCCAGCAAAGCGTGTGCCCATCCAAGCCACAAGCAGCCAGTCTCACCAGGAGAATGATGTGGGAAATGGTGTCAAAGGCCTTACTGAAGTCAAGGTAAACAACATCCACAGCCTTTCCCTCATCCCATGAGCAGGTCCCCCTGTCGTAGAAGGAGATCAGGTTTGTCAGGCAGGACCTGCCTTTCCTAAACCCCTGCTGCCTGGGCCTGAGCATCTGGTTGTTCCACACGTGTTGTGTGATGGTACTCAGGATGAGCTGCTCCATCAGCTTCCCGGGCACCAAAGTCAAGCTGACAGGCCTGTAATTTCCCGGATCATCCTTCTGACCCTTCTTATATGTGGGCATCACACTGGCCAATTTCCAATCAGTTGGGACCTCCCCGGTCAGCCAGGACTGCTGGTAAATGATAGAAAGTGGCCTGGCGAGCACCCCAGCCAGCTCCTTCAGCACCCTCGGGTGTATCCCATCCGGTCTCATAGACATGTAATGAGGCAGGTCACTGACTGTCTCCTGGTTTGCGGGAGGGTAATTCTCCCAGTCTCTGTCTTCTGAATGAGGAGGCTGGATTCCCTCAGTAAAAATAGTCTTGTTATTAAAAACTGAGACAAAGAAGGCATTAAGCACCTCAGCCTCATCACACATAGTCATGTTTCCTCCTGCATCTAGCAGGGTAAGGAGGCTCTCCCTGGTCTTTCTTCTGCCGTTGAAGAACTTACAGAAACATTTCTTGTTATCTTTGACTGCTGAAGCCAAATTAATTTCCAGCTGGGTTTTACACCTCCTGATTTCTGCCTGGCATGGCCTCACAGCATCTTTGTAATCATTGTGAGTTGCTAGCCCCTTCTTCCAAAGGCTGTAAAGTCTTTTTTTTTCTCCCTGAGTTGTAGCCAAATCTCCCTGTTTAGTCAGGGTGGTTTCCTCCACCACTGGCTTCTCTTACAACACCTGGGGACCACCTGCTCCTGTGCCATTAAGACTTCCTTCTTAAAAATTGTTTAGCCTTCCTTGACCCCTATACCCTTCAGGATCATCTCCCAAACCATCCTGTCAAGCAGGTGCCCAAACAAGAAAAAGTCAGTCCTTTGGAAGTCCAGGCTGTCAGTTCTGCTGCCCCCTCTCCTGGCCTCTCTGGGAATAGACAACTCCATTATTTCATGATCACTGAGCCCAAGTCACCTCCAACCTCCATATCATCCACCAGCCCTTCTCTGTTCACAAAGAGGAGATCCAGCAGGGCACCTTCTGTGTTTGGTTCACTCACCAGCTGTGTCAGGAAGTTGTCTCCCACACATTCCAGGAATCTTGGGGACTGGTTCCGCTCTGCTGTGTTGTATTTCAAGTCTCCCACAGGAAGGGCAAGCAATCGTGAGATTTCTCCTAAGTGCCTATAGAATATTTCACCCACCTCTCTGTCCTGGGTGGGTGGCCTGTAGTAAACTCCTACTGCAACATCTGCCCTGTTGGCCTTCCCCCTGATTCTAACACAAAGACACTCCACCCTGTCTTCACTACACCTGTGCTCGAAGCAATCATAACGATCCCTAACATACAGCACCACCCTACCACCTGTCCTTCCTTGTCTATCCCTTCTAAAGAGCTTGTAGCCATTAGCTGGCACACTCCAGTCATGGGAGACATCCCACCATGTTTCTGTAATAGCCACATCATCATAATTTTCTTGTTTCATCACAGCTTCAAGTTCCTCCTGTTTGTTACCCATGCTGTGTGCTTTGGTATACATGCACTTCAGGTGGGCCGATGTTTTGCCCCCTTACCCTTTCAAATCTAGTTTAAAGCTCTGTCAGTGAGCCCAGCTAACTCCTGCCCCAAAATCCTTTTACCTCTCTGGGACAGGTGCATCCCATGTCATGACAAAAGATCTAATGTCTTGTATACCAACCCATGATTGAAAAGTCCAAACCCTGATGGTAACACCAGTCTTGGAGACACAATTTCATCTGTTGAGTTCTCCTGTATTCTTCTTCATCCATCCCTGCAACTGAAGGGATTGAGAACACAATTTGTGCCCCTGACCCCTTAATTAATGTGCTGTTGGGAATGATAGTTAAAGGCTTTCCCATGAGTGTGCAGAAAATGTGTAAGGGAACTTCCTACCTTGAAATCTGATTGTTTGGAAAGAAATGCAAAAGAGTATGTTAGACACCTAGTCACTCTAGGCACAAAGACACCCAGAGCAAGGCACAGTTAAGGTTAATACAGTTCTTTTAGCAAATTCTGTACTTCTATTTGACAAAGTGTGTTAGAAGACTTACACTATTCTCAGATTTAATAGGAAACTAAATCCACCAGACAAGCTCTTCTAAAGAAAAATAATTATATAATTCTGGTTTAAGTATTTTTTGCGTAGAGACTAACAGTAGTTTTAATTATATTTCACAGTTTCTTGCCACTTGACTGGGATTGCTCTGCTTTTGAAGCTCAACCTGGACTTGAGCTATGACTGTAATAAAAATAATTTATCTTAAACTGCTGTCATTAAAAACAGCATTACATTAGTCCTATGATGGTCATAAGGAAATAAAATAATTTTTGAGTATTATAACTGAAAGCATCAGGTATCTAGGAGAATGAGCATCTTCCCACACTTGACCTACAATCTGCTTTCACACTTCTCTGGCAGTAACTAAAGAACAGGAATTAGCATGGACTTTGAATAAAAACGGTTAAATTGACTCAGGTGTAGGAAGAAAATACTCATGCATTCATTCTCAAGCTCAAAACAGATTTGAAGGTGGGATACATACGTAGCATACATGTGTCCCTTCTTCCCTAGGGTTTGGAAGATTGGATTAATGGTTGGAAATTCCACTAGAATGGGGTTTTTCAGCCCAAATAGAAAACAAGAGCTATTGACAAGTTTTACATGGAAATGTTATTAACTTGTTCTATGTTGCATTTTTTAAAAGGTTTCTGGCATATTAAAAATTATATTCAAAGTTTTAGGACTGACAGCCTCTGAATATTTAGACATGAACCCAAACAAAAACTGTACAACGTCAGTTATAGCCAGAAAACAGAAATAATTTGGAACAGTTAATATATTTAATAGAAAATATGAGAAACAAACAAACAAACAAAAAGTATTTTAATTCCTAGGTCATAAGAAAGCAACATCATCTTGCTTACCAAACAAAGATAATATTTGAATAATATCCCCTGATAATACCAAGCCTGTTGGTGACAGTTTAGCATGTGCTGGTATGATACATGGCCACAGATGTAGTTTTGTCCTGGCTGGCTAAACTTCTCCAAGATTTATCAGTCTTAAGGAAGATGTCTGTATTGAACATACCAATACCACTATCCACACAAGAGAGCACAGACCAATAAATTAGTAATGCTCCCCTCTTTCAGTCTTCACATTGTGTAATTTTCTTGATTGGTCAGTTCATATCTTTCACCTCCGGTACTTTATAATAGGACCATTTCTGAGTACATCTCTGTAGTAAACAAAATGAAGAAAATATAGGTATTGTAAGGGCAAAAAATTGTTCCAACTTTCAACTTACACATATTACTTAATGCTCAGGTCAAAAAGATCTAAAAGGCACCTGCACCCATTGAAAGTCAATAATCTGCCACAGTCAGAAACCCCAATGTATTATCATTTCCATTAGGTCAGTCTTTGTTGCAAGAATTAAAATACTGATATAATAGAAAATAGTCCTGAGATTTAATTCATGAAGATTTTAAGATGTAGCTTTAGATCTCCTTGGGGGCTTTCTCTATATTCTCTGCATTTTCCATGTGGCACTATTTTTTGTGTCATTATACTAAAGACCATTATAGCACTCCCAAATGAATGTTAGCGATGATGAGATCTTGACTCAAGAATTATAAAATTTTGTTTCTGATGTAAGGAAGAGCAATGCTTCACAACCAAAGGATTAAAAATGTAAAGCAACATTATGATCAGGCTGCCATATATGCTGTTCAATAGCTCCCTGAGGAGCTAAGGAATTCTTTACATACAAAGTGAATAGTAGATTGCAGAATTACAATTCTATGCTTTGGGCAATGAAGAGCTCAATAAAAATAGTTAAGGATTGCATGGAAAACCAGGTCAGTAGATAATATCAAATAAAATATGAAAATTTGTCATGAGTAAAGGACATTCCAGTGAAGGGAAGTTTTGAGTTTTCCCTTTATTCAAAGATTTTTCCAACACAGGTGATAGATTCATTATGAGATACTACTTATGGAGCAATTAGAAGAAGGTGTTACATGTAGGGTGGACTTGAACATTTGTGTTTGTGCTTTATTCCATCTAAGTAGGAAATGGTGGATTGATAGAAGCAAGTGTTTGCAAATGACAGTAAAGAATTCCAAAGCACAAACGGTTTCAAAATGATGCTGTGAAAAGACGTTGAGCATACTGTTTCTGTAAAACCCCTCTCCAAGGAGCAGTACCAAGCATATCAGTAAAACTGAGATAGAAGATATTGAGTAAAAGATACTTGTTAGGCCATGGTCCTCCACAAGTTGAATACATGGAAGAAGCTGTTGACTTCTGTGGGGTTTAGCATCTAGGAAAAAAAAAATCAGTAACTATAATGGAGGTCAAAAGAAACATCTGAAACTGGCATTTTTACAGCTTTCAGCATCATTGGGCAACGTTAGAAGCAGACTTCAGCTATCATTCAGGCACATATAAATGTAGTTGTCATCCTCTACTCCCTGATTTTGAGTTCCTTCAGTTTTGTTGACATCATTGTAGAGTTTGGTGGAAAAATGAAGAAAAACTGTAAGTGGAGTGTAGGGGATGGCAAAGATGAAAAAAGTCTGGTATTTTCCTATATAAGTATTTTTTGACTTGTAGTTCTAGCAAGAATGTAAGACATGGTCAGATCAGAAATCTGTATAGCCCGTCTTGCCTCTAGGAATAGTTAATAAAGGATTCTTAGAGGAAAAATAGTAACTACAGACTGATGCTTTCCTAGCAAAATCTACCATATTTCAGTAGTTTATTGGTTTCCTAACTGAATTCAGCAAGAATTCTGACTCTCTCCCATGACTTGTTTATTCAAAAATTAGAATGTTATGGACAACTAGCTGGATGAAACAACTCGTTGGATGGTGGATTTATGAGAGTGGTGTTAATGCATCACACTCGCTTGCCTGTGACAACTAGAGAACAACAAGGCTCTGTTCTGGGATGTGTATTACTTAACAGCTTTATTGAGTGTATTCTTATCACATTCTCAGGTGACTTCAAACTGGGGGGATCAGATGATAGGCTTAAGGACAGAGCAGCCATCCAGAGAGACCCACAGAGGTTGGTGGGTTAAACTGAGAGAAACTCAATGTAATTCAGGTTTGGAGAGGGCAGAGCCTTTGGATTGACGGGCTGGGGCTGGAGCTGGAGAAGCTCTGTGGTAAAGTCCCTGGGATGGTGATGGGCAACGAGCCGAACATGAATTCTCCACTAAGTTAGAGTGTATATGCAGAGCTACTCCCCAACACTTTGCAACTGAATGCTTTCCATGAACTTTAATTGCACATTTCCCTCATTTGAGTCTTAGAAAACTAGTATACAACTGTAGGAATCCTGTAGATTCTTTTTACTTCTGCTTTGCAAGATGGTAAGATTATAAAAGTAAAAAGAGAGTAAGTTTTTATAGATATTAAACATTGGCTGAAGTATTGTACTCCAAATTTAAACAAAGCTTGACATTACTATTTTATTTGGGACCATTCTGAATATACAAATGTATGCACATATATCTGTCTCTCTCCATGTCTCTCCATGCATATTCCAGGTGAGAAAAATGTATAATTTTAAAAGTACCATCAGTAAGGTATTTTACAAGACATACATGGTTTATATGGACAATGTAAGTTATCAGTTGAAGAGTTACAATACATTCTCCTAGGGCAAGGGTCAGAAATATCCATTTAATCTGTATTATTCTTGATTATTATTATCTGGGCTCTTTCCAGATGTAAGGAACTAGTCAAGAGATTTTCCTGAATTGGGGGAGGGGAGGCAGGGAAAGGGAGTTACCTGCTGCACAGGAAATACCAGAGGGAATTGTCTCTTGTGGAATCTGATGTTAGTAATAACTGTGAGGGCTTCCAAAGGTATGCTGCTAAAGTTTACCTGTACTGTTTTTATTTGCTGCTGCTGTGATAAGGCATATCCTAAACCAGAGTTTGAGACACCAGCTTTTTAAAATTACTGAAACTGTTTTCTTATAAATAGCGCTGAGGGATAGGGTGTAGTTGAGAATGGTCAGTGTTAGGTTAATGGTTGGACTGAATGATCTTCAAGGTCTTTTCCAACCGAGATGATTCTGTGATTCTGTGAAATAGCACTTTAGCTTGGGAGGACCTTAGACGTCTTGATGATTGCTAGTAGTCTTCTATCCCCAATTGGTCATGACCTACAGATGGAAAAATTCTTGGAGATTAGCATCTCCAAGTCCAATTCCAAACTGATTTGGGGCATCACTCCAGCAAGGACACAGAACTTCTACTTAATTGGGGGGTGGGGGTGTTTTGTTGGTTGTGTTGTGGGTTTTTTTTCCTTTTTTGTGTGTTTTTGTGGTTGTGGGTTTTTTTTTGTTGTTTGTTTGCCCAGGCAAAGCTCCACAAATTTTATCAGTTAGGTAATTTCAAATCCAGAATCTGGCAGAAGATTTCATGTTTGGAGTATTTTTACTGGGGCACTGTAATAGAAAATGTTACAGAATACTGTTAACGTTATAATCTCAGATAAATTAACTGTTACTTTCAAATATGACCTTCGCTGGCAGTCCAATGAAAAATGATAAAGACTCAAAATCTTTGGGGAAATTTATTTGCTGAGGACCTCTAGTTCCTTCAGAAACTAAGGGAGCTTGTGCATATATGGTATCTCTTATCTCTTATGAATAAGTCAAGAGCATCTTGAATACTGTTTACTGTGTTAGTAATTTGCATGGATTTGGAAGATAATAACAAGTCAGCAAGCCAAAAGGAATGTCTGAGCTGCTTCTGATTTTCATCTTGCAGTGCTTAACAATATCTTTCATAATATCCAGAGAAGAGAAGAATGTTTAAATTACATTGCTAAGAAATTATCTTATTTCATTGGACAGATTCCTTTTCATGGGCCTGAAGGCAAACAGGGCTGACACGTGTGTTCCTTATTCCACATGGAATACAGCAGCCCAAGCACTAACCTTGCTGAATCCAAACAGGTTTACTGCATGCAAAGATATCTTTATGATTTTTTTTCAAAATGAAATATTGCACCAGAAGCAAGGCTTAACTTAACCAACTGGTTGGTTGGCTTAACTAGAGATGCTTTTGCCTGATCAGAGCTTTGAGTTTACTTACCGGCATAACACTTTCCTTAATACTTGTCTATATATAGAATAAAGATTTGTTTTACATCTTGTTATAAATGTGCATCTTTCCAGCATATCTGTACTATTAATTTGAATTACAAGATTTCATTGGAGGTTTTGGCTTATTTTGCAGTAGAAGCTTAGTAAACCTTTTGTCAGACACTTTCCTAAGAAAAGCTGGGCATTTTTTAACTGCAAGACTGAGCCTTCTTGTCTGGAGAATTTACCTGATTATGAATTGCATTATAAAAGCTGATTTCACTGTCATCATGCTCTTTTGTTGCTATAATGGAAAAACATCTATGGAAATCACTGAAGGAAGTTGCATGGCCACTAAAGTCACCATGCAAGCTTTGCTGGTGACTTCATGACAGGAAGGTATTAATCCAAATTTTCAGGGACAATATGGGAACAATTCAAGGACAAGGCTCAAGAAAAATGACAAAGAGTGAATGACAAGAAATATAAAGATCCCATAGAAGAGAGAGGAGTGTCAGAAGAAAATAACACGAAGCAGAAGAAACCGAAAAAGATTTTTAGGTCATTACATTATAAATATAAATAAGAAGGGGTTTATTCGAATGCATATTCGCCAGTCATCTTTCCAAGAGTGCTCCAAGGAAAAGTTTGGAAACACTGTGTTACAGATACAAAAAGTTTTAATGAGACAGCTGCTTTCCCCCTACATTTAAATTTTTGATTTTGTAAGCAGGATTTCCTATGTAACTGTCTATTACCTAATGAAGTTACTGTTGAGATATTGCAATTGATGCTTAGCAATTTTTAAGTGTTTTTGATAACACATGCATTATTTATATTACAGTACTACTGAGAAAGTTGTACCCCATTTTGCTAGGTGGCAAGTACAAACATAACCCCTCTTCAAAAATGCATATAATTTATCTAGACAACATAGAGAAATTGTAAGACACAGAAAATGATAACCTTTTACTTAGTAGTAAATTGGGGTGGGATTCTTCATCTGTTTACAGAGATGTTTTAAATGCCTAATCTGTCTTCTCTTTGTAGGTGGTGGAGAGAAGGTGAAAAATATCTGATGTCTTTTAGAATACTGTTGTAAGGTGTAATGAACAGTACTCTAGAGATACCCATTTCTGAGTGTTATCTGTAGCTGATACTGAGACAAGTAGCTCAGATAGGACTTTATTTTTTTTTTTCAAAATTAAAAAAAAAAATGTCAGAAAGCATTAACTTCTCCCTGTTAGAGCTTTTTAGAGGACTTTTGCATGTATCAGTTTTACCACAGACAGGACATTTCTCTGAAAAACAAACACGAATAAAGCATGAATAACACTCCACATCAGAATAATCAATCCTTTATTAGGAAGAACATTTAATATGAATCTTGGGAAAACATGACTTAAGTCTTAAGTTTTCCTGTGTCAGATTCTGAGTTGGTGTACTAGGCAGGCAATCTGAGATGTTCCTTCTTTTTCATCTTGGTGCTGCTCCATCTTACAAAAATAAAAAAAAATCAAAAATACATACAAATAATTTCCAACACTATTCTGCCTATATACAATGTTATAGACATGTTATACATTGGAATCATAAAACCATAGAATGGTTTTACTGGAAGGGACTGTTAAAGATCATCTAATCCAATCCCCGACCATGGGAAGGGACATCTTTCACAAGATCAGGTTGCTCAAAACCCCACCCAACCTGACTTTGAACACTTCCAGTGATGGAGCATCCACATCTGGGCAACCTGTTCCAACTACCTGTTCCACCACACTCACTGTAAACAATTTCTTCTTTATATCCAATCTAAACCTACCTTCAGTCAGTTGAAAATCATTGACCCTTTTCCTGTTACTACAGGCCCTGGTAAAAGATTTCTCACATTCTTATAAGCCCCCTTCATATACTGAAAGGCCATAATAAGGTCTCCCTGGAGCCTTCTCTTCTCCAGGCTGATCAACCCCAACTCTGACAGCCTTTCTTCAGATGTAAAGTGTTCCAGCCCACCAATCACTTTTGTGACCGTCCTCTGGACTTACTCTAACAGGTCCATGGCTTTCTTGTGCTGGGGACCCCAGAGCTGGATGCAATACTCCAGGTGGAGTCTCACAAGGGTAGAATAGAGAGGGAGAATCTGTGGTCATGCTTTCGTCTAGGCAGCCCAGGACACGGTTGGCTTTCTGGGCTGCAAGAGCACATCGCCAGTTCATGTCTAATTTTTCATCCAGCAGTGTGCCCAGTCCTTCTCTGCAGGGCTGCCCTCAATCCTTTCACCGTCCAGCCTGTATTGATACTGGGGACTGTCCTGACCCAGGCGTAGGTGCTTCCACTTGGCCTTGTTGAACTTCATGATTTCACATAGGCCCATTCCTGAAGCCTGTCCAGGTCCCTCTGGATGTCATCCCTTCCCTTAAGCATATCAACTGTACCCACTCAGCTTGGTATCATCCACTACTCGATGAAAACATATTTGCTATAGCCTGGTTACTGGTTTCCACTTGGACATTGAGCCATTGGCGATAACTCTGGATGCAGCCGTGAAGCCAATCCATCTGATAGTCCATCCATTAAACCCATATCTCCCCACTTTAGTGGCAAGAATGTTGTAGGGACTGTATCAAAGGCCTTACAGAGGTCCAGGTAGATGACATTCATAGTTCTTTCTTTGTCCACTGATGCAGTCACTCCACCATAGAAGGCCATTAGATTAGTCAGGCATGTTTTGCCCTTGGTGAAGCCATGTTGGCTTTGTCTAATCACCTTCTTGTCTTCCATATGTTTCAACATATCTTCCAGGAGCATCTGTTCCATGATCTTACTGGGCACATAGGTGAGACCGACTGATTGGTAGTTCCCAGGGTCCTCCTTTTACCATTTTAAAATGGGTTTGATGTTTCCCCTTTTCCAGTCTCTGGGGCCTTGTCCTGACTGCCATAGCTATTCAGATATGAGTTATGATTTCCTTGGCAACTACATCAGCTGATTTCTCAGGACCTTTGAATGCATCTTATCAGGTCCCATGGACTTGTGTATGTTCAGGTTCTTCAGGTGATCTTGAATCTGATCTTCACCTACAATGGGAGGGGCTTCATTACCTCAGTCACTGCTTTGAGGTTCAAGGGTTTGAGAGATGTGGGAAGAGAGACTGCGATTGAAAACTGATGCAAAAAGTTTGTGGAGTACCTCAGCCTTCTCCATGCCAGTTGGAACTAGTTTTCTTGTTTAATTTTTGGGGGTGTACATTATTTTTTAATCTTTCTTTTATGGCCAACATGCCTGTAGACGTTCTTCTATTTATTTTTTGCATCCCTTGCCAATACATATAATGTATAACATTGCTTGTCAATGTATATAACGTTGTTATATACAACGTTATATACATGTTATACACTGAGGTCTCGGTATTGGCTGTTCTGGGACCTCTCACTCTCATTTTCCACATCAGATGTTACTGTTGAGGAACATGAGAAAATTTTTAAAACTTGGAAAAAAAATCAAAATACTTCAATAAGAGAGATTCTTTGCGTGCTGTAACTTGCTTATTGCAAGTAGTGAATAGAGCTCCATCTTCTCAAATACAGAACTGCATAAAAGATTCAAAGAATGGTGACTGCTTGGGCCACAGGCTGTAGGAGACAACTGAGTGTGTCTAGGGAGCAATTCCTCCTAGGCTGGTGATTCTCACTGTAGCCAGACATGATTTATCAATATGATTACTTGATAGGATAGAAACAAATGTACATCCCTTTGTAATTTTGGCTCTTTTCACTAGCAATACAGGCAGCCTTTTAGGTTTTGTGATGCTTTCAACTACTTTCTTATGTGTCTTGTAGCCATTCCTTCATATTTGTACCTTCCACATGCAAACTGCTGTTGTCTTATTTAGTAGTCATATTTTTTCTTCTCCATCTATCTTTGAAAGTGCTACTTCCAAAAGTCTGGCTGGGTTTATCACATGAGAAATTTGCCACAATTACAAGCCCACTGCAGAAGCTATTTGAATATGTGCTAGAAAAGTCATAATGCTACCAATTGAGCTAAGGGCAGCTTTATGCAGCCTGTGCCATTTTTTGAGAACTTACTCTCAAAATATATTTTTTTTTTTTCCAGGAAAAGGAGTATATACTACCTTCCTCAAAATTCTTATTGCTTTCCATTATCAAATGCTTCTTTCAAGTTAGGTTTTGCTTGTGCACTCTCTCTAGTTTAAAAGCATCTGTATGTGGTGAGTACAAAATACATAGGTTTTCTGGTTCAGTAGGTATATTAACATTTTAAGTTTTAAGGATTTTAAGGATTAGCTTAATACATTACCTGATTTATTGTGATTATTTAGCATAGTACTGCACAGCGTCTCTGACATACTTTGCATATGAGACTTGGAAAACCTGTTCCTCCACAAAGAGCAACTGATTGGGCAAGGAACTTGTAGAAATATTTTCAACAGTGGACATCTAATTCAAAGCTCTTGCACAAAAAGGAAGGGAAGGAAGGCATGATAGATACTTCAATGAGTCAAGGAACATTCCCATAGGAGAGTAAATTTTTACATTATTTATGTATTTTTTGCAGCAGTGAATGTTTAACAGTGTGGATCAAGCAATGAATTCTCTGGTACGTGCTCCTTTCTCTGACAGCACGGCAATATCAGAGCTAGGTTTTCCTACATGATTTTCTTGAGAAGCACTTATAGTTTTTATCAATATCCATTTAACAAGACAATAGTGACTGCTTTACCTCTCTCCATCTCTTAGATGCTGTGTACTACTTTCAGGGCTGAAAATGTTGCAGTTCCCATTAGAAATATGGGATCTCCTATAGACATGAAGATAACATCACATGTCTGAGATCCGGACAAGGTTAGGGTAAGGTTTAATTTAAGATTGTACTTTGTCAATCCAGTAATCCTGTCTTCTACTACTAATAATATGGCTTGTGACATCCCTGTTGTGAACTCTGCTAGTGTTATTGTGTTCTTCAAGTAAAAATATTTTCTCCTGAGAGAGGTGTTATCTTACTTTTCTGCCTTTGCATTCACTAGACTTCATACAGCCAGGACAAATACTGTTACTGCAAGATCCCTCCCTGTCCTGGTTCAGCCAGGATAGAGTAAAGTTTTCCCCAGCAGAGAGAGAGGGGGAAGGGATCTCCAGCCGGGTTATTCATACCATGCTGACGTCAGGTCCAGGGGCAGGAACCTTTTTCCTTGCTCTTTGGCGGGCTCGGGAGGGAATTTTGCTTTCCGTAGACCAGCTAGCGGTATTTCTCTGTACATCGTTTGTTTTGTTCACTATTATTGCTGTTTATTGTTGTTACCATT
>NW_020799091.1:76951378-76996503 GCF_003259725.1 Athene cunicularia | reverse complement strand
TTTGTTCACTGTTATTGCTGTTCATTGTTGTTACCATTGATACTGTTGTTGTTCAGATTGTTCTATCACTCTGTTGTATTAAATTTCATCTTATTTTAGCCGGGGTCTGTGTCTAACTTTCAACCCGACCGGTGCGGGTCGGGGAGGGGCAACGGCAACGTGCTCTTAGATCCCGCAAGGCTTAAATCGTGCACACTCCCTGAAATGAGTGGAAGAACTGACAATCCAAAATTATACTGAACATCTAGAAGCCAGTGACATGGTTTAAATGGTAGTGTGGTTCCAGTGATGCCGGTACCTGATACTCCCAGAAGCCCCCCAGAAGGGCAGAACATTAAGTGAGCAATAACACAGATGCACCAGATAGGTACTTACAAACTGATAACGCTGCTACACCTAAGCCTTATCCATAGGTTAACCTTTAACTCATGGATGTTGTCCAGCAGGATGAGCAATACCGTTTATAAACTGGAGAGAATCTGACAACTCCGTCTACCTCTGGCTGAAGGGAATTTTTTTTTCTTATTCAGATCATAAGATCAACAAATGAATCTTGAAGGGTCCTGAAGTAAATCTGGGCTCCAAGATAGGTCAGTACTAAACTGGAAGAGCCTTGGAAAACAGAGATTTAAAGAAGCAAGTGAAGTGGATAAGAAAGGGCATAAAGCAGCTGCAGAAAAAATGGTAGTAGCCTTAAGGAGAGGAGGGAAAGTAGGGGATAAAAAGAGGCCTATACATGGATGCTTTCCACTGTGCTTCCCCTCAACCTGCAGGTCCACAGTTGGGAGGTGGAGAACAAATGGTGCTTGACTTGTGGTCAGCCACTTAGATCTTATGGTGGTGATGATGGGGGAAATTACATTAGCTGAAGCAGCTGCAGTACCTTAGGAAGTATTATAAGCCAGAGCAAAGATAAAGTCTTTTCTTGTTGTTGCAGTCCAAGCTTTCTTGTTTTTTTAAAAAAGAAATTGCCAACTGCATGTTCTAAATTAGTTTTATCCCCCACCCCTCACTTCACAAAGTCTTCAGGCATTCGTCCTACTTTTGCCCTTCTCTTTCCTTCTAGTTAAATACACCTCAAAGTAAAACTGCAGAATGTGCATGATATTTGCCATCTTTCCACTGGTCATTTCCCTTGTGTGCCATATAACTTTCCCACAGCTCATCTCAATATAGTTGGCAACATTTTGGGGCAGGATGCTCTCTTTGGGGGTGCTTGGGATGCAGCATAAAGAAGACCCAGCACTGTCTGGTCTCAAGGTAGTATGATAATAAATAGCAATAAACCAAATTTAATGAGTCTCAAATTCTTCTGAGCAACAGCTTATGAACTAATGTTGCCCGCATTTATCTTTCTCAGGGTGCATCAAAAGATTTTGCTTCAGTCTGCTGGTTTTCAGAAGGAACCAAACCAAGAACAAAAAACTGGGAAGACCTTTGGGGAAAAGCAGGCATATAGCAGTCATAATTGTGGTAAGCAAGAGTGTGAGATATCCACTGGCAAATTCAAGACCAGGGCGTACATAACACAAAAGGTACTAAAGCTCTTTATGCCATAGAAATGACCCATAAAATGATTGGAAGAAAAAGTAAAAAGGAGGGTTGTGGGGAGGCAAGGACATTTACTCTCTTCTCACATTTGCAAGCCTGTATCCTGTAAAGCAGCAGTCAGTGCTGAATTCATCTCTCAAGGTAACAGGAGCTTGGCAGAGGTGTCACAATAGCTATGAGAGCACTGATTACTGCTGTCTGAGGATGTCTATTGATGGTACTACAAATACTAATATTTGGTGAATAGCCAGTGGCATGTAGAATTGATGGTGGGCAAACGAAAGTTATTTTGAGAAGTGGTAGTTCTCAAGAGTTATGCTGGTACGTAGTCAACCACTTGCCAACTGTTTAATAGCAATAAAAACATAAGAAGCATTAGGTAAATATATAAACAGACACACAGACATGCAGGAAATATTCTACACCAATCTTTTTCTTTTTTAAATCCAGCACTCAAGGCTGGAAGCCAGGGAAGTGCAGGTTTCTGTCCAACATTATAATACAAATTCAGCTTGGTGGAAATGGCTAAGAGGTAAGTATTAATGTTTCAATATCAATCAAGAAGGCAAAAATAATTTTGGAGTTGCACTGTATAATTGAATTATTTTAGAGTTTAATGAACAGGAAGGTGTTCTGCTATGAAATTCTTGTTGACTCAGTTAATACATAGGTTGCCATCAACTTTACTGTCTGGGACTCATCCATGAGGCAGTAGGTCAGGATGCTGAATGCGGCATTGAGTTTATTTCTGTTACATTAGCTAAAGGCTTGTATTACTGTCACAAAACTGCAAATGCTCTGTGCACATAAATTATGCTTGTATGCACACAACACTCACACTTCATGGTCTGTAGGTGTTAAAAGTATGTTTTCCTTCTGGTCTTCATTCTCTTAGCTCTGTCTTAGTACAGCACTAGTGTTCTCCCCATATATAGCTGCAGCTAAAGTCTGTATTTATGTGTAATACAGCTATGCTATATCTAGCCTTGTTTTGAAACAGTTGCAATTTTTATTAAGAAATTCTGAAGGTATGAAATACCATCATACAAAATAAAATTACAAATATTGTCATGATAATTATATAAATATTATGAAGCGTTGCTCTGTTCTAGCTATTAGGATCTGCTGGCTAGCCATTAAAATCTAACTGCTCCTTCATAAATTAGAGATCAGCAAATTAGATGAGAGTTTATTAATTGTTTTACTAATTTTTAGTCCAAGGAACAGGGTACTAGTAACACACATGCATGGCTACTTATATGAACTCTTGTTCCTGGGTTTTGCAGTTAAAATACTAAGTTCAAATTTGTCTATCAAGACATGCTCGCTGCTTGTCATACTTGTCACTGGGAATGTCAGCCAGTGTTGATAGAGTGTATCTGAGCATATTTTGAAAGCTGTGAATTCAAATTTCACTAGTGCAGATTACGGATTTGAAAGTAAAACTAGTTCATGCACTAGTTACATCATGTTACTGTGGTGAGTGACTCTTTAGATACAAGCAGTCATCCTCAACTTCATTTGCTCATACACCAAATCACACCAAACATGCCTCAGGTGCAGCCCCACCATATTCGGGTCTACCTTAGACAAACAATTATGTGAAGGCCTGATGGAACCTGTAGAAATGCACACTTGCAGTGGTAGCTGGGGTTTTACAGGCATTTAAATGAAATGCAAAGTAATGTCAAGATTGGCAACAAGTGAATCATACGCCTAAGCAGATTCCTTGAATTCTTGAGAATGGCCAACAACTCAATGGCAACAAATCCATGCAACTGTTTCAGTGGCCCTCTTAGCTATATGTCTTTGATACTCTGGATCCAGGACATTTTACACACCTCAGGTATTTTTTAAAATACACAGCGGATGCAGTGTTAAATCCCTTGTTCTCAAGGAAAGGAATACCTGTACTGTTTGTGAAAGACAATTTACATTGATAGAGTTCCTACTGTTTTCTAAATCAGCACATATCATACATGCTGCATCAATCCTTATTGCCCTTCCACACAGTAGTGAAAATGTAGATGTTGAAGTGAGTAGTCTGTGTTCTGGGTAAAGGTAGTCTCTGGGTAAAGATAGCTTACACTGCAAGACTGAATTTTTCTTAAAATCACCTATGGGCATACTTTGTATGCTCATACAAATCAGATACAACTGATCAGCCTGAACTGATGTTTCCATCAGGGACTGTATGGATTTTGGTAGCCATACTAGTTCATTTATAGCAAATTCATTTATCCCTTCATGATACTGCATGGTGTCACAGCGACAGACTCCCTCTTTTTAGGAGAAGGCAACCACATAGTTATTTGTGGTCTTTTGGTCTGACTGTTTCTAACAAATGATAAGGCTCTGATGAGTCAGGTAAGACATTAATTTGCGTGTAATAAAACAATGTCATCTTTAATTTGGATTAGCATTCAGAGCATCCCCATAGGTGAATTAAGTACATAAAAATATGTAATTTATAACATTAATATCTAAATATTATGGTATATATACATTTAAGTTTTTGCACTGGACACTCTAACAAATAAGAATATAGTATGAATGGCTTGTTTAACAAAATAGCCATTCATTTCTTGCATATTTGCCATAGGGAATACAGCGTGAGGAATATAAAGGAATATCAGTTGCTGTTTTGCTAAAAATCCTTATTGGTGTTTTGTGCCATCATACCCCGTGTGATATTGCAAGGGGACTATGCCAATGTATTTATTTCACACAGTACCATGTGCCTATAGACTGACTATTCCCGAGGTGATAAATGGTTAAAGGGGCAATTATCAGAGTGGGAGAAGATGAGGATACAAAGTATGGAATAAGAAAGACTATTTAAATGCAGAGCAGAAAGTTATAACTTTTTTTCTTCTATCCTTTAGATATATCTGTGCTTTTGTCTTAGAGTGAACTTGAGTTCATTTTTACTGGGTCAAGTAATTTTAAATGTGAACCTTTCTAACCCTGATGATTTGCTGGCATATTAATTCATGTTTTCTTGTGTTAATGTCAAAAGATTTCTTCATTGCAGAGAAGAAGGATTTCTGATTTATAACAAATTACATTTCAAAATTTGATTTATCTCTAAATCATCCAATCAAGTGAAACTGCTCAAAATTTCCTGTGAACTACATATTTGTTGGAAGCTCCATTTTGAATCAGCAGCATATGTTATTTCACTGATCACATGTGCCCCAGGCCCTACAGCCATGCAGCTGAATTTCTTTAGATGTAGATAAATGTCATTAAACAACTGAATGTTTCCCAAGTGTCTGTGGGTTAAAACCAGGGCTGCTGTGGCCCTGGCTTCATGAAAGAGCATGGCTATAGCTGATGAGGCTGCCCTGCCTCTCCTCTGAGTTTGGTGTACTCAGGACCCCCGGCCTCCTTACTGAGTTTTGTACACCCCCTGACCTCCAGTGATGGAAGGTCACTCAGCCACAGATACACCAAACAAAACATGTTGAGCTTGATTCTGAAAATGTTGGTGAAAGATGTCAGCCACCTCTATTTTTACTTTTGATAAGCAAGTAGAGCTTAACGTGTTTTACCTGTTCCTATGAGAATAATTCAGTTAGCTGCCTCCTGTGAACCTATTTAACCTCACCAGCTTGACAATAGGCTATACTAGTCCCCTTGCGACTATAATCTTTAGTATTTTGTGTCCTCTTATTTCAGAGAGCCAGGAAATGGGTCTGGACCATAGATGAATTTGCAGAAATAGCAGTTAGTTAGAAAAAGCAGACAGCTTGGGAAGTAACCATATTTGATACTGGAGCTATTGAAAGACAGTAAACATGAAACCTACAGATATCGGTTTCACAGGGTCACTTTTCAGAGGGAAACTGTGTGATAAACAGTGCTTTTTAGAAAGAGAGCGTTTTCTTGATTTGAATTATTCATTTTTACTCTTGACCATTATTCCTATGTTGGTGGGTGATAAAGCATATCATATCAAATAATAATACGGTATCATAGCAACATAAAGGAAACCAGTCTCGCAGATTCTGGAGATGCTGATATCATTGCATTTAGTTAATGCAAAACAATTGTTGAGCTGTCATCTTTGAATAGGTTTGTTTTCCAGTTAAAAAAGTGGTGCTACCATCTGATATGACATTGTGCCTCTATGTTGCTTCAGGCTTCTTTTAAAAAGTCTTTAAAAGTCAATTCTTTTTTGTAATAACTGTACTGTTAAACAACTTTGTCATGGCCTTGGCTCTTGAACTAGCTGTGCTGGAAAATATTTTTCTTTCATTTAAATGTCAACTACCAAACCAAAGCTGTCATTGCAATAACATTGAAAAAGTTGTGTACCAGCTCACATCCCCTGCTGTGCAATCTCTTTTTTTTTTTTTTTTTTTTATGGAGTGTATGGGAGAGCAGCTATTTCAAAAAATCAGTTCAGTAAGTTGTGCCAGATTAACTAGGGTCATAATAACAGGAACTCAAACAGTATCTCTGATATATGCAAGTGTTTCAAAGCTCGTAATAGTATGTGCTAGAGCGGAGTGAGGAAAAAAAAAATCTACATATAAACTTTACTTCTTTCAAGAAGCTGCAAAAAAATATCAGAAGTTCAAACTGTGTAATCGTTTTCCTGCAGAATACCTGCAAGCATGTTCACATTCTTAGTTTTTAGAAAACTGACAGCTATGGAAATAAAATTCTGCATTGTTTCGAGAAAGCAGCCCTTCCTCCCTAACACAGTCATCTCAAAATTACAATGAGGTAGAGAGGATACAAAATTCATGGACCGGAAATGAGACGTGCTTTTTACAAGACATCTCTGAGAACTCCAGAACATTTGCAAGCATTTTTGCCACTGTCATTTTAGGTTTTCTTGAGAAATTTGTGTTGTTTTTACATTATATCAAAAGCTGGTTTTGTCTCTAATAATGTACATCGCAGTGCCATCTAGCGTGGGAAGAGAAGAATATGCAGAGGAAAATGGATGGTTTGAGCTTCAGTTTGTGCGGAAGCAAAATCAATGCCATACACAGCCCTAACTGAAGAGGATTATGCCAGCCTTTAACAATGGCTCTAATTTCTGTAGCTCTTCATTAGACTGTATGCAGCACCAAAGACAGAAATATGACCTGTTCTCTATTTTCCCATGTGATTGTGCTCATTGTGGCATTATGAAACAGAATTTTTATTTAGGGTTTAAATATGAAAAACTGCCCATTTTGAACTCTGGCTGCATAAAATGGGTTAAAAAATGCAAAGCCAAATATGAGAGACATGGTGTTTAAATAACATTATTTCACAGTGAAAATTTCTCATTAAAAATACTGTATGTGTTATATTCACATATAGTTCTTTCGAGGCAGCTAAAATGCTACTGTCTAGATCATAGAATAATAGCATACCAGGTTAGAAGGGACCTCAAGGATCAGCTTGTCCAACCTTTCTTGGAAAAAGCAGCCTCTAGACGAGGTGGCCCAGCACCCTGTCCAGCTGAATCTTAAAAGTGTCCCATGTTGGGGGATTCGCCACTTCCCTGGGGAGATTATTCCAGTGGCTGATTGTTCTCTGAAAAATTTCCCTGTGTCCAATTTGTATCTCCCCAGGAGTAACTTGTACCCATCTCCCCTCATCTTTTCCATGTGACTCCTTGTAAAAAGGGAGTCTCCATTTTCTTTGGAGCTACCCCCTTAAACACTGGAACATGGTGATAAGGTCTCCCCTAAGCTTTCTTTTCTCAAGGCTGAACAAGCCCAGTTCTCTCAGCCTTTCCTCACATGGCAGGTGTCCCAGTCCCTTGATCGTCTTTGTGGTTCTTCTCTGACCCTCTCCAGCCTGTCCACATCTTTTTAGTGCAGCAGAGACATAAACTGCCCACAGTATTCCAGGTGTGACCTGAGAAGCGCTGAGTAAAGGGGGATAACAACTTCTTTCTCTTGACCTGATGTGTATTATAATATGCTTGAACTCTGTTTTGTGTCTGAGATAAACATCCCTGAAAATTTTTCCTTATGGGTGGGCTTGCATTCTCCCTAATATTTAGACTGATCTGAGAAGGCAGGAACAGCTGTCCTGGTTTAACAGGCAATGTTGACTCAAACTGAATGGCCTGTAATCTTCCAAAGATATAGCAGAAGGTCTTGCAAGCTCACCTGTTACTTTCCCAGCTGCATGTTTTAGATTTAGCATTCAGCTGTAAAACCCTGTACACATTGCACATTTCTGGGAAACTTCACTTTTCTCCATGTCCAGTGCTTAAAGAAGTCCCGTGGGGCTGGCATGCAAGGGGCTCTGCCACTGTCCACTGCAGTGAGGCCTCTCCTGGGCTGGCAACTGGCAAGGTGGGAGCTGGAGCCTCTCTACTTGGCATCGCTCCACTCCACACTCCAGCCAACTAAAATAAAAACAAAACAGGGACTCTCAGAACTGCTGTAGCTAACTGGTTCCTCTGCTCCGAGAAGTACACGGATACTCCACCAGGTCTTTCAAGGCAGCTGGGTGATATGGTACAGCTTGACAGGGTTGGGCACATCCTACCAGTCCTCCCCACAAGCTCCTGGCCACTACTGGCACAGTCTGATGGCTGCCTAACACAGAAAGATTTTACCTGGAGGGTGCAGGCCAGGCAGGTTGGGCTCTGGGAAGGTCCTTACCTATCACTAACTCTTGGGAAGTAGGAATTTCAGAGCAGCTTCGGGACTTTATTACATGTTTTCACAAAAATAGTAAGTGCTGAGGAGATTAGAAACTGGACATACCCCTTAAAAAACAAAACCCAACAAATAAGGAGGACATGAACTCCATGGATTCGTATCCACAGCTGTGGGAATGCAGGTGTTGCCTTATTTTAAAACAACTTTTCAAAGAACTGATTACAAGATATAGCACAGTTTGATGTTCTTTCTTTCATAGGTCTGGTTAATTACACATTAATGAGGATACTGCATCCCTTAAAAAGAGCTTTTGTTATATATGCAACTCCTATAGATAACTCAGCTTTGTGTAATGACTAGGTTGCAATAGGAGGTTTGGTGTTTTCCCCCTGTGTATGGCAAACCAAAGCTCCTTTAGAATAGTCTATGTACTTTTCAGACAACTCATTTCTTAGCTATATGACACACCTGGATCCATGTCAGAAAGCAAATTCCTTCTCCTCTATCTTCAGTATTGCAGTCACACTTCCACGTTTCCAGAAACAATGAATAAACGCGACAACATGGAAGCCTGATAACAATTCTATCTATTCTCATCTTGACTGTCTGCAAACTTCCATTCTGTGTTTACTCTCCTCCTCTCTATGGATATTCTCTCTAAATGAGAGGTTGATAGACAACTTATTCAGAATTGGCTTCTGTGCTTAAACAAAAATATTAGTTTGAATGTTTTGACTGTAAAGATTATGACAGAGTAAGAACTTTTAAAACTAGGCATAAAAAAGAGATGCTCTGAAGGACAAGGTTTTAGCAAATCCAATGCTAGGCAACCACCTGCAAATTAAAGGAAACAATTTATATCAGATATATTACTTGTGTAATGGCTCAATGTAAATCCAAGCATTCTTATGCTTTCTGCTGTCAACTTAAGTGAAACAGCAAAATCATTTGGGGATTTTATTTTGGTGCAGACAATGTAAAGAATTTTGGAGAAAGCATATAAAAATAAAAGCAGCACATATTTTTCCCTTTGTTTAAAGAGATAGGTATGTGACTGCTATATCAGACACTGTCAAGAATAAAACATGTTTAGAATTTAAATTACTTCTATATTTAATATTGATAAATCCAATTTACAGCATTTCTGCTCCTTCTTTAACCTAGAGACAGAATTAATATTCATGGTGATGAATATGGTAATGAATTGGTGATGTGCAAGCAATTCCGTAAGTCAAATTCACTCAACCTGTATTTGCATGGAATATTTACCTTTTCCATAATATCTTTAATTTCATCAACACTGAAAGCAGATCATGACTTTGTTTTAAGGTTTGTAAAAAAATCATCAAACTGTTTTGACATCCAGCAGAATGCTATCCTTGCCCTGTCCCCCCAAAGAAAGTAACAAAAAACCCTTCAACCAAACGCAACAATAAATAATGTTGTTCTGTCCTGGCAAGAAAATTCTTGGAGTCTAGTGACTTTTGAAACTGTAGCACTACTTGCTTTATTTCTATGGTGATAATGGTAAACAGAGAGGATACCAGCTGCATTCCTTTGTGACAGTGCAAGTGCTCCTAGCCAAAATGAAGGCGTTTTATGAGTCAAATTTTTGAGCTCATACTGAGATATTTCAAAAGATAACTTTGTTAAAAAATGTCTAGACCATTTCTGTTGTTCAATTATTAAGTAAATGGTTTGTTATGTGCCATCTCTGCTAGCTGTCACTGGGGGTAGCTTAGCAAATGGTGAGTCAGACTTTGGTCAGAAGCTCATTGTACTGACTCTGCTCCAGACATCATAAATACATCTTGTTAGGATGGTTTATTTCTCTTACTCCCCTGAAGGAAGCCCAGGATGGAATGGATTTATGTATTTTTATTTTGGGTCTGTTTTTGCTGGAAGGCCTACAAAAAAAAAAGCAGGCTTTGCATTCTGAGAGAGCTGAAGTTGTACACCATGTACATCTTAATTTAGCTATTGAGTTGATTTATGCTCAGAAATGTCTGAAGTGGTCTCCCTTCAATAACCTTCAGATCCTGAGATCTTTCCTTTCCTTTATCTATCCAGTTCCAAATGATAACAGTTTAGATATCAGCCTTAGATTTTTACTATTAAATTTTTATTATCGTTATGTATGAACAGTTCTACTAAGGCTGCCTGGAGAGTACTCTGAGACCCTTTACAGTAGCTGTACAATGTAATTATGTCTAAATGTCAGTGTATCGACACAAAAAACCTGGTTTATTTACTGCAAGGATTCTTTGAATAGAATGCACTCATTAGAATATTCCTATCACATGTCCTAGGAGGTGTCTATAACCTGCAGCTGAATAGAACATACAGCGATCCCTCTGAATGGACTGATGTACAATCAAACAAAACAGCATCAAGTAGGGTCCTCACTGGGCTTCAGAAAGCAATGTAGTTGCATTACTGTAGTGCTGTGTCTACAGTAATTAGTCACAATGTAGAACTGGTTTTACAAACTTTTGCATAGTGCTGTGGGGTGCTGATGCTGTCATACGGGCTGGTGTTAGCTCTGCATCACCACTGTTTTGGCAGCATCCTTGCTGCTTCTCTTCACCTACAAGGGACCTGCCCTGGCAGTGCAGATTTACTCTTGGGCACTTGCTGGCTCATGAAACCGGCTGCAGAAGTCAGAGATCAACCCTGCTCTAGGACTTTGCTGCTCATTTTGCCACTTGGATGAGTGGGACAAAGATACCTGCTCTGCCATATAGCAGCTTTGCATTGCTGGTGTGTTCAGTAGTATAAATTGAGTCCAGTGTAAGCTGCACTTCAAAGTGAGGAAATTTAGGAATGGCTCCATTAATCCAATGTCTTCAGCTGTCCAAATATGATTTAGCCACAAGCTGAGTCAGACCAATTGGTTAGCATTTTTCAGTGAAATTGTTGTCTCTCTTTTTATAAAGACATACCCATTAGACCTTATTTTGTCTCTTGCTGCCCACTGGTGGTACTAAAGGAGGGTACTGCCTTAGTACATGACCCTCTTTTCTGCCATTCTTCGTAAGAAAGTCAACAGAGAACATCTAAATCATCCTCAAACATTGCTAAAGCAAGTTAAGTAAGGACATGTACATCTCCAAGACACTGCTTCAGATTTTCTTCAGAACAAAGTAATCATCTGTTTTAATTGTCATAAAAAATATTAGAAAGTGAAAGAAAGTATGCTTATGTAAGATAAGAAATTAAAAAAAGTTCTGATTCTTCAGAATAATGTGATCATCTCAGAAATACCTGTGTGTGATGTTTTTAGAAGAGTGCAAGAGAGAAATTAGATACTTTTATTTCTTATTTCTAGTCACATGGTGAATATGGTGATGACACTTCATATGCAAACGTACTGTCTATTACTTATATTTTACACTGTGACAGCATGCAGGCAGCACAGCCTAGTATGTAGAGAAAAGTCCATTTTCTTAAAAGAAATGTAATAATTTTCCTCTCTCTCACAGGAAAGTCACCTTGAACATCTGCAAATAGTTCTTTGAACCACAACAAGAGGAGGGAAGAGACCATCGCTGAAGAAGTAACGTTTGTTACAAACTTGAGATTTTGAACTCAAGTTTGAGTTTCTGAACAAGTCAGATTCATGAGCTGATAACTTATTTTGTGGTGAGAGCTGTCAGGTGTTATAATATCCTCTGCTACAGCTTTAATAGTCCTGTGCAGCTTTCTGAACAAACACTACCAGCTTGGGTTTTGTTCCATCTGTGTTCAAGTATAATATTGTTAATGTCTTGTATGTGTAAATTAGAAGCCTTTTTTTAAACTATTAAAAATTTATATGCCCCCTTAACATCAAGGCAACTGAGACTGATGCTTGTGATAACTGACGCAAATGTCACTTTTATATGACCTAATTAGACTCTGGTGCTAACTTCTCTTACGCTGATAACATTGTGCCAGCTCCTCTAAACAAACCGTTTCATAATAAAATATAAAGATATTACTTACAAATAAATTAAGTGGCTCAGCTCCTGAATGCATCAGAGCAATATCTGTTACCTGATGTGTCATAGTTTACAATGAGTTATATGTCAAAAGAGACAAAAAATATAAAAGGTATTAGGGAACCACTTCAAGGAGAGACAGGACTTCAGCTGGTCTTAAGATTGGACTTGATAAGCTCAGAGAGAGATGCTATAGATGTGGATCTGGTAGTGGATAGCCCAAAAGAACTGAGTTCTGTGTGACCCCAGGACACAACATGTGGACTGGCTGCATTCATCATCCTGTTCATCTACAATCTGCCTCAGCCTCAGTCTTGTTGATAGGAGAGTAAGATCGAGTTTATTAGTGCACAGGTGCTCATCAGAAAGGTATGTTTCTATGGAGGTTTCTACTTTATTACATAATATACATGTACCATGTGTTTGTGGCTAAATGGTCTTAGGGGCTGATGCAGCCTTAAGATTGGAACACTTAGAGTTTATTACCAAAGACATAAAATTACAGGTAAGCCTAAAATGAATAAATCACATTCAGTTAATCCATTTGAGTAGCTGCCAGCATACATGTCTTCTCTGAAATGACTGGTTTGTAATTTGTGGTTTTAATCTTCCTTTTTCTAAATATTTAAATTCTAGAAGTGGCATGTGTTTATTACTTCTTTTTTTCTGCAGATTCTGTATAATTCTAAAGCATGAATTCATATGAAAATTATCTGATTTTTTTATTCCAAGGTAACTACTGTAAAGGAACTGTAAAGTTTTCTTCAAGTAAATTATTCTGGTTTCCTCTTCTGGAAAATAGGTGGAAGCACACCTTTCTAAGCATATATTTATCTTGTTATTGTCAGCATCCAAGAAACCCCACTAAAGTGCTTGAGAAGTTTATCCCTAATCATGTGTTTTTCCTCAAATATTATTTTTTTTACTTCACATTATCAGCTGAATTAAAACAGATTATCTTGGAACTGATGAAATTTTTATCAATTAAATAGATGATGGCAGTGTACACTCTAAATTTACAGACAGCATAAAAATGGAAGGAACTATTGGCAACTCAGGAGACAGAATTAATGTTCAGAGTAACCTTGACAAATGTAAAAATGAAAAAAAAGTGCTATGTAATAAACACAAAATGATACATTCAGGCAGCAATAACCATCTGCACCGAGAGACTAGGAAATATCTGGTTAGGGAACAGTTGTGTACAGTGTGTCATAGCGGATCGCAAGCTGATAAGGAGATGAATCAGCTGAATGATGGCTTTCTTCTGAAACATGTACAACGTGTAAATAAACATGTAGTCTGTAAAATATTTTTTTCATTCTGCTGAGCATGGATAAACAGATTTTTTTTTATTCTAAGTTTTAATTTCTAGCTTTAATTTAAGTCAATGTACAGGTAGTTTTGGTAACTGATGTACTGTAATCCCTGAAGGATCATTGAGCTTCATGCAGCTACTTAACTTTCATTTACAACCCTCCTCTTACCCCAAAACATGACAACCTCAAGAGCTTCATATTAGCTTTTATTTTCTTACACTTGATTTATCAAAAACCTGTTTTGGCTAACTTTGTTAAGAAATAGTAAAATGTCAGGGGTTAAAACTCATGGCTGTTATCCATTGATGTTACTTGGGCCAGGATTTCACCCAGGGATATAAAGCAACTAATCACATTAGCAGCATAAAGCTGTTGTGAAATCCTGACTATCTGATCTGTGATCTGTCCAATTGCATGGCCATGCTCCCACATTTTGACACCCTGTATTGGAAGAGCCTCAAAACTGAAGCAGTAGTGCAGAACAGGAAGATTTTACAACAGCTCTATAAATAGATCTTTAACAAACACACCTGTCTGTCTTAGTAAAGGGGGACCTTGAGCTTCACTTCTCAGTGCATAAGGTAAAGTTTAGAGTACCCTGGATTAGACAACTACATCCAAGAATGAGAGGGTGAAAGGAAATGAATTGCACATGCCAAAATGGAGTTTGTGGGGAGCACACTGGAACACCAGGATTTCAGAGAGAAATCTGAAAATGATGGGTGGTTCCCAGTGTTCAGCTCTTAGATCATTCCAGGTACTGAGAGGGCATGAGGAAAGCCACAGAATGTGATTAGAAAGAGCAGGAAAGAGAGTCCAGGCAGGATGAGTCAGGAGGGGTTGGGCATGCAGTACTTGGCAAAAACAGGTTCTGAAATGCAGTTAAGAGCACAGCGGCACAACACTTTGAAAGCAAGGCTGGACAGTTGGAATGAGAATGGATGCCTGTAGCTGGGCCAGGTTGAGGTCTCATTGCTTTATTCTGTGTTGAAGTCAAGACAAACAAGAACCCTTTCATGGCGTTCAGGACTATGATATACATCCCTACTTTGTTGCTTCATTATGCAGCTGTGTAAAGATAATTGAGAGAACTATGCTAGATTTTTCATCAACAAGCAATAAAATGTGATAAATACGTTGCATGGAATGGCAAATGTTAGAATTAATAAGCTGAAATGTTGACGAATTACTGTTTATATACTTGACATGTAATAATTGCTTCATTTATCATCTGAATCTGGATAACTTAAATAGCAGGCATTTATAATTAATTTTCTCCCCTTGCAAACTGCAATTCACTCCATACTCAAAGGAGTCAGTGTTAATTTCTTTTCTATCAGCCACAGGCCATAAGTTAATGCATTAAAAAAATCAGAACATTTAAAATAACAGTCTAATTAAATTATATCCTCTACTGTTGGAGAAAAACACATGATTCTTCAGGAGATAATCAGTCACCACAGTAAACACCATTTAGTTCTTCTCACAACTCTGCATCTACCCACTGGCAATCTTAGACTGTCAAGATGAAGAATTCACTTTACTGAACAGATGAAGGATATTGACTTCAGCCTCATTAGCAACTTCAAATGAGAATGACAACGGGAGTTCATTAAATAATAATATTTTTCCATATACCGAGTTTCCTTCATCATGTAGAAGAATATGCTTTACGCAGTCTGACAAAGCCCATATTTCGATTCATGCTTCCCATTGATCAACGGGATAATGCCCTTTCCTTGGGGTCTTTCCTGTTTGAGCAGCAAAGGCTTGCTACTGCCTCACTGAAACCAGTAAGGCAGATGGTGCCCACCTCAGCTCAGAATGCTGGAAGTGCCTTGCTCCAGGCTGGATCCACCCGAGTCCCTGGGAAGATCTGGGGACTCCAAAGAGGACCACATCAGTTGAAGTGGCTATGCACAAAGCACTCGTCACAAACAGCAGTTGCTGTCCTATGGAGTGGAGTGGTAGAGTCTCATTAAAGACCTGTGGGCTTTTACTTACATGGTTTTGCTAGTCAAAGAACATCTGAATAGGTATAAGAGATCCACTGACAGTGTACAGCTGGGAATAACTGTCAGAGAAAGGCTGCTACTAGACCAGCTACTTTTCCTCAGCATAATGAATTCAGGTCTCGCACAAATAGCTACCCATTTGACTATAGTCGCTTAGGCTGTGTGTGTGGTGCCTGTGAACATCACTCATGTAGCTACACCATAGGCTATTTTATTATATAATTGTTACAGCTGAAAAATTGTTTTTTTCAAGTGGTAGACATTCTCATGTCTTAAAAATCATTAAGTTCTGGCAGGGGATTGATTATTTTATATTAAAAAATTCACTTCAGTATAATCTATTCACTTTTAATTGTTTTTCCATAAAAGTACTAGCAAGAATCTTGAAATACTAAGGATAAGGATATTTCACAAGATGAAAATAATGAACACTTCCTTGTGCACGGTCACAGCCAATTAGTTCTCAGTTCTATGTTAAGAATGGCTTTTCAAGTATTTTTAATTTCAAGATCTTCAGGGCGAAAGAGCATGTGACTTCTCTTACTGCTCCCTACCCCAATTAGTAACTTAATTCCATGTACAGAGAAATAAGTAGAACTGACAGACTACAGCTTCTCCTGCATTCTTGCAATTCTCTTATTCACAACATACCATTGAGCTCAGAGGCTTTAGAAAAGGATAGAAATCCATCAATTTCAAGATGAATTCCAGCACCTTTCTCACGGAAATTTAGGAAGGCCATTTGTTTATGCAGGTTATTCTGTAGTCCTCCCTTTGGTAGTTAACCTTTCAAGAGAGTGCTCCAGTAGTTGCTGTCTCCAAGAAAAGGCAGACCACTCTCTAACAAGAGGCACTGTAGGTGTGTGCAGTCCACAAAGTTCTGGTCCCCACTGCCACAACTGTTTAAGCATTTTGCACTAAAAGGTCATGGGAAACAATCTAGAGAAGTCTCAGAAGACTTCACTGCTTTCTCTTTCCCATCAGAGTGTCTTTGCCAACGAACAGTTGGATCAGACTCCTTTGGTGCTCTCTTGTTCTGCCGTTGTCAGCAGATGCAACTTTGGCCCCTGGGATTGAGCACCTTAAGAGGAAAGTGATGCTCAGCACTGGCACATCCTTATCCCTTTGCTGATCATGTCAGGAATCACCTGAGGCTGTGTTAAGGAGTCAACATAACCTAGACTCACTAAGTCTGAAGACATGTGCAGTTGAAGGGAAAGTCAGTCTAAATATCTTTCTCATAACAAAAACACTGGTTTCATATAAATAGATGTTCTGATCATGCAGTTGACTGGACATTCTTATTGTATCTGGAATACCATGGATTTTTGTCCAGTGGCTTCAGAGAAACAAAACCAAGTTTTGTGACAGCTGAAGCAATGAACAAGCTATTTCTCTAGCATTATACAGAAAATTAAACTATCAAGTCAAACTTCTATATACACTTCATAATTCAGATACATTAGCAATAATTATTTTCAACAAATTGTAACTGCATTATAACTACACTGCAATTATACTAATTGTATTGAAGTTAATGTGCCTGTACTATAATGTGCATTTGTTTTCTTTCCTTAAACTCAAGTAATGAGGTGAACTAATTATAAAGAACAGTTTGAGTTACAAGGTAGCTAGCTACTCTTTGCTGGCACAAGTCTAGCCATATTCATCATCTCAGCTAATTACAACTTGTCCTGTTCACTGCAGAAGAAGGTCTTTGGCCTTCTCCAACAAACAGTATAAAAAATGCTGCAAACTGTAGTTTGGGAAATAGGGCAACATTTTAAAACATTGGAATTCATAATGAAGGAGAGGATGCTATCTCAATGTGTGATAAAATCACTTACCTTTGTTACTGAAGATCTAGTTTCAAGGTGTTTTTTTTCTCCTCTAGATATAGCATGTGCCTGAATTTATGCTTCCTTATTCATTCAAAGTTAGTTTAAATAGATAATGTTATTAATGAGCTCTTTTCAGGTTATTTGAGGTCACTCTGACAAGGTCTTCATTATTGGACCAATAAATAAAATTATTGTGCAAATGGAGACAATTCTTTAAGAAAACCTTTATTAAATCAAAATGTTTTCATTTAATCAAAATGTAGTATTTCCAGAATAAAAATACCCATGGGATTCGCAATATCATTGGTAAGGCAGTGTTCCTACACTGAAGATTAACTATGTTCTTCAGTTTCTGGAAGCACTCTGAGATAAAATCTATATAAGAATAGAGTTCTGCTGATCACTGAAAACTAGCTATTTATTTTAGCCCCGTGATCTGGTGGCAGGGAACAGAGTTCAGAACAGAGTTATTCAAAGAATAAAAGTAAAAATGTCTTCTTTTTTTTTTTTTTTTTTTTTTTTTTTTTTTCAGTTGTATAAGGTAACTAAGCTAAAGCAAGTTGAGACAGGAGTCATTGCATCTTTCTGAGACAATCAATCATGGAACCATGCTGAATATAGCAGTGGGTCACAAAAGGCAGCAAAAAGTATTTTACTGATTGCTGCTTGACTGCTGCCAGAGTTGCTCTCTGATTACCTGGGTATATATAAGACAAGTATCTCCTGAATGCTTTTCCAAAATTTGAAGTTGGAAAGAACCCTCCTTAGAGAAAAAGAGAAAATGTAATTTTATTTAAACAAAATACTCTGTATACCTCAAGAGTGCTTATTCTCCTAAAGAATATGTTCCTCCACGTAACCTCATCATGCTGAATCTTCCTTGTTTTACGTATAGGCCTTTGCCAAAAGGAAGAAATCTGAATTAGTTCTTGACCCAGCATGACCATTCTTCATGTTGTTTGGTATCTGGATCACATTGTTCATGTCCTTAGAGATGTTCTTCTGTGATGGTTGTTCTTCCCCTTCCCTGCCCTCCCCTTTCCTCTATATGGGAACTATTGCACAGTGCAGTCTTCTTTTTTAGAATAAAAGTCTCTTCTCATTATTACTGAGTACTCAGTCAGAGCCAAGTACTAGATCCAGTAAGACCTGCAGAAAATAAAAGCACACAATTAATTTTTCAGTATTACTCAGGTTTGATGATAATGCAAATGCTTTTAACCAGAAAAAAAAATAATCTGGGTTATTGCTGAAGAGATAGACTATAAATTGATGAAAATATCTTTAAAGTAAATATTAATTTTTCTCTCAAGATTTCATCTGTCAAAGGGTGTGAGTTTCACAATAGTAATGTTATTCTACACTTTCCTTTTTTCTTTAGTAATACTATTTTATATTTCACAATTAGAGTTACTAGACAGTTAAAGCTAAAAGTCTCACTGCCCAAAGATTATAAGAATCAAAGTCGTTAAAAATACTGAAGAACTAATTTTCTTCTCTGATCTCAAAGAAGTTAATGCCAACAAACTGTTTTGCCATTTTAAAAAATTATGTCCTTTGCTCAGATACAGCTTTTCCCTCACTTTGATATGAATTTTTATTTATTTTGAATCCAATAGTCAAGTGTGCACTAAAAGAAAATTTTTAAAGACATTTGAATATTCCATTATTTATGCTGTTTTATAAATAACCACCTATGGTCTTATGTACAATTAAACATCATGAGATTTTGTAATAATTCTTTCTTTCCATTTTGTGATGTTCAGCTATCATTTCTCTATGTATAGCTTCATAAGTAGGGAACTCCAAAGTGCAAAGCTAGAAGTATCAGTTCTGGATTAGAAAAGTAGTTGGAGTTTTTTCCATTTAATATTGCACTTTCCATATATATATATTTTTTTTTTTAGCAAAAGTATGTTTGTGTCCATAAACTAAATGTGCGGTCAAAAAAATAAAGATATGGTTTAAATAAGTGCTTTTAAAAATCCAGACCTATTACAAATAAAACCAGAGGAAATGATATCATACTCAGATGCTTAACATAATTTTAGCTGTTAATGACTAAGTCACTTTTTTGTGGCCTGTGTCAGTTAACATGCATGTCTGGTGCAGTAGAGTGCCTCATTTATTTCACACTTGAAGATAATACTTTAAAATATAATAAGAACAAGTTGAAGATGTAATAAATACGAAGGGAGGAAAGTAAGTCAATGCTGTTAAATCAGAGAGCTTTATGTGGCTGTGTCAATTTTATAAATATCCTTTGACAGACTTTGACTCATGAACAATAAACCCACTACAGTCTTTAAATTTTTATGTGTCATTTTTTTAATTATTCATTTCAATGGTGTTATTGAGACATATTTGACTTACCAAAACTGATTTTGTCTGAGTGTATCAATTAGTACCTGGATTTTAATACAAAATAAGGCCTGTAGTCCATGCAAAAACATTATAGTTTTTCTAAAGGCAGTGCTGTTGAGGAGTGACTGTTGTGCTACAAAGGAGGATAATTCTTAATGTCTTTTAGCAGAAAATCTACTCAACTGTGCAGAGAGTGCCAAAATAAAGATTCTATAACCAAAGATAAATTATGACATTGAAGTATGCCACTGGTTGCTCAGGAACTCTTATAGGACACATACTGAACATGGGAAGGGAAGAGATGAGACACTAGTAAGGTGAACTTGAAGAGACTTTTATCTGTTTTGGAGCATTAAACAGATGTTTGGCCAACAGTAATCTCACGATTTTATATTTACAGCTGAATGAAAAAGACCTCTGATCATTGCTGGAAGACATCTGTAGCAGCTGCAGGATGTATCACAATCATTTACATTAATATGTGAGGCTATAAACTGAAGAATCTGAGGAGAAGATAAGCATGCCATTCAACAGAAGATATTAAGTAGGGTAGTAATCCTCAACACACATACAAAGGAGACACCTGGAACAGTAACAAAATGTAACTAACATTAATGAATCAGATCACAGAACCACAAGAGTTTGAAAGAGACCTCTAGCCCCACCTCTGCTCACAGTAGGGTCAATTAGAGCAGGATGTCCTAATTCCTTAATATAAGAAAGCAAGATCTCACCATAGCCTAGCAATCTGAATAGCATCTTGTAACTCACAAACTTAATCTTTGCCAGTGAAGGAGTAGCTCAGTTCAGTTTGAGACAAAAATTTGTTTCATCTTTTACATGAGAGAATTGCAAAGATTAAAGTCTGGGGTTTGGGACTATTTCAGAAACAGTTTCAATCAATACATTATATATGTCACATTTCAATATATTATATTGATTGAAGAAATTCTATTTGAAAAGGTTTGCAGATAAATTTTGTTTGCTTGTTATTATTTTTTATTTTTTTTTATTTGATGGGATGAATGTACACTTGATGTTTAAAAATATTAAAGCAGTTTTCTTCTGATTTAATTAACTGAGGAAGGTAATATGGATTAAGATGATATCTAGGACAGAGGTTAGTTTAATACAAGAAAGTCTTGTAGGACAGTCTTGTCCATTTTATGGTAAGGTGAATTAAGGGTCAAATTTGGTTCTCAGATTGGTGAATGGCAACAGATTTGAGAGAAAACCATTCACGTCTTATTTGCACGATATCTGTTTTTATTTTAAACACAAATCAATCAAAACTTAAAATGAAAATCGAAGTCAGCTGCTTCACTTGATCCCTAACAGTTTCAGTATAAAGTGTTGAATGAGACCAAAAAAGATCTTTTTTTAGGGGTTTGAGTTCCCACTGGTCAGAAAGAGTGAATTTTGTCTAGATGTATTAAGAAGCAGTGTTTTAGGAAACAGTTTATTACTATTTAATAGAACCACTTTTGTCAGTGGTTTTACATCCCTTTATGCACTCATAAGTTTGCCTGCACATTATTTCTGATTTAAATAATTGATTAAGAGTCAGATTCAGATACTGGAAAAAAAAAAAAAAATCCCAAAAGTATATTCTCAAAGTCCAAACTTGGGGACTTCACAGACAACCTGCCTTTCCTTCTTACTGTTAGTCTGTGTGTATTTCCACTTATAACCATCAGCTGAATTGAGTAATTCTTCCCTATTTAAAGGGAACTTTATACAAATTTTGCTCATTGTTAACATGGCTAAACCCACTGCTTTCATTTCCTTGCCCATCATTTTCCTATGTGTCAGATCAAAGGCTGGGAATGGGACAGTGTTCTTCGATATTTCAAACTTCATGTCTCTTAAAGGAAAACTGAAAATTAGAAATCATTTAAATTTAAGTGAAGCACAATATCTATAATTACAGTGGAAGTTTTGGCCAGTGAAGGAACAACAGATTTAAGCACATACTGTAATGGAAGAAAATCCACTGGTAATACTCTACAACAAATAAACAAGCAGAGTATTGCTTCACATTTACTGTGAGTGAACTGAAATTCCACCTCATTGAAAAGCCTGGCTATATTTTAAATAGAAACAGAACACGTATTCAGCATTTATCAGTGCAGTGGGTTATTCCTTTCCAGAGGAATGTTCTAATTTCTTTGTCACAGGATACTCAGTCATAGTACTAAAATGTGAACAATTTGGGACTTTAGTGAATTTTTTTTTTAACTTTTTTTTTTTTTTTTTTAACCCTTATGTAATTGTGTCATCCAGATGCACTCCAGTGCTTTATATAGGAATTAAGACTGTAACAATAATCTTAAATTCATTAACTGAACAAAAATATCTCCAGAAATCAAAGGAAGAGTGGTTTGATATGAACTGATTTCCTCTGATAAAAACATACAGATGAATCTGCTTGCCTCTTCTCTGTTTTGTACAGCTCTCCTCTGAAGTTTCTACCTTCCAGTTGTATTGTAAACACTTCTCCAACCATTGCCTATTTAATTCCAATGAAACAATGCTTCACCACTTGTTTGTCTCTTGAACCCTAGGATCAGTAATCTGAATTCCTGCTCTTGTTGACTGCCAGCCACCTCTCTGCCATTTGAGCACAATCCTTCTCTGACAAACATCAGACTTTCTGGACACGCAGAACTCTTAGTTCCTATACTCCTCCATTTACCTTTCTTAATTACTTTTTAGTGCATTTTTTGGAGGATCCCCCAAATCAGAAAGTCATGATCTGGACAATGGGACAGAGTGCACCCTCAGAAGCTTTGAGGACAATGCCAAATTAGAGGTGGTGGTTCATACACCAGGAGGCAGGACTGCCGTTAGGGGGGACCTTACCAGGCTGGAGGAATGAGTTAAGATGTGCCACATGAAGTTCAGCACAGGAAAAGGCAAGACCTGCCCCGGGCTGGCATGGAATCAACTTTTTTCCAAAGAAGACCTGGTACACAAAGCTGTACATGAGTCAGCCCTATGCCCTTGTAGCAAAGTAGGACATGATGGTGGCCAAATATTGGAATTAATTGCCATGGGAAGAGGTAAAATTTCCATTCTTGCAGCTAATCAAAACCCAAATGTGCAAGAATTTGAGCAACCTGATGTAAGCTGGCCCTGCTTTGAGAAGAGGGTTGTAGCAGATGATCCTCAGAGGTTCCTGACAAACTATTTTATTCTGTTATTCTATACCTGTCCTGTTAATGTGGTAAAATTTACATGCACATTCACTTTAGTGTTTTACATATTAAAATTTTAACTATATTCTCTACAACATACAGCTATTTCAGATTGAAATATTATAGCATCACTAACTGTATAGAGAATAATGTTTCTAACACAAAAATGAAAAGAGGATGTTACTGTATCTTTTTTCTCTTTCCTCTTTATTATTATCCCCTTATATTCTTACCTAGGCTACTGCCCTGCAGCAATGGCCTGCCTGTTTGCTGGAAGTTAAGGAACCCAGAAGATTCTGTATTTGTGCTTCTGTTCTTCTATAATCATAAATAAATGAAATGATGTATCTATGTATCAATGTAATGAGTCAAACAGGATCTTGAATCTTGTTTATTGAGTAGAGAGCAAGCCGACAAGAGAGGGAGGGCAGGAACAAAGATGACTGCATTCTGCTTACTTCTTAGTGTCATTGCTTAGATGATGCACCACTCGTACAAGCCATCTGTTCTTTCATTCAGATACTGATCTCTGATGAACATTAGGGCTGCCTGAAGATGAAAATTGTTGCATACATGCCAGAGGGAACACACAGCTATGTCATCTATACATTCTGCTCTACCATATTTATAGCCTTTCAGTTGCTCACAAACTTAGCGATAGAAATGGTAAAGAATGGATAAATTAATCTATTATTTGGATACAGAAGTGTTACAGAGAAACGTGGTAAGCAAGAGGTTCATTCACCACAGACATGGTAAAGCCACAACCAAAAGTCAGAGAGAGGTTTGTTGCTATACAAGAATTTATAGCCATAATATAAGGCTATATATATACACTGAAATATAATTTCAAATTATTTTCAAATCAACAGTGCTAAATAAAAAAAAAAAAAAGAGGGTTTTGTGATTAAAATGAATTATGTTAGATTACAAGATTAAGCAACATTGTAAAATTGTCTGTATATTTCTTTTACAGTTTTATAACTTGTAAATATATGGATAGAATTTAACAAAGAAACTGAAGTACTAATTTCTTGAATTTGCCAGGATAGATTTACTTTCATGCATCACGACAGAGGTCTCTGCTCTGCAGAGTCAGCACAAAGGAAAGAGTGCCACCTCCTGTTCCCGTCGCCCTGCGCCCCGCACAGCCTCCTCTTGACCGTTCTGCTTCCCTTGCCTCTGACTTGGACTGCTACAGAGATGCTCACAGGTTTAGAATACTCAGGAAATACTGTACATAAAGCAGTCATAGTATGGGCTCTAAGAACATGAAGATTTAACATTCTCTTTTAGTAAACAAGATACCCAGTTTTGTACTTACATAGGACTGCTACTTCCAGATAAGGTGACTGTAGCAACTGTAGCCTTAAACTTGTTTATAAAAAATTCTTCGTTTTTTATTCAAAAGAAAGCCTTATCTGTACATGGCTAACTTATTTCATCAGAAATGCCACTCTGTTAAAAGTTTGAGATAATGCTTAAAAATTTAGTTGGGCTGTGCAGACAGTCCTATGAATTTTAATGTATAGTTAATTTATCAAATTTTTAAAATCGTTAAGTAATCTATTGTGGAGAATATACAAAATCAGCTTCACTGAAAAAAAGCATGATTAAATTATTGTATTTTGTAAACAATCATAGCAAAAATCTATTTATTTTGCCATGTAAACTAAAGTGTTCCTTTATGGCAGTGGTTCCACAAGCAGTGTACATTAGAGAAGGTAAACAGGAAAGATTAAATCATCTCTTTTTAGTGACTCAGCTTTATTCAGCCTAGCAGTTACAGTCACAGTAGCCTTCAAAGTGTTTTATTGCTCTAAGCATGCATTAAGCCAGATCCTACTTTTCCAGTTAACTACACTGGGACCATTAATGCATATCTAATTTGGACATGAATTATTCAGCTCCCACTACTTTGGGCATTATTAAAAACCTTTAGCAAGTCAGGTAAGTGGATAAGAGAAGATAAATGCATTTGCCACTCTGTAAATGCACCACATTTGCAACAGTATAATTACATTGCTAAGGGAGATGGAGTATCTGCCAATGACTTATATTATAAAAACATTATAAAAGTATGTGAGGACATATCGTCACATAGAGTCACATTTAAGGTCAACCATGACAATCACCTGTGCTAGTGACTCTGTCAAAGCTTGACTGTACTATGAAGCTTGTTCCACAGGCAAGCCCTTCAAGAAACCCACTCCTTTCCTTCTTGAAAATCTATGGTTTCAAGCAAAGGTGGCAGAAATTGAATTTTTGAAGGGATGAAAGAGAGCACAACAAGGATTAATGCTAGGAACGCTGTGGGCTAGTGAAGTTTTTGTTTGAAGGACCTGCTGCATATAGAGAAGCCTTGAACCCACCTTTGGAGTGAGTAGGGTTAGGGCCTTGGGCACTGACCTTCTGAAGGATTCTGGCTGTCCTGCAGTGAAGGCAAACTTAGGGGTCAGAAGAAGAGACATTAGGGCATCTATGGGATGGAGGTGAGCCCAGCTTTTGATATGGGTTCACAGTCTGCATAAACAGATCCATAGGGCATGACCTTCAGCCACGGTGTGGTGGAAGTGGCATACCATTAAAGAGCCAGAAGATCTTGCTGGCTCACAGGAGACTGCTTCTTGACAGAAATTGTTCACATAATGAGTTCAATTCTTGAGGGAACAGGGAGCTTGTGTTTTTTTGCATCATAGCTGCTGCAGTCCAATAAAGTATTTAGGCACTTACTTAAGTAAGCTGTAACTTAAATGTTTAAGTTAAACACTTTTAGCTATTTCCGTTGACATGTTCTTAAATGCTTTGCAAAGTTACTGTTCTCTGGAACTCTGCCACCAGCATCGCATATGATTGCCTTTAGCAAAAATACATTTTAATAGGAAATCCTGAACTGTGCTGGAAACTGGTAAATCTTATGTGGTATATAGGCGTGCCTATTAACAACACAGATATGGCTATATGTAAGCTGCAAAAGCATAAAAGCATTATCCCATTTATTTCTCTCTAGTAATAAATAATTGAAAGGAGTCAGCTCAAGAGAACCGAAGTGCTTTACAGTATAATTCAAACAAGTACAGATTATTTTTACAATACTGTTTGGAAAAGTGTACTGTCATTTAACTTCATTTATTCATATCACATGGCAGGAAATGGTAAAATACATCCAAACACTTCTTTATGCAAGTGTCTTTCTCAGTAGTAAGCACTAACATTTGCTTATCTGTATGGTGCCTACTACAACAGCATAGCACTCCATCTATAGCATTAACAGGTAGCAGAAATATTACCCTTTATTGTAAATAGAGATATTTATTATCTACTATGTATAAATGAAATTAATTTGTTCATCATAGTTGTAGGAATTATATTTTAATGATGCAGTCTGGTACTGGTCACAGGAGAAAGGCTGGTAGAGAATACTTAGATTCTTGAATACTAAAGTGAGATTCATCTCACCTAATTGCAGCCTTTTTCTTCTGCTTACCTAGGTTTTCTTTACTGACTGTAATGGAAGATAGACACCTCCAGTGGGCAAGTCATTAGACAGAACCAAGGCAGAAAAATCGATTCAACCCTAAATGTTTGATAACAGAGATGTTTTACCCAACACTTAATAATTCTATTTTGGACCTGGTTTGCCTTGATGTTCCTGATAATTACCGTCAACTCAGCTTTCCTTTGTATTATACTTCTTTACTTTCCTGTTGATCAAAGCCCATCTACCCCATATTTTTTGCCAAAGGAAAATTAGGAAAGAAATTTTGATCTTTCTTGTGGATATTGCCAGGCTTTCTATCTTTCATAACTGGCATGAAATATGCCAATCCAGAGCTGGTTCTATTATGACTTACACAAATCATGTCTAATTCATTTAGCCTTTACATTACTCTCTCTTGTAAAAAAAAGAAAAAGAGCGATGTATGTCTCAGTAATTAGTACTTGTCTGGCAGCTTTAAGGTAAGTTAAAATGAAGCTGCTATTTTCATTATGACTTTCTTTTGACAATATAATAGGAACTAATTATTATGGACTAGATAGGCCAAGATGTATATGAAAAATGTGAAGGGTCATTAATAATTCTTTCCAGGTTCCATTTATTCTAGGAACCTCTGTCAATGGCAGATATCTGCTGTAATGTGCTGGCTCATCTGCTATGTCTACCAATAGCAAGAATGATATCATGACTTATTTCCTTGCCTGACCCACATATTAAGAGCAAACCTCAGCCCACGGGCCTTGCCAACAGTTTTCCAGAGTCACACGTCGTTGTGAAAATAGGGCTTGAGAGCCTCAGTCTTTTGGGAATTTTGGAACTGTTACATTAGAATTTCTTCATTTTATCCCAGAAAAGAACAGGGAGAAAACACAGAAGTTCACACACTGTCTTGAAGACACTGCATAGAAAATTTTGATGATGTGTAGAAGATTTATTATAGGTCTCCCTTGCCACACTCAAGTGGACAATTTCCATCTGCCTACTCCAAGAGTTCCTGAAATGGGAATAGCTGTAGTAAAGAGTCCCAAAAGGTCAGAAAGGTCAGTAAAATTTTATACTCTTTTAAAAGAACTGCAGATCATTTCTCAAGTGGTTGGGATGTGCCACAGAAAAAACACAGCCTCTGTGTGTGTGCAGTTAAACAGCTTCAAACTGTATTTCTTGACATTTAGTTGGCTAATAAGAAGATACACCTAAGAATAAAATGCACATATGGGACATTTATTTGTCATACCATCCCTGACAAGTGAAATTTCCCATTAGACTATAAATACAGAACAGCTGTGAAAACCTAGACAACTTATTATAAGCAAGTATAGGCTGAATTAGAAAATGAAAGCAGTTATTTTGGAAATTTAGTCTTAAGGCTCTAAATAACCTCACAGAAAATTTAATGAAGTTCTTTATATTAATCATGTTTTTCTAAAAGAGAAACATGGAGGGTTTTTTGGTGGTGGTACTAGTGTCTTCAAAGTTTATATTTTTTAATTTATTCATTAGGCAGAAAAGATAATCAGCCATAATACATGTTTTTATCTTACAGTGATGTAAGTTCAAATGTGAGATCAGATAATTCCTAAATATTTAAAGTATGCTTATAAGCAGCATGCAGGTTGTAACATTGTTTTCATAGGTTTGGGTGCATCAAAAGACAGAGTTTTAAAAAGCATTTGGACAAAATCTGCTGTCTGTAAAATAGTATTAACCAACATATTTATTCTAAAGATTACTAGATTATGTGACTGTTTGTCCATGCAAACACATTGAAAGGCATATATCGTTTTATAACCAGGTTACAGTGCAGCACACTCAATTAAACAAATTGTTTGGAAGTAGGATTTTAGAAGCTTATTTTCAAAATATAGCTTCCTTATAGAAATGATAGGGAAAATTTATGTAGTCATGTCTACAGAGAGGGATATATTTCAGGCAGTGAAATCAACACAATTCCTCAGGCACATAGTACAGAATAATTTAACACAACTGGTGGCCTGTGCTTAAGAAAAGCCAAACACTGGAGCAGCAGGGATTCTGCAGGTCAGGAAACAGCGTGGGAAAACCTGCTGGTATTATGGATGGTATCCTCATTTCATTGAACAGCAATTTTGAACAGTCTCTTAAAGTCATCAGTAAATACATAAAGCCTTTCAGATGAATTTTCACTTTAGTCAATTAGCAGCAAAGATGAGAGATAAATGGTTTACTTCATGTCTCACCTTAAGCCATTTACCAGTGCTAGTGTTCCAGGATATATAACAGCATCTGGATACTTAAGAAACAAAATGTGTTGAAAACTTTTTTATTAATAAGAATCTGTAGTGATAGGTCATATTCTTAGCAATGTTAAAACTAACTTTAAAATATCAACATAACAATTATATATATATATAAAAAGGACATCAAAGCTGTATTATATTATGAGATTCTTTGCAGTCAAATTGCATAAAATGTCAAGTTAGCATTTTATGTCCTTCAGTGTGAAAATTTATTTTAATTAAATACATTTTAAATCAGTAATTATGGTAGCTTGGTCTGATTAACATGAGTTAAAGCAACCCAGAGATTATGTTAATTACATTAAAGACCTGAAATATAATTTTTGTTACAAGCAGAAATATTTCAGAAACTGTTAGAAAAGCACTGAATAGTATGCCTTAATAATTTCTGTGGAAATGTGCTATTTTTTCATATACCTTTTCACCTTTCCCTTCAATATCCAGACAGAATAAGCCTTCCTCTTTTCTCTTCTCTACCCCCACTCACTAAAACAGCATGTGATCACAACTGAGGCAAATGCTGATCATCAAAAGAAAACAGGAGAAATAAAGATATTATACTCCTATTTCACTACAGGAGCTATCTCTTACCTTGCATCTTTGTTAATTGGAGATCTACAAATTCTCTTCAGATCTGGTGCTTGAACCCAGGAAATTAGAAAGCCTTTATGCTTCTCAGTACATCCAAGCCTGTGTCTAATATGTCAAACTAATATTGAAACATAGCACCACGTTATCTTTACCCAGTAATATGATTAATAAACAACCCCCCTTCTTTTTGACTGTACTTTTTTCAACGGCAGTTTTAGTCTGAATCTCTAAAATAACATATATAGTTGACTTAAACTATCCCACAGGGCTGTTGCTATTCTTGCCAGAATTTGACATTTATAAGTTTATGTAAGGTCATCTTTCTCCACAGGTTAGGAATTACAGCAATGTCAATTTTCTTGCTTAACAAAGCCAGTTCCCAAAAGGGCAAGTGACTACAGGATCCAATTGCTTGCAAATTGTTTCAAAAACTTGAGAGAGAGCAAAGAGATGATGATATTTAATAATACCTCACATTTATCCAGGAGTGTAAAATTCTGAAATTATGTTAAGAATAATGACTTATATCAGTACTTTTAGTAAGCATAGACTGGTCAAAACACTGAGCTAACACCGAAGTCAATGGAATAAACCCACACATGAGCTAAGGGATCCAAGGTCTCAATCAAGTCGGCTGTAGTGACATCAGTGAAGTGTATGTTGATGGAGGGCAGTGCTGGATGCCTAGAAAAGAAAGGAATTTTCCCCATTTCTGGGATCTGCAATTCATTACCCACAAGGGACTGTATGAAGTTTTAATGCAACTCCATTATCATTCTGCTGACAACTGCAGGGACTAATTTTCTCTGGCATTTCTTTTACAGTACAATCTACCTTGCTCTCTGCTTTGTAGCAGTATCTAAGATTTGAAACTTTCCACTACAGTTAGTCTGAATCTTTAAGAGTGAAAATGCAATTCATCTTTATGTAAAACAACCCAACAGAATATCTTTTGTTTCTCTCAGTTGGATTTATGCCTCGGGAACACCATTCTCCTTCTGATTTCAGATTAAATTAAAAAAAGCCAGACCCAACCAAAGAACTGTACAACAAACTGTCACTTTCCTCTTTTTAATTGCAAAAGTATGTTGGTTTATGTTGGTTTTTTTTTTTTTTTTTTTTTTTTTTTTTTTTTTTTTTTTACTTGGCACAACATGGTAACTTTTCAGTTTTAGATTATATACCATTGTGTAGTTCCTTATGTTGTAGGGAATCTTGACTTGTACATGATCTGCATTTGCAACTCCTAGTTCTTCCTGACCTATTTCCCTTGAGTACTGGTGTTTCCTAGGGCAGAGCTACATAAAATACTGCTCTGTTCTCTGCCACAGTCTTGTTTACAAACTATTTTTCCACTAAAACCAAAGAAACCCACCCCACCACCACCAAAAAACCCTACCAGATTTGCATATGGCAAAAGCCCAGATGGGCATGGATGTAGAGGGTTTTCTACCTACATTTTATCTTATTCCCAGAATACTGACTGCCTGACTTCCACATAGAAGAAAAACTATAATCTTCACTTATTATGAGACAGGAGAAAACTTCTCATGAAACTCTTCTATAAATTGAGTCTACCTGTCAACGTGTATGATTACATGAGCAAACACTCCATCAGGACCACCTTACATTACCTTCCCTGTTTTCAGTTATGTCCTTGCTTTACTTTTTTTCCCATTCTGATCAGCTGCCTGTGTTTTCCAGGTGATCTTTCAGCTCTCAGTGCTTTTGAATCCCTAATACTCTAGTAGCAGTGATGCTAATCTATACAACACAAGGTGTTTGCCATAGTGTGTGCTATGATCCCTGCCTCTGGTTATCCGGATTAGGGAAATGATCAGAGTACTCCATATCATGCCATACTTACATTTTTTCCTATGGAAACGAAAAAAATGGAAGTTCTCTTAGCTTTGCCAGTTAATATATAATCCATAATAACTGCTATAAAACTGAATTAAACATGACCAGTTTTGCCTTAACTCCTAAAGAAGAGTAACTACCAGTACCACACTGAACCTGCAGTCCATCAGTTCTATCATAGCCACAGAGTTCATAATTTAAGACATTTAAAATCTTAAACAGGGGCATTATAGATACATGAACCTATACCATTACACAAGTTTTTCACCTGGAAGACCTTAGGAAGTAGGGAGGATAAGTCCCCAGGTCTCTACTTCACTCCCTTGAATTAACCTCAGATCAACTCCTTGTAGAACTGGATAATCCTTTCCAGGTTAGGCCACTGAAATCACCCTCTTCCACTGTGGTGAATATCTGATAGAAGTTCCCAACACTGACTTACACCCAAACCAAGCCTTCCCCTTCCACTCAAATCAAGCAGTAACCTGGTTGCTTATTCATCGACACTAATTTCCTTTCTCATGTAAAATACAGTTTCTGCTCTTCTGGAGCACAGTCCTACACCTGGAGAGATGCCTAAGAAGGCACAGAGGAACTCCCTTGAACGGTTAACTTGCTTTCTGATGTTTCTGTGGTGTGCTAATGAAATTTCTACGACTCATGCACACACTATTGATCTACTGCTCATTTCTAGTCTTTTACTATTTGGGATATGGGACACTGCAAACATTAAATATATCATATGTTTGAAGTAAACCCAGGAAGGGATAACTTCTACTGCACGCTGCACTTTCACATACCACAATTGAGATATGCAGATACTAACAAGGATATATTTCAGTCATTCCACATATTATATATGAAATTGACACAATCTGTATTAGGAAAAGAATGATCTCAAACTGCTATACTTAACAGCACTGTATTCATTAAAAGTTTTAATGATGAATAATTTTAAGTAGAATCTGACTGGAAGCCAAATAGAATAAAATCTACAAAAACAAAATACCACCACAAAAAAAGTGAATCCTCAGTGACAACTATAGAGTTACTTAACACTTTCTTTCTTGATATTGTATACCACAAATTCTAATGTAGCACTTAGTCAGAGGCCTGTCAAAAGTCTGTATCAGATCCACATACCCTCACAAAAATAATAAAATCAGCCCATTTGACAAGATGTATTTTTCACAATATTTATAAATGTTGTAATTTATATCTGTTCTTAATCTAATCTACTTAATATAAATATGGAGTTGTGTCATCTGGACCACTGTTAAGAAAAAATGCTAAAAGCCCACCTCAGCTCAAAGAGTGAACCTCTGAGATGCCTAGGTAAACAACAGTGTTCACAATTGTAAATTTATTAATGTTAATGGTAGTTGTAGAGATGTAAAGCAGTATTAGTCACCTGTTAATCTGCACGTATTCATATAAATACCAGACAGTGTGTATGAAGTACACATTCAGGAAAACAGCAACTCATACCTCAATCTCGGTATACTTTTGCTATGTAGCTATATTACTACTTTTGTCTACAGCTGCAAGTTGAGTGCTTTCCTTGTGGCACAGTTTTGAGAACTAAAGGGAGGAATGAGGAGGAAATGAGAAAACTTAGGTGGTCTTTCAGGGTCTGTTCCCTATGTTTGCTGATAATCTTTCACATAAATCATGCACCCATGCCAAAATGGAAAGCTGTCATAATGTTGTATCAGACAGCTATGTTTGCACCTCAGGGTTTTAGAAGATGGTTTTGAGAGACATCTAAAATAATCTGTAAGGGAGATTTTCTTCAAATAAGAAAACTCAAGATATTTCACTTGCAGAAATAATGTTCTAACTTCTCTCACAGAACAGTGTTTTCTCTGGACTCCTAACCTTCAAACATATACTGGATCACCATCTCAAAGAAATGTTTTTTCTCTCAGGGTGTCATTTTTTAGTCTTTCTCCTTTTTTTGCTTTAAAGTAGATCTTTTCAGCAGTAACTGTGGTTAATGGGGTTAAATTAATAAAGTGAAAAAGTACAGCTGATCCAAAATGGACACAGTCATTTGCTTACTTGGTAACTTGGATAAACTTATTTAGAGGGGGAAAATTAGGAAAAAAAAAAATTAAACTTTCTGAACTTTCTGAAGACAGTGACTGTTTCTCTGAGTGTGTTTTACTGGGTAGGTAAAACTAGCCAATGTTATTTGTTATAATACATGTGGTTCTGACTCATCCCTGCTGATTCTTATTTACATGCTTATCTGTACATTAAGAGGGCTAACCCAGTATTTTATTTGTCTGTGTGGTATTTGCTTTGTTTTATTTGGATGTCAATAGACATACAGTGAGATGATAGAAGAAAACTAAGAATGAATGCTTCAACTTATGAAAGACCCTGAACGAGACACTGGATGTTTATTTCTGTCATGACAGAAGCAGAACCCTGTAGGGGACTTCCCAAGTATCTTTAACATCCTTTCATTTTATCAACATTGCTACTATCTGCTTTCCAGTGACATGGTGACTTTTATAGCTTCACCTACAGCTGACTTTTAGCAATTCAAAATAATTGAGCTGAGGATCAACCCTATAAACCCCCTATCACCTCTGTTTGAAATTTCTTACATATTAACAATAGGGAAAAAGACGAGGGTATTCAAGGGGTCAAAATTTAAATAGTTTCTGCTTTCAATACCTACAATAAGAATAATTTTCATAATTGGAAAGCCATGGATTAGAAAAACTGAAATGGAATGAGGGTTTACTGTCCATGTAAGTCGGTATGACACGAAAAGGCTGTGGAGATGCAAAGGAATTCAGTTACTAACCTGCTTCTGTAAATGGAAGCAAACATGGATTTTTTATGAAGGAAAAGAGAAAAGTTTTATTTTTTTATTAAGGAGCTTTGAAGTGTAAATATTTTTTGAACTGTGCAAAGAAATCTGTGGCAATAACAAACCATCTATATTCTTTTAATGCACATCATGAAAAAATATTTGATAAATTATAGAGAGTGTGAAAGTGGTATTTGTGTTGAATTTCTAAACTCTTATTTGAATAAGCTTTGGTTACATTTTAAACACATAAAATAAAATATAAAGTATGCAATATGAAGGAATTAACATTGGGTTTACCCATATGGTTTTTTTTTTTTCATTATTAAAATAGCTTATATGATGGTGATCAATACACAAGAGAAGAGTGATTCACTAGGGAAACAACAGTTACAAAATGTGTAAATCTTTTGGTTTTAGGATAGAAAGAGCAGGAAAGCAGTGAGGTTGAAAATAATCAGACACAAAGGAGAAATTTCAACCTAAAAGGAATGTTTCTGGCACAAATCTTTTGAAAATACAGAAAATATTGAACTGTACTTGACAACACTTTTCAACTTGCTGCAGAAGCTGACTCTGAGTGTTTCCATAGGACTCCAAAGCTTCTGGTCCTAATAAGAAAGACTGATTTAAAGTTGTTTCCCACAAAAATTCTCATTATATTCTCCAACACTATCTGTGTAAATTGAGACCTGAGGGGTTTAGAGACAACATGTCTTGGAGTCTAAATGTTCAGTCGGAAAAAACTTCATAAACATAAAATTTCATAACATAAAACTTCATTTCACCTTTGGGATTAAGTTTCTATTAAGGTCTCTGTTTCCTATTCACTTCATTCATTCATTCATTCATTCATTCATTCATTCATTCATTCATTCATTCATCATGTTATATTGAGCTACTTCTAAGGAATAATATGAATGTCTCTTCTCTTAATCTGCCCTGCAACAGAAAAAACAGAAGGAAAATAACTATAATGCAATCCATTTTCAGTATTTTCTTCTGCTACTATCCTTCTCCCATTTTATTTGAATTTCATAAGAGAAGAGAAACACAACAGCTGCCTTCCTCTAATCTTGATGTCCTGGCAGTATCAGATTAGTGGTAAACTCTGCAAACTGCTTAGTTTTACATTAGCTCTACAGGACACAATGACTCCGAAGTTCTTTTGTCTTGTAGGCAATACCTATCATAAACAGACAGAATAGACAGTGGTGACTAATTACAGTTTCTTAAAAAAGATTAAGTTGAGAAACTCTATTGTGACAGTAAAGGGAATACTGAACTAATCATTCCTATTCTGCAGCTTGTCTGGGGTATCACACCCCACAGTTCAGAGCCATAGGGCATTAAAGCAAAAAACTAAGAAAACAGAAATAAACCAGCAATGAGTGGGACTAAGGCTATACACTACATAGTTAGTAGATCTCAGTCGTTATTATACATTGAGTATTATTGCTCTCCAATCAACCACAGACAAGAATTGCTAAAAAATGCATTAAGGCTTTAAAAGCTTAACATAGCATGGACCTGTTCCCACTTCAATTTAAATTCAAATACGCCCCATTAACTTGAGTGCCTGTCCCACTACAAAATGATTCAGGAAAAGCACTACCCAGTTTCTAATATCTACATCCTGCAGGAATTTTAATAGCTTTGCTTTTTTTTTCCTTTTTTTTTTTTTTTTGTTTGTTTGTTTGGGTTTTTTTTTGTTCTTACATTAAAGATCACAAAACCACAAAATATGTTCTTGGATATGTCTAATACTACATATGGAGCAAAACAGCTCAGAAAGCCAAAGACACGTCAGATACAAACTCATCTGAAAATTAATTAACAAGTGCTCAAATTCTGCAAGCTCTAGGCAGATAACAATGGAATTGTTAAGTTTGAATCACTGATTTGAGTAACTCAAAGACTGTATGAATCAAGTGCCATTGCTTACAACAGACTGAGGCAGACCTTGCTGCAAGCCAACTCTTCATAGAGAGTGAGACGTAATTCCTGGTGCCATGAAGATCTACAGAATTTTAAATTTTCTTTTCCTTTCCTCTTAGCAATACTAAGACAGAGTTTAACACCTTTGTGCATTATTCATCTGCTATCAAGGATTTTGCTCTGACAGGTTATTTCACCCAGTGCAACCTTTTCTCTTGTAACTGCTGCTTTAATTCCTGTTACCTTTGCAGAAGTATTTATGTGCTCTTAATGTAGATAACTGCTAATATTAGTTCTTCCTCATTCTCACTACAGAATATTAATGCAGTTCAAGGGAAAACTGATTTAATAGCATTAGGCATTTTGGGAATGTAGGAATAATTGAAGAATAAAATAACTTAAAAATGGATTTGGAGTGCATGGGTAATTAATACAAGAATTTTTTTCTCATCTGGGAGAAGGACTGGTGCTGAGAATGTCATTGCAGTTTATGTATTAGTAAATTCCATTTTTCCTCTGACTGAGGGGAATCCTTTCTTTTCACAAAAATGATGAACAGTTGAATCAAGTAAGGAGATAATAGATATGAAGATACTTCAACTCTCGGTTCATATCTCCCTATTATTCTTGGCAATAACTGCTTCTATAATTAGGGACACTTGTGAGATGTTATATAAAGGAGTATAGGAATATTTTCTTATTTTAGTTTCTATGGCCCTTGGATTCCATTGAAGACTTGTTAATTCCTGGAAGTTTAAGAAAGACTAAAATCCTCTGATACCAACACACAAACCCATTTTTTTCCACTGTCAATGAGAGATTTTGTTCAACATCTTGAAATCCCAGAACCCTTGGAAGGTCCATGTTTATCAACAAGCTGACAGCATTCATTATTCTAAATATATCTGTAAATATAAAACTTCTGATAATTGAATTCCTCGGTCTTGAAATCCATGTGGCAGGATCCATTCAATGGATAAAACCTATGCTTGAGTTTAAGTTCAGTTTAGAGTAAATGTTTCCACATAGATGGTCAGGAAGAAAGGGTGTGGATTACTTTATTCTGTAATTACTTTCAACATCTATTTTTTCACAGGCAGCTAGCTTGGTTATCATTTCCTTCACTTTCTTCATCAATATTCCTCATTTAGAAAGATTCAGTATTTGATAATTTGGTGTTATTGGTTGCATTTCATTCTATGGTGTTCCTAATCTAGATTTTATAGAAGACGGAACCTTTTCAAAAACTTGTCTGACTTGTATGATATGTGATGCCCATATATAAGAAGGGTCAGAAGGATGATCCGGGAAATTACAGACCTGTCAGCTTGACTTCAGTGCCTGGGAAGCTGATGGAGCAGCTCATCCTGAGTACAATCACACAACACATGCGGGACAACCAGATGCTCAGGCCCAGTCAGCAGGGGTTTATGAAAGGCAGGTCCTGCCTGACAAACCTGATCTCCTTCTACAACAGGGCAACCTGTGCATTGGATGAGGGAAAGGCTGCGGATGTTGTTTACCTTGACTTCAGTAAGGCCTTTGACAGCATTTCCCACATCATTCTCCTGGTGAAACTGGCTGCTCGAGCCTTGGATGGGCACACACTTCGCTAGGTAAAAACTGTCTGGATGGCCGGGTCCAAAGAGTTGTGGTGAACGGAGTCAAATCCAGCTGGCGGCTGGTCACGAGTGGTGTCCCCCAGGGCTCGGGTTTGGGGCCACTCCTGTTTAACATCTTTATTGATGATCTAGACGAGGGGATCGAGTGCACCCTCAGTCAGTTTGCAGATGACACCCAGTTGGGTGGGAGTGTTGATGTGCTCGAGGGCAGGGAGGCTCTGCAGAGAGACCTGGACAGGCTGGAGCCATGGGCTGAGGCCAACTGGAGGAGTTTCCATAAGGCCAAATGCCGGGGGCTGCCCTTGGGCCACAACAATCCCCAGCAGCGCTACAGGCTTGGGGAGGAGTGGCTGGAGAGCTGCCAGTCAGAGAGGGACCTGGGGGTGCTGATTGACAGCCCGATGAACAGGAGCCAGCAGTATGCCCAGGTGGCCAAGAAGGCCAATGGCATCCTGGCTTGTGTCAGCACTAGCGTGGCCAGCAGGGACAGGGAAGGGATCTGACCCCTGTACTCGGCACTGGTGAGGCCACCCCTCGATTCCTGTGTTCAGTTCTGGGCCCCTCACTACAAAAAGGACATTGAATGACTCGAGCGTGTCCAGAGAAGGGCAACGGAGTTGGTGCAGGGTCTGGAGTACAGGTCGTACGGGGAGCAGCTGAGGGAACTGGGGGTGTTTAGTCTGGAGAAGAGGAGGCTGAGGGGAGACCTCATCGCCCTCTACAGCTCCCTGAAATGAGGCTGCAGAGAGCTGGGGATGAGTCTCTTTAACCAAGTAATAAGCGATAGGACAAGAGGGAATGGCCTCAAATTGTGCCAGGGAAGGTTTAGACTGGATGTTAGGAAGCATTTCTTTCCAGAACGGGTTGTTAGGCATTGGAAATGGGTGCCGGGGGAGGTGGTGGAGTCTCCAGCCCTGGAGGTGTTTATGAGTTGGGTCAACATAGCGCTGAGGGATATCATGTACATGGAAACTAGTTGGGTTGATGTTTGGACTCCATGATCTTCAAGGTCTTTTCCAACCTAGACGATTCTGTGATTCTGTATCAGTCATAACCTTGAGGTAATACAACAATAACAATAATAATAATAACAGTAATAATTGAGTTTTCCCATGTTTCAAATCTTCCAGAGAAAATCATTAAGGGAAAATTCCACCTTAGAAGTATAACATGATCTAAATAAAAGTTGCTCCAGCAAGTGAAACTGTGGGCTCAGGCATCACTTTTACAACAAATAGCTGAAGATGGCAAGGGCATCCAAGTTTGAACAGTGCAGATGATTAGGCTGAGGCTCATGATACAGCCTCTGATACAGTCTGTATGATATATTGTACATATGGTATAAACTATTATAATTATATATATACTCCTGCAGAAATATATGACTGCACAGTGTCACATCTTGTTATCTTAAAGGTAAAAAGCAGAGAATGTAACAGTTTACACGCATGTGTTTAAAATCCACTCTTGGTTTTAAATGGGAAATGAGGTTAAAAACACCATGTTCTACTGAGACTTTAGGAATGACAGGCATATATGTATGAATCAGTGATAGAATGGTAATGACCTTTTAGACCAACCAAAGTAGAGGGGGCTAGATGAATTACTGATAGGCTGTTAAATGCACCTAGTGCATCTAAACGTTTTGTATATGGCCGTTAAAATGTGAAGTTGTGCTTTTGCTCTTTTTTGACATTTATTTCAAGCATATGTGATTCCAGCTTTCTAAATCATATCGATGGGTTACGTACTTCAGGTCTGGCTACTCTGTACATATGGATTAAATTACATATTGGGACACCAGTCAGATCTTAACTGTGATGTGATGATCATCAGATGGGTTTTATTCTTCTTGAGCACAAAGACCTGAAGTATACATTAAACCATAAAAATCTTGTTTAGAATAGTGCTAAAGGTCTGATATATTCCCAGCAGTATTCACAAAGATGAAAGCTGAAGCTGTTGGTGATCAGAAATTATGGTGAAAATGGAATCCTTACTTTCCAAAAGCAGTATCTTAGAAGAAAATCTGACAAACTGACAGCTAAGAATGGACCTCATAAACTTCATGAACTTCATACATAAGCAGTTCCATGGATACCAGGTACTTAAATGTAATTTCTTTGCCATGTTGTGAAATAATCCTGTGAACATTAATTTTAAATTCTTAATCACAACTATTTATGATGCTATTTTATATTTTATTGAGATTGTTTCCCATCATAATTTTGATGAAGAATAATGTTTTACTTTTTTAAAGAAAATATGTTTTCCCTGAAAAATTATTTGGTTCTGTTCTTTCTCACAGAAAGATATCATTAACCTCACTGGAGTAAAAAATTTACAGAGGGGAAATAGTTTTTATTAATTAGACCCATGACATAGCTAGGGAAGAAAAAAAAAACAAAACACACCACAAAGAAAAGCTCTTACACATGGAAACCTTTATTCAGAATTTTTTATTTTGTTTCATTATTATTTGTCAGTTCAGTGTTTTAAATGGGTCTTGTTTTTTGTTTGCTCTTAGCTAAAATTTATGTTTTATTCCTCAGTGACAAAAGGAAAATCTAAACTTGTAGCTTTTATGTCATCAATCTTGCTTTTTACTGCTGTAAGTTCATTGATATGTATGTTATTTTACTCACGTCTTTTATCTTTATGTTTTTGTTCCTTCTTTTCTGCTCCATAGTATTGCAAAATATCCTCAGTATTAGAACTTTTATAAAGAGTAAGGTTACCCCCATCCATTTTTCAACAAGAAAAATTACTACTCCCACAGATTTTTAAAAGTTTAATCCAGTGGCAACAAAGAAAAAAAAAGAAAAAATAATACAGATAAAAAAAATGGTTTAGTGATTAAAAAAAAAAAAGTTTAGGAACTGTTTTATTTCAAATCTTTGAGGGAAACTGTACTGAAGAGAACTGAAATACTTCTATAAAATTATTTTTCTATTAACTTGTTTCATTTTTTTCCCCAAAAGGTCCATCCAAAAGGTTTCCAGGTTTTGTGTTTAGTTGAAAAGCTCTGGTCACAATTATCCTGGAACTGTCTTGGGTCTATGGAGCTATTCAAATCAGATATGAAATATTAATTAAGCTGAATTCAGTTTCATTGGAAATAGGCTGATGGTGGTCTTTTTTACTAGGGAGAGTGAAAATTTGTCATTTTGTAAAACTTAAAATTTGGAAAAGGAAACAATAGGAATCTCATTTATTTCTCCTAAGGGATATTTCAATACTTTTTGGGCCTCAGTCTGTTCACTGCTAGCTCACTTAACTTTAGTATTGCCAGAAATTTATGACTTCACAAACTTAAAATCTTAAGCTAACCAAATAAGAAATAAGTGTATTAAAAATTTGTTTAGTTTGGATTTTGGGATTTTTTTGGGTGGTGGTGTTGGTGTTTTTTACTTTTATTTTTGTGTGGTGAAATCAGAGAAGAAAATACTTGGTAAAACACTCAGAAAGCAAACCCACCCATTTCAACACACATCTAGAGAATATGTGACTAAAGATTGTTTACACATTAAATTACTTAGTCATTTCTTCTTACTGCTTATTTTTTTTTTACACAATCTGTTCTATTTAAGGCATTAACCAGATAAACATTCACAATATTTAATACAGTTTGTTTTATCTTGGATTAGTTGTCACCAAATGTAATTTACTTCTTTTCTAAGATATTTCTGATGATAAATTTTAGTTTATGCACTACTACTTTAAACTATTTATGCAAAACTATCCAACATTTTATATCATCATTACTTATATGTAGACTAATGCACCAGCTGCACACGTCGGCTGCAAAGAATATAATTTTAGTTAGCCTTCAATGTTTTACAAATCATAGTTCTATGAAACAAAATTCATTCTTCACTTGAGATATTTTTGAAGAAACTATTGATCTATTTTGAAACCTATGAGATACTTGTACTTATAGTAAAATGTATTTTACTATTCTTATTCACTTAGGGGTTGCTTTGTTGGCTGTTGCAATAGTTGTCTCAGAAATGCCTGCATCACTGTTACATAAAGGCAGGGCCAAACCCTTATCAGGTATAAGATGTATTTGTGGGCTGAAACTTCCTGAAAAAATTCAGAAAAGGACCACCTCTTTAGCAATGACATATTCTAAGAGTGTAGTTTGTCTAAGCAGTGGTTATCATAGCAGTAGCACATGTCTCTGTTAATCCAGGCCAAATATGATCTGATATGATCTATGTTAATATATAGAGATCATAAACCAACTTCATTCTAAGTGGCCTACAGCTGTGTCATGATTTGTAAGCACATACATCTTAAAGTAACTGTATTTGGGTATGTATTTCTGGTCGCTCAGTTTATCTAACTCATAATGATCATGACTCAAGATGTTTTGGAAGAATGAATGACATTTAGAGGGAAAAGCAAGTGTTTGTTATGGAAAGCAAAATCAGATAAACAGGAACATAGAAGAAAGCACTAAAAGTCAAGCACTTCAACACCATATGACTTTTCACGTTTTTTTTTTTTATGTTATTTACACACAAATCCATAACATAGTTTGGAGAAGTGGCTCAACAATAGATAAAGAGATGAGGTGCAATCTAAAAATAAACATTGAAGAAGAGTCTATATTTACTTTCATTACATGAGAAGACCGAAACCACAGAATGGGTATTACCAGTGATAGAGGGACAAAAGGAGAGAAAAGAGAGTTTGCCCACTTCCTGTTTTCCTGCCAGGACATTAGCACTTTGCTAATGCGGCAGGAAGCGCAGCACCAAGGCTTTTTTCTGTTTTCTCAACCCCGTGCATCACAGCCAAGGAACCAGAGATATGAGATGATGCACAGTCACCAGAAGATGTGTTCTGTCTGACTGCAGCCCAGTGTTGTAAATTCAACCCTCCCCACTGTGAACTGTTGAGGAGAGAAGGGTTCAAGATCTCCTTTTATATTAGGTCTGAGCCTATGCCATACATAGAATATGCTTGCATGGAAGAGTGCAAAGTCCTCTGCACAAAAGCCCTGATATAATACATTGGAGATAGATGAGACTTTTAAATCAAAGCACCTAGTATGATCTAAGTGGCATATTACAGAGCTATTGAACATTTATTTCGTAACATTATGTTGGTATTCTAGAGGACTATCTGCGAGAGAATGGCCATGTGAGCAATCCTGCGTGAGAACAAGACTGATAAGAGCCTCAGCCAAGCAAGAATGCGATAAGGATGTGACCCTGAATGTGGGGGGAGAAACTTGACGAGACAAACAGCCCCCGGAAGGGGTTGGGATGGAAGAGGAAGTTACACGAGGCAGGAAGCCTGGCAAGGCTGATGTGGCACTTTTTATCCAGTCATAAGAAGGTTTAAAGCATGGGCTAAGTTACCTGTCCATTCTTGAGGACTTGTACTGCATGTTACTCACGTGTGCTGGAGAACATTATAAAAGGGCTTTCTTGGTTGTAATAAACGGGCATTGCTTGGTCACATTGGTCGTGTGCGTGCTCAGCTCTGCCACAGTATTATAAGCTTGACTTCATATTAGCTGAATCTGAAGTGTAAAATCCTGGTTTCACTGGCAGTCATATGAATTTCATTGCTGACTTTACTGAGGCTAGATTTCAGCTGTTGCACAGTGACTTGCTGAACCTATGATGAATTGTACGGGTTGAGGATTTGGCCCAAATTTGCTGAGCACTACTAGGCTTTGCACTATTGACATCTGTCCACTGGGGATAAGGTTAACCATCAGCTTAAGTTACAGGCAAAACAATATCTATCAAAAGGTCAGAACTTCCTGTCAGGACCAGCCCTAGGTGGATTTCAGAGACTGCTGTAAAAGTACCTTAATGAAATGCAGAAGACAATAGAGCAACCCATAAGCCCCTTTACAGCAAAGGAGAATATATAGCTTTCATATTGAAGAACATCTGAAGGATTATTCTTTCTTCCATTATTGCTGTGTCTTGTCTTTTTTTTTTTTAAAAAGTTATAGACATAACTTTGAACATTACCTCATTTAGTTTTGAGGCCAGATTTTAATAGTAACCGCATGAGATACAGTGCCAGACTCTTCGTAGAGATGATTTGGTACCAAATAAATTCATCATTTCTTTTAATAATTTACTGTGACCTTTGGATAAAACTCTATCAGCACTTAGGAGTACATTATATTTTCATCACTCAGAGCAACTAACTGGAGTAGGATGACAAAACTTTTCCTCGAATACCATGGGTTCATTCAATTTCCTTGTCCATAATATCTCTGATCCACTAAATGTGAGACTTCCAGCTCTTGCTGCATCCCTTCTTCCTTCACTTGAACCATAAAGAATTGTGTGCAGCGATGTAGGAATGACACTTCATTTCTGATAGTCCGCACTGCCTATGGCATTGTAGAATTTGACCCATTTATCCTATGAAGAGCAGGACAACTGTGTTTTACCTAACTTCTTATCTATTACAAAAAACTTTAAAAAAACGTGTCTCCCATTCTTTGTTCATGGTCTTCTGGCTCTGACTGAATTATGAGTTGAAGACCAAATGTCATAGCTGGAAGCATTTAAGTGTGAGGTTGTCAAAGAGAAAACAATCTTTTTAGGGGACATTATCTCAGTAATCTCCCATATCTCTTTTCTGATTTACCAGAGAACATTGTACTCCACCATAGTAGTCCCAAATACCCAGGAAGATTCACCATATAAGCTGCTTTCCAAGCCTTCCTGCAGGATCCTGGAACATCTAAGGCCCACTGCATCCATGGCTTCGAAGGAGAGACCAAGGGTTGTTACACATGTTCTATGTACAAAGTGTCTGAAAACCTGTCTCTGGGCACCTCAGCTCCCATTCTGGCATCTTCCCAAAGCTCACTAAATGTGAGAGATGCAGGATTTGTTGCACAGCATGTGGATTGGAGGTGCTCCTTCTCTGTACACACAATGAACCCCATTAAATAACTCAGTTAATCTGAATACGATTTCTTATTAGAACAAAAGACTGAAGGTATCCAACAATGTGAACCATCTCATTTCATGAAATTACTGAATGCACATCATAGCTTCTAAATATCAAAAGTAATGAAGAAAAGAACATACTGGGTAGTATCAATGCATATTTGCAAGTTAATTTTAGGCTCCGGTGTGCTAATGTAGGAAATGAAGTTGTCTGAACTGTAAAACAAAATGCCAATGATCACCATTCACAAGTCTGGTTTTACTCCAAAGCACTGTGCAAAACCAATATTGCTATTCTGTATTTGCAGTGTTGGGAAGCTTTGCGGAATCTTAAATGCCATTGCAAATGCTGACTTCTAATGGGCATTTCAACAACAGAACAGACAATTATGTATACAACAGGAAATACAGAAGGGATACTAATGCTAGAAGGATGTGAAAAACATTATAAATGTACGTAAAAGGAAGATCAGAAAGAGTGCTTGAGTATTTGACCATGATATGCAGCTTCTTTGCACAATGTATGTCTGAAGAAAGATTGAGAAAAGGAAAAACGTAGGTTCAGAATATAGGCCCTATGAGTAGGTTTAAAAGATTGTTATGAGTAGATCTATTAACCTGGCTGGAAATGAATATAAAATATGGCATTAAATAGCTAGAAATAGCATGTGGTGGAGTGCTCTGAAA
>NW_020799091.1:76926866-76951328 GCF_003259725.1 Athene cunicularia | reverse complement strand
TTTTTTTTTTTTTTTTTTTTTTTTTTTTTTTCCCTGCCATAAAGCTTTCATTAAGAATTTCACTATTATTGTTACATAATTTAACCTTTTGCATATTTTAATATCATGCTCTTTGATGCTCTTCTGTTGTGATAGTCAGTAAATTACATAGTATTAACAGCAAAACATAAAAAGGCCTTGAAACCAACTTCAAATCTTATATGTACTCATTTCAAGCCTAAATTTCCACTTCAGTATGCAGAACCTCTCAGACTACACCTGCAGTCAAATAGAGAAGAAAAAAAAAAAAAAAAAGAGGATAGAGCAGATTCATTTCTGATAGTCTGCACTGCCTATGGTGCAGGTGGATGATACCAAGCTGAGTGGATGTAGTTGATATGCTTAAGGGAAGGGATGACATCCAGAGGGACCTGGACAGGCTTCAGGAATGGGCCTATGTGAAATCATGAAGTTCAACAAGGCCAAGTGGAAGCACCTACGCCTGGGTCAGGACAGTCCCCAGTATCAATACAGGCTGGAGGGTGAAAGGATTGAGGGCAGCCCTGCAGAGAAGGACTGGGCACACTGCTGGATGAAAAATTAGACATGAACTGGCGATGTGCTCTTGCAGCCCAGAGAGCCAACCGTGTCCTGGGCTGCCTAGACGAAAGCATGACCACAGATTCTCCCTCTCTATTCTACCCTTGTGAGACTCCACCTGGAGTATTGCATCCAGCTCTGGGGTCCCCAGCACAAGAAAGCCATGGACCTGTTAGAGTAAGTCCAGAGGACGGTCACAAAAGTGATTGGTGGGCTGGAACACTTTACATCTGAAGAAAGGCTGTCAGAGTTGGGGTTGATCAGCCTGGAGAAGAGAAGGCTCCAGGGAGACCTTATTATGGCCTTTCAATATATGAAGGGGGCTTATAAGAAAGTGAGAAATTTTTTACCAGGGCCTGTAGTAACAGGAAAAGGGGCAATGATTTTAAACTGAAAGAGGGCAGGTTTAGATGGGACATAAGGAAAAAATTGTTTATGATGAGGGTGGTGAGACACTGGAACAAGTTCCTCAGAGAAGTTGTGGATGCTCCACCACTGGAAGTGTTCAAAGTCACGCTGGATGGTGCTTTGAGCAACCTGATCTTGTGAAAGATGTCCCCAGGGCAGGGGTGTCAAACTACATAATCTTTAAAGGTCCCTTACAACCCAAAGCATTCCATGGTTCTATGAAGTTGTGACTGTATCACCACCCAGAAAATAACAGACCAGCCCGGCCCTTCTTTGGATTTTTGGAACACATTGCAATAGACTGATCCTGAGATTGAGACAGAAATTATGCACAGACCTTGTTCATCATCTGTTTCTCAAGAAAATGTCTTATTCTACTGCCCCCTCTACTATACTTTTTATCTTAATCAGTACCACTTGTAAATTGCAGTTCCTAGCTCTTCATTTTAATCAGCTTGCCATAAATAGCTTATGAGAATGAATCTTTGTTCCAATTATTTTCACTGTAAATCTGCCACCTTTCTCAACACTGAAGTAAGTAGAGCCAGGAACCCATATCTTAATTCATAAATATATATCTTTGTATGTAAATATATATCTTTGTATTTTTATGAATACATATATTAATTCATAAAACCAAACAATGCTAATAATGAGTATGAATTATGCAGCAGTGTAGCCCAATTCCCTATTTTTTATATATAATCTCAATATACTAGTAAGATAAAATGCTTAGAATGAACTCCATATTTAAAGCATCATTTTAGACTCTGAAGTCATATTGAAAGATGTGAATGAAGGCTGAGTGCTTTTTTAAAAAAATATGATACTATTATAATCATAAGCAAATTTCTTTCTGGCTTTAAAATTTTGTAATATATTGCTAAAATAATTAAAGCAATAAAGTAAAATGTATAAAACTCCTTCTGTTTTGAACATTTTCAGTTTCTTGCTACGATGGAATGACATCTTGGTTAACTGACACTTTTGAATAACATAATTCATCAGAAATGGAACCATAAGGACCGTGGGCTGGATTTTTAATGTAGATTTCAGTAAGTACTGATTTTTCTTAAATAAAAATAAGTAGCAATTTTGTGTACCTGCTTGCAGGTGAAATCATTGAAGATCTGAAGTTTTTAGAGTTTTAGATGGTTGCTTCACATTTTTGTGCTCTGTATAGGAAAGCCAGAAAGTCTAGTAATTGAACAGTATTTTGTAATTTTTTGAAGTATGGAGTTTGAGACAGGATAGGAAAGGACTTGTAAACTGACTTCCTTATTTTCATTCTTTACATTAAATATGTAAAATATATTTTAAAACAGGAAAAAATGTTTAATATAAACAAATTCCTGTAGTGAGAATTTTCCTGTAGCATTGACCTTGGGTAAATGCAGACACCCACCCAGCTGCTCTCACTTCCATTCCTTGACAGGGGAGTAAATAAGATGAAAAGAGCTTGTGGGTAGAGATAAAGACAAGGAGATCATTTACCAATTAGCATCACAAGCAAAACAGACTTTACTTGCAGAAAATTAATTTAATTGATTGCCAATTACAAGTTGAAGTATAGTGAGAAACAAAGACAAAAACTAAACCACCTTCTTTCCAGCCACCTTTTTTTCTCCAGACTCAACTTTGCTCCCTCATTCCCAACCCCTCGACCTCCTTCCTTACCAAGTGGTGCAGGGGGGATGGGGAATGGGGGAGTGTGGTCAGTCCATAATAGTTCCTCTCTGATGCTCCTTCTTCCTCACACTTTTTTCCTGTTCCATCACAGGTCCTCCCTGTGGGCTCTGCAGTCCTTCAGGATAAACCTGCTCCAGCATTAGGTCTTCCCTGGACTGCAGCACGAGTATATGCTCCAGCATGGTCTCTTACACAGGCTACAGGGAAAACTGGTCCTGTGCCTGGAGCACCCATTTCCCCTCCTTCTCTGACCTTGCTGTTTGCAGGATTATTTCTTGTGCTTTTTTTCCCTCATTCCACTGCTGTGCAATGTTTTCCTCTTCCTTAAATATGCTTTCCCAGAGGCACCACTAGCTTGGCTAATGGATTCAGCTCTGTCCTCTGGTAAATCCATTGCAGAGCCACCTGGAAACAGCTGCGTCCAGCTGCATCCAGTTGCACAAGGGAAGGTTTAGACTGGATATTAGGAAGTTCTTTACAGAATGGTTGTTAGGCGTTTGAATGGGCTGCCCAGGGCAGTGGTGGAGTCCCCATCCCTAGGGGTGTTTAAGAGTTGGGTTGACATTACGCTTAGGGATATGGTGTAGTTGAGTACTGTCAATGTTAGCTAAATGGTTGGACTAGATGATCTTCAAGGTCTTTTCCAACCTAGATGATTCTGTGATTCTGCAATATATACTAACATTGGAAGGATGCCCTTACATCTCCTATTTAAAACATGTATATATGCCAGATTTCTGCTGTAATTTAATGTGGCTCCTATATGACAGATTATTGAGGGCAAAGTGCTGCCTCACAAAAATATTTGTTGATTTATTGTGGGAGCAGGTGGAATTTAGGTTCCTGCAGATGAGCAAGTGGGTTTTTTGTGGGTTTGTTTGTTTGTTTGTTTGTTTTGGTTTTTTGTTTTGTTTTTTTTGTTCCATGACCACAGCAGTTACTCATGCATCAGCTCAACTGAAGTTTGAAACATGGACAGATAAGGAGCATAACCTGGTCTGAAATTGTTGTGGGACAGGGGTTCTCCATACCTCCTGTTGAAATGCAGTTGAAAATGTTGCAACTCAGCCTCACAGTCATGCTTGAAGGTAAGAAACCTATTTTAAAACTACTCTTCTGCCATGTTTGAAGCAAAGACTTGAATCCAGGTTGTTTAAAACCTGACAGACCACCCCAGTCATTAATCTACTGGATGTTCTCTTTGTTTTCTCCTGGATCTGTGTTTTTTTGTATAAATGTTGAACTGTTAATTGCATCAGAAAGTTTAATCTGTCTCTCCTAATCCTAAAGAAATGCCCTCATCACTTAACTGTAGCACTTAAACCTCAATGATTTCTTCTTTGGCCACATGATTTAATTCATTTATAGAGAAAATTCAATAGCAGATATTAAGTGATTGTCTTGAATATCCATTTAAGATATAGGTATGCTGGACTAAGCAGCTCTCAGATAAGATAAATTAAAAAATTACTGCTTTAAGAAACTTCCTAGAGTTAAGGCATCCAAACTTTGTAAACATTAGAGGAAATGAAATTTTATGGAATTCTGATGTCAAGATAGGCCTGTATAGGATTGGTGATATCTAACAATGATTAGTGTGTCTTGAGAAAGCAAAATGTTCTAGTTTCCAAAGTTGGAAGTTGAGTAACTAAGACATTTTGTAACTCTAGTCTTTGTCAAAGCATATGCTAAGTGGTATAAAACTTCCTTAAAAGTGTGTAACATTTATCTACTGCTGCCATAAGAGATTATTAGTCTTTGGACATTTTAGAACTTTTTAATCAGAGTATATCCTCTTAATGCTTCTAAATAAATGGTTATATTACAACTTTTTTGGTACATTCTGCCTAACTACTCTTCCTCTTCAATGCTTACGTCATGCAGATTCTAGGATAAAAGAAAGAATTATCAGACTTCTATGCTTCTCATCTAGTCTGCATGCCAGATAATGGACATCACTTGCAATGTCATTACACACTTCTTCCTCTTTAACAGTTGCTCAAAATTTTCACTTTCTTATGTATGCCCCATATACCATCTTACCAAATTCATCTCCAAGGCTTAAGGCAGTCAGAAAAGAACTATTTTTCCCAGGTAGAATTATCATTTGGTCTAACTGAAAAGACCAATGAAAATAACTGGACTTCCCCCCCCAAAAAAGGAAAGACCTCAGGAATGAGGGACTGAAAAGAGTACTACTAGGAATGCTTCAGGAAAAACAGAAGAGGATGGCATTGTTATGATCTGCAAGTATGTAAAAATGCTTCTGGAATGAAGAAAGAAATAATTACTTCTCCATGTCTAGAGAGGATGGAAAAAATAATTAACGGGCTTGAATTACAGCCAGGAAGATTTAAGATAGATATTAAGTAAAATTTTCTAATGACATGGATAATGATACACTAGAATAGATTGCCTGAAGAGCTTTTGGAGTTTCAGTCATTGGAAATCTCTAAGGACAGGCTAGGTAAACATCTATCAGAGTTGTCAGGTACAGTTGATTTTGCCTGCAGGCAAAAGCATAGAGTAGATGACCTCCTGAGATTTCTTTCAGCCTATTTGTTTCTGATTCTGTGATAGGCAATGGTTTAGTCTACAAGTACCCTCATGACTTCAGTAAGGGTATTTATAGAAAGTACTCTTCAAAAAGACATTTGCAGAGATCACAGTTTTTTTTCTGAAAGTAAGCAGGTATGCATAAATGGAGCAGAGGTCCTGGCTGAAAATGTCATCCACAACTTCTTTTTGATCAAAAAATTCACATATTAAATAGATTTTCTCAAGACTACAGGTAACAGTTGGATTTGAATTTTCAAGAAGGTGTGCATGGAAAGTCACATTGTCTCCCTTAGCATTATATATAAGCAAGCTACTGAAACACATTTAAATGTCTATCTTCTATATGCTCTACAGGGTATGATTTTTGTAGAGCTAATTGCTTTAGTATTGGGCACTTAACTGACACTGAGGAGATGGTATATCTTTGTCTGACTAACTGCTCCACACTTCATCTGTAAGGTTATTACAAGGAACTCAGCATTCTTTGAGAAATCTGACCAAATGTCTGCAGCTACAGAAATTTGCACATCCTACACCTGAGACTTCCTTTGGAGTCAGTGAAGAGGAACAGGCATTTACTACATTGTTCAGATGATTTATTTTCAATGTCTCCTTTAGGATGACATGATTTGTGCCCTAGAAGTACTTATTTTTTTCCACTATGAAGTAAACAAGAAATGAACAATTGAAAAGTGAACATCTGTATTAAAGAGATAAATAAATGAACATCACTCTTCTTCGGATAGATTTTCACATTGTACATAAACACTTTATAGTCCTTCACATACTTTTCCTCACACAGCTTCTGTGGAATAGAAAGAACAGTTGGCTTCTTTCTGAAGCTGAGGAAATGAAGCATAGGACAGTTATGAAACTTGCCCAAGGTCACACCAAAAAATTCAACAGAAGAGAGGCCTGAATCTAAATTTGTGAAGTTTCTGTCTGTACTGCACTAGACTTTTTTTTTTTTCTTTTAAATAACAAAAAATAATTTTTTAACATAGCATGTGTTTCTAAGAGTCATCATCACGAGCTTGTCACTCTTGCCACTCTCAACTTTACCTTTGCAAACAAACACTAATTTCCATAGCTAGATTACAAAATGAAAAAAAAAGAAAATTGCTGTGTGTGAGCTGGGTTGAGAAGTCTTTCTAATTTGGATGCTGCAAAGCATTCAAGAATTACATAATAGGAAATAGTCTGGTGGTAAAATGATGGCAAATATGCAAAAATATGAATCTTCAGAATGAATATAATCTTGCAAGCATCCATATGTCAAAACACTGTGAGTTTGGTGGGGTGATTTTTTTTTGTGTTTTTTTTTTTTGTGTGTGTGTGTTTTTGTTTTTTTGTTTTGTTTTTGTTTTTAAATTTGGAAATGGATACATTATCTTTCAGGGCTAAAACACATATACACACACTTGAATTCAAGTACTATGTGTGTATTCATACTTATATGATATATGTATAAGCATATCTTAGTTTTCATTAGTTTGATTTAAGGATGAATCAAACTGTTTTCTTCAGAATGCATAGCAAAGGGGAAACAGAAGTATGGAATACTAGAGTTGATACATGCCTCGTGTTTTGAATATTTTTTGACCAAGAAGAATTGCCAAGCAGTTTCATATAGGGAAAACCATGGTTTATTTTCAGCTATGTGGCAAGTGGTATAATGCCTACCAGAAGAGTTACCAAAGAAGAATAAGCTCTTTGAAAGTATTTCACATTCTAACTTTTCACTGAATTCAGTAGGCCTTGATGTCCACAGTTTTGACATAAATATTTGAGGTATAATCCTGGTCATGTTTGAGTTTAATAGTAACAACCCCTTGATGTGAACAAGATAAACATTTCCTTCTTGGTTCATATGGGTATTGGAACTCTAGAATCTAATGTCTGAAATGTATACTTAGTTCTTGAAATGGAGAGCTGGGAAGAGAAAGGAGGAAAGAAATAAGAAAGTGTAGAAAAAAATGCAATGAAGAATCTGTAGGACACTCAGAATTACTTTGTGATACAAAGTAAAGCCCTAGTTTCTTTTCCAGCTCCTATGTTATTATCTCCAAAAGTATGTCTGCATACAGACAACTCAAATTCATTACTCTTCTGTTAGGAATAAATCTACATGGACTAATATACCCTGCCTCTCAATACACAGAGACTTCAAAGAGCATCAAGTGTAAACCCCCTGATAATTCTGATCTTCTAATGTTTATTATGTACCTTGAGCAAGGTGAAAAGTTCTTGTAAGGTGTGAAGAAGTACAAATCAGAAATATTATTAAATGTTTGTGAATAATCTAGAAAATGTTATTGGTAAGGTTAGAAATTCTATTTAGATTTGGCATAGCTGGTTTTAAACTATTCAGCATAGGAACATCCAAATCAGGGATAACACTGGCAATGACAAGAAGTGGCTACAATGCACAGGTTTGTTTTTTTTTTCTTACTGATATGTGTGAAACAATACATCCATAAGCAGCAATATTTTGTTCAGGTTATAAAATCTTACCCAATAACATTAGTAAGAAAAGCAGCTATATGCAAATACTAATTCATCTTTTCAGCAAAACTAAAGACAAAGGACCAAAGAAAACTGAATTAAGATTCTTCATGTTAGTAGTTCTGGGGAAAATCTGGGCTCTAGGACATGCTGGAACAAAGCCTTAGTGAAATGCAGATGGTGCCTCTATCACATGGTCTTTAAATGTATTACACAATTATTACAGCTCCTAATTTTTCTTCTGATAAGCCATATATGAATCTCTTATGTATTCTCAGTGATCATGCAAAACCATATTGTCCTGCTAAACTTCATGCAGAATCCTCCATAGAGGAGGAAACTTGTGTTCTTCTGTACAGAACAACAAATTTACAGCAGAATATTATTCTCCATCAAAGTAATAATTTAAGAATAAATGTATAGAATACTGGTCTTTCTTGAACAGACCCATTTTCTGGATTAAAATCTAACTAAGTTAATTTGTAAACTTTTTTCTAAATTAAGATAAAATGGATTTCTAAAATATCTATACTTAAAATCCACTTCTTGATAAATACTTTGGTCAGTGTAAAATGGTTAAATCAATATGGGTTCAAAGAAATATATCAATAAATGTAAAGATTACAGTAAATAAAACAGATTAATAGTTTTGTTTTATATCTGCAGATTCTTCCTATGATACAGGAATTTCAAACAAATTTGCAGATAATAACTATTTCATTTTTCAATGTAAATTTTCTGCACAGGAATTCTTAGCTCTATTATGTTTTATACATGCCAGATTATGTGGCAGGAGGAGGCCCTGCAGCAGGCAACTGCGCAGGCCACATGGCACATCCGCAGGAAGATCGGGACCCAGTGGTTGGTGTTCTGAATCATCAGCTGTACTGAAAACTGAAGCACAACATGCATGTTCTGGAGCTACACTAACAAAATCTTGCATTTCACTACTACCTCTGCCTTTCTGTTATCAGATTTACTTTGTCTTTTTATAATTCTGGTTAAATATACTGCTTATTGTATTTAGTTATCTTTTGCAAGGCTTTATGTTTACCTTATTATTCTAACCCTACTCTTTCTATCACCAAAGAAAATAATTACTTATTTTTTGTTTTCACCAATTTCTCTTTTTATATCCACTACAATTTTGAAGGTAGTTTGAGTCTTGGGTTGTTTTTTACAACCTCTTCTTTGCTTAGCCTGCAAATTCCAGATAGAGTTTGCACTTTTGAATTTATGTACATTGCTTTTCTATATTAAAGTCCTTAAACACTCAATCCAGTCATTTTCTTTAATTGGTTCTCATAATTTCTCAAAGTTTGCCATTTCAAAATCAAAATCCTTACTTACAGACATACCTTTGCTTACACTACTGTTTCATTTAAACTGGATCAGCTAGGGATCATTAGATTCAATGTTTTCTGCAGAAGGCTCTTTTATAATGTGACTCATGTTGTCATTTACTTTATATTACATCCATGTCTTATAATTTCTATTAAAAATTAGTTATTGAAGATACAGGACAACTACTGAGCAAAGGAATTTTAGATGTTAATACCTTATTTACCATAAAGCCCCACTTAAAAACAATACTATTAAAATCACAAGTTCAAGCATTCCAAAACAGGAATTATAATGCAAAATCTAAATTATCCTGACAATTAATTGTGCCCATTTCACATGTACATCGTATTAATGTCTTTAATTATGCAATCAAATCTCACATTTTCCACACGATTTCTCCCTAAAGTGGTGCACAAAAAGCATGAAGATGAATCTGTCTTCTTCAATTGGAAATATATATACCCCACTTTTGAAAGAGCTAAATCTTTCACCCAAGTCTTTACACAAATGTATCACAAGAATAGCAGAACTACCATATTTCAAAAGACTGGTTCACTTCTCAGATTCAGTCATAGCACTGTATATCTTTGTCACATCAGGACTGAATCCTCCTGGGTTCAGCAGGAAATAACATGCAAAGCACAATTAATTAAATATCTCCAGTTTGGTGCAGCAAATCAACATGACAACACCATTCCAATATTTGCCAGAGTAGACATATAAATGTCTCATTCAAAACTCTAGCCTCACAGACAGTTTTGAGATACACTGGTAGATGTTTCTCATGGCAACTAAGGACCATACAGAGCATTACAGCTCAAGTTTCTATGTACAGGAGAGTGTCCCCACAGTTTCTTTTATCTTAAAATGAAAGCATATTCCAAATACTCTGAATGTGACTCTTGAAGACTTTCTTCAACAGTGACAAAATGGTACCATTATTTAGCAGTTGCAGAGATTTTTCATCGTTCATTTTCCCAAGAAGTTTTTGGAGATGAGAAGACTTAGGCAGTGTAGAATAAAATGGTATGGCTGCATGAATAATACATACACTATTCCAATTTGATTACTTTAAAATAAAAATCTTTCCTCAGATGGAAGAAGAAGCAACCTTTTTCTTTTATAGACTGATCCTACTACTCACTTTGAGTAAGTTTATTTAGTTATGTTATTTGGGGTAATTTTCTCAATTCTAAGAAAAGAATCTTTAACAAAATCAGTGGTTAAAGAATGGTTAAAGTCTTCTAAGCTGTTATGGAGCACTTTATCACAGTGTCATTTGTCACTAGGAAATGACCTTGCTTCCTCAAAGTAATGAAATTTTATTTTGGGAGGGTGAACAATCTCGCCTTTGTGATGATGAGATGATAAGGAAGGTGGGCAAACTCTGTAATTAAAGAGCTCTCAAAAATTATAATGTTCATGAAGGGGTTTAATGCTGTTAAAACACATAGGCTGAATTCATTGTTAGTTTGTCAGGAATGCCCTGGTTTAGGAGGACTAAAGTGAAAAAGATAATTTGACATTAGTTTTGTTTAGACAGAAGACATTTTTTTTTATTTGTAAAATTTAAATAGCATTCTTTGTATCCTGCCTTACAGAGTAACAGAGAAACTACAGTATTTTCTTATTATTCCTAATGGCCATGAAATACCATCTTTTAAGAAAACTACAATCTGCTTTTTCTTTTTACTTCACCCCTCCACCCCTCCTTCCCCTCATTCCCCCGTTACCATGACAACCATAGAAATTTGGTAGGGATAAAAGATTTGACAACATTATCTTTCTTCTATCTTTCTTTTAACGTCTTCATGGCAATACACATGATCAGACAGGCATTATTAAACAAGGCTTAGTATTACACAAGTGTGAAAGCCACACAAATGACTTGAGAAGGTAAAGAAAAATGGTATTGCCTGTCAAGACCATGATATAAAACAACACAGGAATTCATCATTGCAGTAACAAAAATTAAAACTGTGATTTGTTTTTTTTGCAGGGTTGCGGGGAAGGATAATTTTCGCTAGGGTGAAAGGATTTGATACAAATGGGAAAAGGTGTATATCATCAAGAACAATTTGATATCAGTCTAACCTCCCAAATAAATTAGAGAAGTTTACCGAGTAGTACAAAAAGTAAGCTTTCTCTGAGGTTCCCTATCTTGCTCCAATTCACCAGCACATCAGAGATATGCACACTTTTTTTCTAGATATTAAAGCTATTTAACAGCTTAGACTGAGGACAGACCTCATTGCAATTCAAATCAAAAATGCAACTCTTCAACAAAGGGTTCCTTTCTGATTTGGATCTAAAACTAAACTTTAAAAAGTCTCCTGGAAACACAAATGTTAAAAACATACCACTTTGGGGTGATTTATGCTTAGCTAAAACAAAAAAAACAAACTGTAAGAATAATATTTTTTTTTTTTTTTGTAATTTGGTAGATTTGTGAATTTTATACTAGGTGATATTTTTATAGTTATTAGTCCATGGCATATCATCATCAGCATATTCACCTACAGGAATACTACTGGCATATGACTGTAAGAAAAATACTAAAACATTTAATTATTCTTCAAATCAATACCAACAACTGATTTTGGCACCTTTGGAACACTGCAGGCTTTTTTTTTCCTGTATCGAAAGCCTTCATTACAAACACAAACAGGAGATACTTTAATGTAAGTATAAAATTGTTTCACTTTTTCTATTCAAGGTATTCTTTACCTGAGAGAATTGTAATTAAGATTAAATATTTTAAAAACATTTCCATTCTGTATCAAAATCATGTTTTCAATGACAAACATTTAGATGACAGAATTCTGATCAGTTCAATTGACTGTAGATAACTATTTGGGGCCGATATTTAACTTGTGCATGGAGTGGCATCAGCTGTGCACAAAATAAGTACATTAGAATGTTTGCTGTGGGAGAGTCACCACACTGTATCACTATTTTACTACTAAGCTCTGACTACTTCAAACTCTGAACTCAGAGGTTTTGTTAAAAAAATGAGGGTTTTTCTCTTAGCCAAGAGAAAATGGGCAGTTCCTATAACTACTAGTTCTTACTAGTGAAGGCCTGATGAGTACCCAGTATCATAAATGCATAAATTGATACTGCGCAAGTTGGCCAAACTTCCTCTTCTCAGTGACATCTGTAAAGACAAATCAGACAAATCAGCTATGTTGCTTTTAAGATACATAGTTCAACATTATCATTGGAGGTAATTGGAATGAATTCTGCTTACTAATGTAGCAGATTAATCCACATTTTGACAGATTCATTTCACTTGTTTAGCTAAGCTGTAATGTATTGTTTCTTATTAGAACATCATGGTCTGGATGGCTTGAGAACAAGATGGTAAGAAGCTAGTTGGGTGGGCAGGGTCAGGGAGTGGTGACTAGTGGGTAGCACTCTAAGTGGATGCCTGTTACAAGTGGATACCACAGGGGTCTGTGCTGGGACCTGTCAGGTTTCACATCTTTATCAGTGATCTGGAGGTAATAATGGAGTGCACTCTTGTCAAGTCTGCAGATGACAAGATATACTGGAGGGCAGGGCTGCCATCCAAAGGGACCCAGACAGGCTGGAGGAAGGAATCAAAGAAACTCACGAAAAACAAGAATTATGCCAGAAAAGGAAGAATCTTGGGCATGAATACATGCTAAGGAGTGGTGGACTCACACAGTTTACTGAAGTATTTTCTTATAAAGACATCATATTTGCAGACACGGGAAGGCAGATATTATTACTGATATCCCCGTTTGTGTTGTCTGGTTGGTCATATCCTCCTAAGCTTTGGTATTGCAGGGAGTGATATAACTGTGACCAGCTTCTCTGCTCTTCTGAGTGGCACAAGGAACAGCACCACTCTGAAATTTATTGCTAAGTCAACAGAGGCAAAGAAAGCAACTTACCTGGGGTCATCCACTGCGGAGGATGGAGGAAGCAAGCAGCCAATTCAATGTGAATGATAGAGCAAGCTTCAACTTTATTGAAAGAAATCACACCTTATATAAGCACTCTACAATAATCATGCATACTACTCACAAATCTATTGGATACATCTAAAAGGCTACATTGTAATATTCCAGCCCCTTGTGGCATTTCAGGTATGTCACAACATCTTCCTTCTTCTGGCTTGCTTTCTCTCCCAAGGTTGTTTTTCATTATAATCAAGGCCACTCTGTACCTCAGTTTCTCTCTCTGTTAACATAACAGTCCTTTGTTAGCATAACTGTGCCCTGGGTTTTTTCCTTTGTTTACCTCAGATGGCTGCAATCAGCTCCTGCACAGACCCATGGCCTTGTTCTGCAAGCCATTCTCCAACAATCCACTACTCTCATGAGTTTCCACATATGTGTCTGTCTGCACATGCAAAAGCATATGTACATAGTTAACCATTTTTAGTACAATTAATAAAACACTGGGGATAAAGGCAAATAGATTGCTAAGGATTTTCATTCTATTTGTTTCAAAATTAATTAACCTTAAAGAGAGAACTGTGAACAATAGAAGTCTGAATTATTCTGTATTTTAAATCTTAAATTTTGCAACACAGAGCAAGAAAATCCATAAAACCAAATCTGCAGGTTCAGCTTCTTCTTAATTGTTGTCATTTTTCTTTCTATCACTTTCAGTGTTATTTTAGGTTGAAGGACACAGTGCACAAACAACAACCTCTTGAGCACATCAGAAGGTTTCAGCTTAATTCAAGGGAACACAGAATGTTTTTATACAGCACGTCTTACCTTTAGCTATGTTTTGTACAGAAAATGTTACTGTAGACACTGAATGTAGACAGGAATATTAAGACTTCATAGTTCTTAGCTAGATATGTTTATAAGGGATCAATTAATGATGTAGTTCTGTCATCCTGAATGCTGTTTTCTTAAATATTTTGCAAATAAATCTTAAAGGATATATGATATTAAAATTATGCAGTGAGTTGTGAGTTGAGAAGAACTAGTAAGTGCTGTGTAACATACTGGATAGCTCATTAGGATTATGGGAAAATTAAAAGGTTTATTACAGCTGTGTCAGATATTCCTTTTAGACACTGCACACATTGATTGACTCTGTAACAGCCTAGCCCAAGAGTCTTCACCTTGATAGGTCTGCCTCTATTTGGCAAAAGCGACAATGGCAAGTATAGTAGCAAATTAATAAATGCATGAAAATACTTTTCATACACATATAGAAAGCAAATCTGACATTGTCTTTTGAGGCAATTACAAATCTGGTTGGCAAAGACAATTGCAAAAACATGTCACTTGTCTTATTATTATGTGATTTCTAACTAAATTTTGACATTCAGCAATAATCCATGTAAAATGTTTGTGTTATCCAGACTGGAAAAAAAAAATCTTGATAACTATACCATCTCCAAAATGAATCATAAATGGAAAATTGTAACAGAAATTAATGAGTTCACTGCTGTCTGTTCTTGACTCAGTGTTATTTAGTTTGTGTACTGGTAATCTAGAAACAAATAATAAAATTGTTTATGAACTTTGCCTATGACATGATTATTGACTTAAGTGATAATATATAGAGAATTCTGAATCACTCAGTAACCTGAATTAATTTTTAAACATCATGCAGTTTAATGCTGCCATATACAAGATTGCACATTTAGCAACACAGAATGTAGGTCACACTTAACAGGACACAAAAATGTTTCTTGGAAAGCCTGTATCTATGAAAGCATTTGGGGTGTCGTGAGTAACCAACTGAACGTGAGCTCCCAGTGTAATACAGTGACTAAGACTAATGTAGCTCTTAAATATATAAAGTGAAGACAAATAAGACTATAGATATCATCTATATATGGTATATAGAGATGCATAGTATTATTGACAACCATGTCCAATCATAAGGTACACACCTCAAGGTTGGAAAGTTTCGGAAAAAAAACAAGTGGTTTACAAAATCTGCAATACAGAAAAACTTCACACAGAAATCTCAGTCTGGTTAATTTATAAGGTAAGTTAATTGTGGTCTGCAAGTAACCTCCCCTTATATCCCAGATTTACCTTCAGATGGATCTTGATCTATCTTCAGGTGGATTTCAACATGAAAGGCAGACGTCATCTGTCCAAAAGGTGGAAAAATTTTCAATGTCTAAACAATAAAAACTGGTCAGGCTAGAAATAAGGTACACATTTTTAAAGACAACCACAAAGGAACTTCCTCGAAGATGTGTGGATTTCTACACTGTTTTCTCTCTTGACATAAAGAGTGGGTGCCTGTTTAAAAACGTTCTAGTTCAATCAGAAGAAAAGTATGGGATATACAAAATACAAGAGAATGAATTACTGTCTGTTTGAAACAAGAAATCAGACCAAATGACTGGAGTGCCAAAAGGCAGCTGGGAACACACCAGTAAGATATATTTTTATTGGTAAACTTATTTTTGCAAACTAGTTGAAGACACAGATTTGGAGCAAGTGAGACCTTGTCTTTGCTCTATTCTACATGACCCTGAAGAAGATGAGAGTCCCTGGGAGGAAATAAGTGTGTTCATTCAGCTAATAGCATTGTTTGCCTCTGACCTTTCTTTATGGGTGTCTCAACTTCAATATGTTCATAATTTGTCCTGTTTTGTATCTTTCTTTAGTGTTGTGGATGCAACCTCATTCAGGGGTATTATCATTTGGGCATCATCTTTGATTCTAAGGCTTTGATCTCCACATCGTGAAAATCAAAGTTTGTTTAAATCTGCATTCTTTGGCACAATGTTTATAATATTCAGACCTTTCTATCAACTGAATCAGCTAAACTCTTACCATTTTCCATCCTAAAAACTGTGACTTCTTTTCTCTGCTCTTGATATAATAGCAAATTTTCATTTGTCAACAACAGAGCAAAAGGTGCTTTCCCAGGCTTCTCTTTTAGTCCTCTCTTCTCTCTTTGTATTTCTCAATTTGCTTCTCCTCTGCACTGCATTAAGATACAGAACATTGATTTCTAGTTCAGCGCTGAAAAATCCAGTCCTTCTTATGGTCAACCAATGATGTCAGCATTTATTTTTCATTTCTTACATTTTAAAATAAGCACCTGCATGCCTTCTGTTGTTTTTCATTATATTTGGGAAGAGTGTACAGTGAATCTCTCTAAAGCTATTCCATCATTTTGCTTCAAACACCTCCTCAGACCTCACTGCTCTTGTGTTTGTTTCAGATGCAATGAAGCTTACTACAGAGTTCAAAATTACCTAATTGGTTTCCTGCATTTCCCCAGCAAACTTTGGACAGTCATCTGTTGGCTCCTGCTTTACACATAGATGATGAGACTTTTGGTAACGTGAACCATTATTTCATCCTGCCTTTCGCTGTGACTGCTAGCAGCACTACTAATATTGCTACTACCTACTGCTGATATTCCTTGTACAAGAGAAAAGAGTGGCTCAGAAAATTCCTATCGATTTGTTCCTGGGAGAAAGTATTATAATAAGGACAGCAATTCTACACCTATCAATGAAGAATATCAGCTGTATTAGACAAAGAGATAGATTTCTGTATTTTACTCATAGGCTTGAGTTAGGACTATGCAAAATCCTATTCCTTAAAAGGAGCTTGACAATGTCATTAACTTCAGGGATCCCATGTGGAAGGAACCTATAGGTCACCTATAAGAGCTCAGGAAAAAAGAAAAGTTACTATGTGAAGTGCTAAGGCTTGGACAACAGGCCCAAGCCAGAGTTGACCTATAGATGAATCCTGTATATTTTATAACTGATAACCATTGTGCTAGTAGTTATTCTACTAAGTTATAACAAATCATCTATGTTGATGTAAAAAGTGCTAAAGTATTGAAGTATTGAAGCCTGAACAATAGGCCCCAATCTGAAGCTGCTAACTCAGTATGTGATCATTAATGAAAAATGTATGCTCACTAGTGAACAATGCAGCTTAGACAGAATATAATCAGTAGTGAGGATGAAATGCTGAGAGAATGTATCCAGCTTTCCTTTCTCAGCCTTATTCAAGGCTGAGAACCCAAGTACTTGGCCTTGTTAGAAGCTCCCTTGGTTCTCCCCGCCAAGCCCTGGCCAGGCTTTGGGTGCAATCCAACAGGAGAATGAAACCAGAAATTTTCCGCTCAAAAAAATGGTGCCAGTTATTCTGGCTTGCTGATTTTGGGGTATATAAGGCTGGGCCTGCTCAGAGTGACTTTGGATGCCTTGTTCAAGGCTGAGAAAAGAAAGTTGGATACATTCTCTCCTCACTACTGATTATATTTTGTCTAAGCTGTGTCTTTCACTAGCGAGTTTACATATGTTATTAATGACTACATGCTAAGTTAGCAGCTTCAGATTGGGGCCTGTTGTTCAGGCTTCAGTATTTCAATGATTTAGCAATTTTTACATCAGCATAAGTGCATTGTTATAACTTAGTACAATACCTACTAGCACAATGGTTATCAGTTATAAAATATACAGGATTCATCTATAGGTCAACTCTGGCTCGGGCCAGTTGTCCAAGCCTCAGCACTTCAGCTCCCCAGCATCTGTAGTTCTGGATGATCATAACATATGCAAGTGGTGACGTATCTTTCTTAATCACTATTCTCTCTCATGTAGTAATGATTTGATGCATTACCCTGTATTTTCCTATTTGTCTGTTTTAAGTGCATTATTCTGTAATTTCTTAACTGCATGTTTCTGTACTACTCTGCTACATTATTTAGTTATCCCTAGTAAAATACACCTACCCTTTTCACTCTGGTGTCTAAGTTTAATTGGTATCCTTAATCAGCAAAACACTACGTGGCTCTTACCACAAGAATGGAGTTGTATTTGTTCCTTGAAGGAACATTCAAAGCATAAGAAAGTCTATTTTATCCTTCCATTCCTAGGAATGAGAGTTTGTCCACATATGCAATAATTTCTGGCACAAATTCATTCTTCTTTCAATGTCAGTTCTGGCTTCCATTATTTTACTTGCAGAAAGGAATTACTTTGTGGAAGCATCTTTCAAAATCACTTCATTCTCCATGGTAAATGCTTTCAGCTTGCCTTGAGCAACAGCTAACTACAGCAGACACAGGCTGGATTCAAAGCTCAGACAGAAAATTAAAGACCAGTACCTAGCAGAGTTCTAGTTATTGCAGTTTCTTTGGTGAATGGCTGCTAGCAAGAAATCTCAATCAAGAAATCACAGGTAAACCAGGCATCTCCCAGACTTCATAAGTCTATTAAGTACAGTTAAAATAGATTTAAAATATATCTAATATTACAGCTAAATTATTGTATAATTCATATATGTATTACCTTTCTCATGTATGTCCTGAATAGTAGTGAAGTAAACATGCAGTGTAGGTGGGACATGTAATAATCTTTTTAATCTCTGGCCATGATTTCACTAACAAAACAAATAGACTACCACTCTTTCAAAAGCCCATATAGTTCAAATATTAGTTTCACTGATGCATAAAATAACTGCTTCTGAAAAAATACCTGAAGACTTCAGTGAAGACTATGGCAAGCAATTAGTTTTCAAGGTAAACATTTAAGGTAATAATAATAATAATCTATTTGGGAAATGCACTTGAAAATATATTTGACTGTTCAAATTACTGTGTTGTTCCAACGACAATGATTCAGGTTGGATGGTACCTCTGGATGTCAGCTGGTCCACACCCCTGCTCAAGCAGGGACACCTACAGGCAGTTTCCCAGGTCCAGGTCCAGGCAGCTTTTGAGTATCTCCAAGGTGGAAGACTCTACAACCTTTCTGGGCAACCTGTGCCAGTGTCCAGTCACCCTCAAAGGAAGAAAAGTGTTTCCTGATGTTCAAAAGGAACCTCCTGAGTTTCAGTTGGTGCCCCTTGCCTCTGTCACTAGACACCACTTAGAAGAGCCTAGCTCCATCTTCTTTGCACCCTCCATTCAGGAATTTATATATGTTAATGAGAACTCCCCCTCAGCTTTCTCTTCTGTAGGTGAAACATTCTCAGCTCTCATATTTTCTTCACAGGAGAGATGCTCCAGTCCCTTCAGCATCTTCATGGCTCTTCACTGGACTCTCTTCAGTATATTGTGTCTTTTGTACTGAGGAGCCCCAAATCTGGACACAGTTACTTGAGCTGTGACCTCACCAGTGCTGAGGATAGGGAAAGGATGACCTCCTTCGATCTGCTGACAATATTTTTCCCAATGAAGACCAGGACACCGTTATCCTTCTTTGTTGCAAGAGCATATTACTGGCTTGTGTTCAACTCCATGTTCACCAGGACCTCCAGGACCCTTTCTGCAAAGCTGCTTCCCAGATGGGTGGCCCCAGTATATATTCATGTATGGGGTTATTCCTCCCCAGGCACAAGTCTTTGTGCTTCCCCTTGCTGAACTTTGTGAAATTCCTGTCAGCCCATTTCTTCAGACAGTTGAGGTCCCTCTGGATGGTAGCACGACCCTTTGGTGTATCAGCCACTCCTCTCGTTCTGTGTCATCAGCAAACTTGCTGAGGGCACATTCCGTCCCATCAATCAAGTCATTAATGAAGATGTTAAACAGGACTGGACCCAGTATTTACCCCTGGGGCACACCACTAGTCACTGGCCTCCAACAAGACTTTGCACTGCTGATCATCACCGCGTGGGCCTGGTCATTCAGTTAGTTTTCAATTCACCTCACTGTCTGCTCATCCAGCCTGTACATCAATAGCTTCTCTATGAGGATCATATGGGAGAGACTGTCAAAGGCCCAACTAAAGTCCAGGCAGACAACATCCACAGCTCTCCCCTTGTCTACCAGTCCAGTCACTTCATCATAGAAGGTTATCAAGTTGGTCAAGCAAGATTTCCCCTTGGTGTAGCCATGCTGACTAACTCCTGATGATTTTCTTGTCCTTAATGTGCCTGGAAAAGTATTTCTGGATTTGCTGCTTCATCACCTTCCCAGGGATGGAGGTGAGGCTGACCAGTCTGTAGTCCCTCGGGTCCTCCTTCTTTTCTCTCCTGAAGATAGGGGTGACATTTGCATTCCTCCAGTCTTTCAGCATTTCTTCCAATGGCCACGATCAATTAAAGATTAAAGAGTAGCCTTGCAATGACATCTGTCAGCTCCCTCAGCACTCGTGGGGTATCCCATCAGGGCCTGTGGAATTATTCATGTCCAGTTTACTTATGTATTCACTGACCTGATTCTCTTTCAACAAGTTTACATCTTCCATGGTTCAACCCTTCCCCCTGGTCTCTGGGACCTGGCATTCCTGAAGGCAGGGTCATGCTAATAAAGTCTGAGACAAAGGCAGCTGTCAGTACTTCAGCCTTTTTCATGTTCTCTTTAACCAGGTCCCCTGTCTCACTGAGCAAAGGGCCCGCATTTTCTCCAGTCATCCTTTTGTCTCCCATATACATATAGAAGCCCTTCTTGTTGTCCTTGATGTTCCTGGCCAGATTCAATTCCAGTTGGACTTTAGCTTTCCTAGCTTCATCCCTGGATACTCAGTGTTTCTGTATCCTTCCCAGTTTAGTAGCCCTTGTTTCCATCCTCTGTAGGCTTTAGTGTGGTTTTTTTTTTTGTTTTTGTTTTTTTTTTTTTTGTGTGTGTATGTGTTTGAGTATTGCTAGGAACAACGTTTTCATCCACACAGGCCTCCCAGCATTTTTGCCTGACTTCCTATTCATTGGAATGGACTGCTCTGAAGATTGGAGGAGGTGATCCTTGAATATTAACCAGTTTTCTTGGGCCCCTCTCCCTCCAAGGCCTTATCCCATGGGACTCTTCCAAGCAGATCTTGGAAGAGGCCAAAATCTGCTCTACTGAAGTCCATGGTTGTTAGCTTGTTTTTCACCCTCCTCCCTGCCCTCACGATTCTGAACTCCACCACCTCATCACCTCTGCTGCCAAGGCTGCCTTTGACCTTCACATCCCCAGCGAGCCCCTCTGTGTTGGCATGAAGTCCAGCAGATCACCTCTCCTTGTTGGCTCCTCTATCACTCAGAGGAGGAAGTTATCAACAACGCACTCCAGGAACCTCCTGAATTGCTTATGCCCTGCTGTGTTGTCATTCCAGCCATTACCGGGCTGGTTGAAGTCCCCCATGAGGATCAGAGCCTGTGAACATGAGGCTGCTCCCATCTGTCTGTAGAGGGCCTCATCCACCTGGTCAGGTAGCAGACACACACTGTAATGTCAGCTTTGCCTGTTCTCTCTTTAATCCTAGCCCTTAAGTGCTCAGTCGGCTCCTCATCCATACGCAGGCAGAACTCCAGGTTCTGACATACTTCAGCCGATCTCTGACATAAAGGAAAACTCTCCACATTTTCTCATCCTGTCCTTCCTAAAGGGCCTGTATTCTTCCACTGCAATACTTCAGTCATAGAAGACTGGACATCCCACCATGTCTCCGTGATCGCAACAGGACTGTAGCCCTGCAGCTGCACATAGATCTCTGACTCATAACTTTTATTCCCTGTACTGTCTCCATTAGTATGCAGGCACTTCAGAGAGACATCCCAGCATGCTGAGTTCCTGGAGAGGGTTTGGGGGATTATGTTGTAGTCAGACTTATAATAATTTTTGACATAATTAAAGCTGAAGAGAATTGAGTATAGAATGGCACATTAGGATGATTAAATTCAATAAATCAGTGATCTAGAATACAGTCACTTATATGAAAACAGTATTTTTAACGTTAACAGTATCTCCTTTATTTGTTTACCTGAAATTCGAACCTAACGTTGGTAATTCCCTTTAGAATAAGAAGTAATTACTTAAGATGCAGTCAGCTTAACTTAAAACCGATTAAAGCCAACTTATTGAACAGAAAGCAATACAACTCCCAGTAGCTCTCACCTCACAAAACCAGCATGTGGCGCTGCCTCCTGTAGAAAAACAGCCCCGAATTTCGCAAAGCTGGTCTTCAAAAAAGCTCGTTTTCACATTGTCAGACTGCTCTGAATCACAGGCAGCAAAATCATCCCTGTATTTTTAACATAGGACCAATATTCTGCATTTGAAAGAATTTATTGGTACAAATTCAACTACTTCTAAACTAAAATATTATGTAATGTCATTTATTGACAAAAAAAAGTCAGTAAGCAAAATGTACAAAATGTCTATATGTCTATTTGTGTAGTTATGGACCATGATTATCTTTAAAAATTGGATGGATTGTATAGATAATTTATTTCAAAATTTCTGTATTCTGTAACCAATTTATTAACCATTTTTAAAACAAGTTTATTTACAAACTTGTGCACCTTGTCTTTTGGTCTATTGGATATTTAGCCCATAGTGGGTTTTAATTACCTACTAAATTCTTGAGCTACCGAGCCTGTTTCTTAATCTCCATGTAAGGGAACAGGACCTGTGTGAATACAGTTTTACTGGAAATGAACAGCCAGTCTTTTGTCTGCTAACCAAGTCAGCACTCACTAAAAAGGAATTCACAGACTACGCTGATGATCTCTGTAACCATGACCTTTCAAACAAAAGCGACTGAGTAAACTGTGTATCATGAACTTTTTAATTATTAAGGGCTCTATGCCCTTTGCTACCAGACTATCAAACAAAAGCCAGGATTTGTACCCTTTTACCTAAAGCTCGTGTTTATAATATACAACATAAATTGCATTAGTACTAACACAAACGGGATATATCTACAGAACCATCTGCACTCTCTGGATCTGCATTTGATTTACAGATAGTTACATATTTTTTCAGACAGTTCTTATTATCTGCTAAAATATGGCCAAAGTTGAAAGCATTTGGTGTACCTGTAAACACTATGAATCAGTGAAGCACTTTCTTCTCCTTACTCAAGGCAAAAAGTTGTGAAATTTTTAGTCAATGCTTGAGAAAACCTATTTGAAAGTTAGACAGCTAGAAAGTGGGAAGTCTGGAACTTAATACTGAGGCCTAAGTGGGCTCAACACTATTTGTCACCATATTGCTAGGACTGTGCATTTATGTCTGTGTTGTTCTATAATGTGGTTGGGTTTTCTTTTTAAATATAGCAACGTTGAATTAGGTGAAGTAACTGGTTCTCTAGCAGCGAGAAATGTCAGAATTGTGAACAGTATTTCTGAGCCTCTTATGACCTCTGCTCGCTGTAAGAGGCAGGTAGTCACTCCAGCTCCTAAAATGAGGACGCCTTCCGGATGTGTAGCTGAGACCATCTTCCTTGCCTAACCAGGGCACTTCCAAGAACAGCCAGTGGAGTACAGGTCACATAGTGCAAGCAGCGAGGCAACTTCTGTGCCAGGACGTGGCAGGTGACCTGGTCCTGTGGCAGCTGGTCTCCCTCAAGCATCCAAGGGTGCAAACTGTCGTCTCAGTTTGTTAGCACTTGCAGGAGTGAATCTAGCCTACTGGCTTCCCGCAAGTGAAGATTTCTGGTCAGCTGACAAGAAACACCTTAAGCTGCAAAGTAATATCTGTATTAAAACTTGTCTTGCTTTGTATTCTATTTGCACATTATCAATACTTGTGAAAAGATTATTCTCTTTTTAATCTGTGTGTTTTGCGGTAAAATAGTGAAATTATAGCTAGAATCTAAAGCTAGAATTTCACTACTGATTTGTTAGTTTGGAAGTAGCAAACCTTTTTATATTTTGATTTTCTGATATAGACAGGTGTATGGAAGGTATATGCACATAGTCTGGTAGGAATAATGACACTGGGGAATATGCTTTATTTCACATTTGTATACATCAGAACATCTGTAAAGAGAAGAATTATAGCCATGTAAAATTAGTACCAGCCAGACTGGTCAAACACCTTGCTGTCTTTCTATGAGATTGTAGGTGACTTTCCTAATGAGCACTTAATTTATGCTAAACCTTGTTCTGATAAAGATGACTTCTGCAGTCTGTTTAAGGTAGGGTTTGATAACCACATTAAACGACTACTTATAGTAGTAACTAATCTAGTATTAACTCCTGAAACAGTCTAAAGACTGCTTATTTCAGCTCGGACCACCTGGGATTTTCAAATTGGGGAGGGTCAATCCACAGGCTCTGGTGAGAAGAGATCCACTTGTTCTTTCCAGTAGCACTTACTTGCAACGGGAGGAGCCCGTACGCAGGGGAATGTAACGTGGTAACGCACTGTGTAATGTGCTACACACTGCGGCACGCGCTCCCCAACAGCCCCAACCGAAGGCGCAGAAAGGCGGTGAGGCCGGTGCGTGCTGTGCGGAGGCCATTTTAAAGCTCAAGGCGCCGTTTTAATTTTGCAGCTATTACCCTGAGGTTTGGAGTAATGACTTGTAGATTTTCACTTTTAAATAACTCTTCAGAGAAGCCTTTATGGGTTTCACCTTGGGACAAACGCTCACCGCCACGTTTCTCCGTCAGAATCACCGAGGTTTAAACTTCCGAACGCTCTCGCCTCTCAGTCCATTTTTTTTTTTTTTTTTTTTAAAAA
>NW_020799091.1:76920301-76926816 GCF_003259725.1 Athene cunicularia | reverse complement strand
CCCCCCCGAGTATTTTACTCATTTTTCTTTACTGTTCCTATTTGTGAAAGGGTCTAGATAGGTGTTCTTTTTTATTAAAGAATACCCCTATTTGTTTATTTTAAGGGTGCATTCTCAGAAATAAATTATTTTAACCGATGCACAGGTCAAATAATTTTTTTTTTCCATGTAGACTATTGAAGTGGGGTAGAAGAATTAGCCACTTAAATCGAAAAGTCTGTGATCTTCAGAATGCCTGTAGAAGAGGCGCAGATTCCTGCTTTTTACTATAAAATTCCCATGGCCGGGAAAATTTTCCAGTTTTGGAAGTGTTGTGGAATTGTAGGTAGAGGTTACACTAAAGGACGTATGGATCAATATGAGAGTTATTGCATCACATGGGTCTTATAGCCCAATGAAATATGTATGTTTTACATCTCTCCGTGGCCTGTCTACAGGCTGGGAAGTTTCACACAGAACATGCTGGCAAAAGTCCTTTCATAAAACAGCAGGCAAACAAAAAATGTAAGCAGAATGGGTCATAGTGGTTTCTTTTATATAACAGCATATTAATTACATACTCATCCACAATAGAAAATTATGTTTAATCTATGAATGGAGGCCAACATCTCTTGTCTTCCTGGAGCATGTGTAGCATTGAGCTTTAACTTGCTTTGGACTTTTGCAGATGAGAGAAAGCATTTTTATCCCAACTGTGTAACTTGGGCCACTGGACAGAACTGAATGAAGCATTCACTGACTTGTGATCAGAAAGAGAAGGGCAAAGAAAACATCTTTCTAGCCTAATGTTTAGGGTATTCATTTTTAGTTATTTTTGGTGTTGAGACTGGGGTTTTACAGTGACCATTGCTTAACATGTGTGAGGGAGTGATTGGAGCATTCACTGGAACCCGTCCATGCTCCTGGGTGACTGCAGTGATGAGTAGAGTTCCTACTGTGCTTTGTTTCTGGCAAAGTTCTCTGTAAAACACCTGAACAGGGAAGGATGGTGAGAGTGTTCTGCCAGCAACCAAGAGCATGGCAGTCAAATGGCCTGCCTACAGTGCAGATTTGAACCTGATAGTCCTGTATCATAGTCAGTGTTGTGCCCATGGGGCTTTGTCTAAAAGAGCATGCATGTGTGTTAGTAAGCTGCCATTATAAGATGTAAAGGGTGATTCCTCCTCTAGTTTGGAATGAAGGGAAGGGCTAAGGTGCCTGGCTCCACAAGAAACATCAAGACTGTGAATCCTGTGTGGAAGAAGGCATGTTTTAGGGACTGAGGTTGTAAAGAAGAGTGATGACATTGGATACATTCTCTCAACATTTTCTGAAGGCAATTTCCTTCTTGGTGTTTTGGCTGATATACAGGAGAAAGCTGGGAATTCTAATTTGATGTATCCAAAGTTTATTTGTGAATCTAGTTTTATTGTAGCCTAGTTCAGTAGGTAAAACCCTCATGAAGATGAGGTCACTGTTACTACACCAGTTTTTGTATTCCTCATAAGGGTATGGATATAAATAGAGACCTCATATAGATAGCTGGAAAAGAGGCTTGAATGCTCACATTAGTTTAGCTAGGGCTTTTCTGTATAACCTGCCTGTTTTAGTGCAGTGAGACTAAATTCTTTGCATTGCTGTCTATTGGTATAGCCTTTCCCATCTGTGATATTAGTTGTGGATTAACTTCTTCCATTTTGGGGGAGCAGGCACAGCAGTGACCTTTAGCGTTCTGGCTTCAAGTTGAGTGAAAACACAGTTTGGATTTTAACCTCTACTGCCAGTCATCTGAGCCATGTTCAGAAAACAGCATGATTAAAAGTTTTCATAGTGAATAAGAGCTTGAGCATCACTGTAAGCACATAGGCTAAAGGTACAGCATAAAAATGTTATGGAGAGCAAACTGTTTACTTGGACCAGTGAACTAATGGATCTTTTATATTAGCTGCCATCTGTTACAGACTTCTCAAGTGTTTTCCTGCTTAATATGTGAAACTTGACGAGTTAGCTAAGGTAGAGGAGCTGTCAATCTTCTTTACTGGCTCAGAAGCTGGGACGGTGGCAGAACATACCACAGGATGGAAGAATGGGGCAGCAAGAATTTGAGGGTAGTTGCCAATCAAACTGACTGGCTGTGTTTGTGGTATGGAGTCCCAGGAACGGGGAGAGGCCACAGCCATGTGCTCACAGAGTGACAGAGTTGTTGAGGCTGGACAGTACCTCTTGGCAACCTGTCCTAGTGTTCACAGTATAAAAAAAAAAAAATATGTTTCCTTATGTTCAGATGGAATTTCCTGTGTTTCAGTTTTTGCCTACTGCCTCTTGTCCTGTTACTGGACACCACTAAGAAGAGCCTGGCTCCATCATCTTTACTCCCTCCCATCAGGTAATTACAAACGTTGATGAGAACCCCTTGAGCCTTTTCTATTTCAGGCTAAACAGGCCTCTTCTTATGTGAGAGGTGCTACAATTTCTTTGGACTTGCTCCACTAAGTCCACATGTCTCCGTGTAATGGGGAGCCCAACACTGGACCTAGCACTCCAGATGTGGAGGAGTGACTTGAACAGAGAGTAGGAGTAGTTACATTTTAAAGATATAATGACTGCTAAATGTTTGTACTTACTTCTAAATTCATTTTCACTATTTATATTTTCTTACCTTAGTTTATAGATAGTCATTTATGATTGTCAGTGCATTAAAAACAAAATGCTAATGCTAAATCAAATCAGATATTTTTTTCATATTTTTAGATATCAGTACATCTCACTGTAGTTTTAATATTTTTTTTGTGAGTAGCCTTCAGTAGTAAATTGATTCTTAGGTGTCCTGGTTCAGCTAGGATAGAGTTAAGTTGCCCCAGCAGAGAGGGGGAAGGGATCTCCAGCTGGGTTATTCATACCATACTGAAGTCAGGTCTGGCACAGCAGCGCGGGAACTTTTTCCTTTGTGGCTTTGATGATGGGGAGCACGCGAGCGAGCTGTCTGTAACCATTGTGGTATTTCTCTGTATATCTTCTGTTTACTGTTATTGCTGTTTACGGTTGTTATCATTGCTACTGTTGTTGTTCAGATTGCCTATTACACTGTTGTATTAAATTTCTTCTTATTTTAACTTGGGGTTTGTGCCCTACTTGTGTCTGAGGGTGGGGGAGGGACCACAGCAACGTGGTCTCCGGTCCCAGCAGGGCTTAAAACCATCACATTAGCAAATCCATTTATTTATTCTTAAGAGGAAAGTCCAGGTACATTGGGATGTATACATGTGTGATCCAGAGTTGTGATTGCTGCTGAACAGGTTTATGAGAGATTGTTTAACTTGTTAAGGTGGGTACTGTTTAAAGCATACCAGCAACAGTGTGGATGAGCTTGGTCACATAAGGCTGCTGTATTAATTCCTCAGCTAATTTACTGGAATAGTGGATGAGTTACAGTTGAAACTTTTGATACAATCTCTGAAGTGGTAAGAGAGTTTCTTGGTATATGAAGGGAAATTACAGAGAGATTCCCCCTCATAAGTATGATTTAGTATAAATCTAACAGTAACATACTAAGAATTAGTACTTGAGAATTAGTACTAAACTAGATCACCTAAGGCTAACTCAGAATTGTTTCTGAAAGGATGGAAAAATACTGCTTTAAGGTAAAAGATCTCTATGTTGCATAATGTTGAATGACTGTAAGAGGGAACAGTAAGGCCTTAGAAGTTTGTTATATTGAATGGCTGATAACTAGGTGGTGGTAGGAGGTTGTTTTTACTGTTATAGATGGATTGTTGCCTGTCAGGACAACTGAAGTTTTTGTGGAAAAGCAGGCAATTATTTTAAATAATTAATAAAAGGTTCTCAGATTTTCTGTCTGCAAGAAAATGGTGTGCAAGTGATTACCTCTAGATACTCGATACCAGATTTTACCTACAAGTCAGGCAGCTAGTTGTTTAAATGCCAGCACATCTGCCTTCAAATTGCTTGTAACTCCAAAGTGACTCACCTGCAAAAATCTGCAATTGATTACAGATGGGAAAGCGTTAGGTCAGGCTTAAAGTCTAGGGAGCATGTGTCTCTTTGTACTCTGCTGTAGAGAAGATGGAGATCATGAAGAAACCATTTACTGTAGCTGTCTTGAGTAATTCTGAAACTGTAAATTACTTTTCATAAAATCTTTTGAAAAGATGCATAGTACTTCTGTAATGAGATGTAGAGGATATGTAGTGTGTTGTTCCTGGAATGTTTCAGTTCCAGTGGATAGGCTGCCCGGGCACTGAGTTTGCTTAGATCTCTCAGGACATGTTCACCATCTTTTTTACATGTTACTACTTAGGAAATGTGTGCCATCTGTTTGTGTTGCCATTTCAGTTCTCCTCTCCTTTCCAGAAATAGTTCTTGTGTTAAATAATTCTGACTTTCATATGTCTCATAAATCACACTGCTGTTATTTTCTTTCCACAGACTAATTTAAACATTTGTCATCACTGTATGATTTTCTCAAATCTCGTTAAAATTCCCAATCATTCTTCTTTCTTTGTTGTATGGCATATTATCTGGATAATTATTTTAGCATTTGGTGTGCTCTTATTGTTGAGATCTGCTGTCGTAACAAGAGGTGCACAGATCTAACATGATCTTATGTAAAAACTTTGAAGACGAAAGCTTTGTTTTGAGTAGTGATGGTTGCATCTAGTGAAAACACCTGCATTATTCACCATATTGTGGAACTGAGCCACAGTTGGTCTTTGCAGTTGCATCCGAGTCTGGTATGAACCTGTCTGATTTCAGTGGCAGTTAAAGTTCAGTTTTTTTATAACTGAACTCACATCTCTTTGGCATCAGTGAAGGCTTGCACAGTTGATATGAGTGCAGGGGTTACAGAGCCTGGTCATTGTTTTCTAGTGGTTTTGATTACTTAGATATGTGACCTTGGTTTTGACCATTGCTTTCCCAAATTAGAATGTTTGGCTGTGCCTCAAGTGTAAGTTTTAAATACAAATCAAATGAACTGTATGAAAATGTAAGCGAATTGTGAGCAATTATATTGAACAATAACAGTTGCCAGGATACTCTTGTATTTTACTTGTGGATGCTTATATATTGGAAAAAGTACACTGTCTTGCTCTTGTTCATAAAATTAAAATTGTTGTTAATTTGGTAAATGTGCCTGCTGTTAAATGCAATAACAGCAATAGGAGTGTTACTAATATGTTTTGAGGCAGACGTTTTAGGTATAGAAAATATTGGCAAAACATAATTGTAATGGGACGAGCGTGTGTCAGGGAGGGGGAGAAGCTGCTTTTGAAAAGCATTAGAAAACTTTTGAAAGAAAACCACTGGGAGTTCTAAACTGTAAATTATTTTCCTGTTCAAACATATATCCACTTACTACAGAGTGAAGGGTTATAGGCTAGGTAGTGTTCATGTTAAAGCTATTATTAAAACATTATTCACTGTCTGCATATCGGTTGTTTCTGTGATTTATTAGTGCTCTGAACTGTATTTAAATGTGTTTGGTTTAGTAAATGTCCTATAAGGAAAAAAAAACCCCAATACATTTTTGAGATAGCTTGAAAAACAGACTGATTTCCCAGATGCTGAACATTTGTCGTTTTACAGAGGGCAAACTTTTAAAGACTGAGTGCTGAATTTATGTGTGTCTACAAATGGGGATTATTATCTACAAACTGGTGTACCAATCTCCATCGGCTCTTCTGTGTGAATTTTTGCTTTCTGTGATTATCTGGATTTGAGTACCTATCCAACTTCTGTAAACAGAAGAAGAGAGTGCTGTTATTTGGCATACATATTTTTAAAGACCAAAAATATGGTTAATGACCAAGTATCAGTACAGAAGTATAGTACAGAAGTACCAAGTATAGTACAGAAGAAAGACACATTCATATTGATATTAAGCAGTCAGTGCCTAGCAAATGTAAACCTTGCACCAAAAAAGCACTTGTCTAGGAGTTTACACCAAGAATCTTCATTTTTTGACCTTTCCCACAGCTGAGACTTATAAGGCCGTATATTTCAAAAACGTTTGAAGTCTATGAAAAGCCTTCTGTTGATCTGGATCAGGTCTGTGTATGAATACTAGGTCCATGCAGCCTTTGTCAACAAAGGAGAGGAGTGCTGTGAACCTGGTATCCCAACTCTTATCCCTTTTTTAGCCTTTTAATGTCCAAGAGATCATAGGACACAAAGATGGAGAATTGAGGCTGTTGAAAGGTAAGTGGACCCTTTAAACTTGAAAGTAGAGTACTGTTCCTTTCATCTCTGATAAAAAAGAATCCCACATTCAGTTCCATCCACCAAAAAGAGTATCAGATATTTCCAGATTTGGGAAGCAACCCCAGCCCAAAGTTTTTATCGGATTCCCATTGACTTCTGTAAACCATATTTTCACTAATGTGTCTCTAGACTGTCAAAAAGGTATGTCATCAAAGTTATGTAAAAATACAATACAGGAAAATATATCCATCTTTCACCAGAAAAAAATCCCTGTGGCTTATTATACCTTTATAGACACTGCATGTTTTGCCTTCCCC
>NW_020799091.1:76889898-76920251 GCF_003259725.1 Athene cunicularia | reverse complement strand
CCCCCGGCCCCGGTCTGTATGTTGCATTATGTTCCTTTAAAACAGAAATGACTTGACTCAAGCTTGCAAAGGGAGTGACTCCCCTGGTAAGCAGCTGAGATTCCTGAGGAAGGCATGGCTCCAGAACTTGCAGGAGAAACAAAAGAAGAGACAGTCTTAGAGGGGATAAAGCTGGAGATAGGTGACCTCCAGCAGGCATACAATGCTAGGGAGAGAAATTTTCTAGGAGTAGAGGGGACTGTAGACTCTACTGGAAACAGAGAGCAGACACAATGTGCCTAGGAAGACTTGTTTGTAAATACTTTTTATTTCTGTTCCTTCTCAGCTTCATGGAAATTTACTTGGTTTAAAAAGGTTAGTTTTTCTTGGTTGTAGTTTAGTAAAAATGTGATTTGAAAATCCTTTTGTCTGCATTGGAAAGTCCAGTTACAGATAAAGCCTTTGAAAATTCACCACAAAGTTCTATCTAATTTGTGGTCCTGTCATGTATACTAATGCAGGCAAGTAAACATTGTTTGTTCTAGGCCAGGGGTGCTCAAGTGTGCAGCCTGTCCATGTAATGCTGCTGACCTGTGGCTGAATTATTTTCAACTTGTTTTCGTTATTTTTTTTCCTAAAAGTAACTTGAGAGTCTGGAGTCAGTTTACGGTCTGTGTGCGTCCTGGTGGTGGCAAGTTGCTCCTCATTTCTGTCTTTCCTAAAGACTTTGACCACATTGATGGATTGCGAGAAAAGAGGGGCAAAGGAACAAGCTACTTTGGCTTTCTGAACAATTTTGGCTCTCCAAACTTTATGAACTTACTCTCTGGAGAATTTTCAACCAGAAATATGTTCTGGTGATGGCAGCCTGCTCTTCTTGAGTCAATACTGTGATATACTTACACATATTCTGAACTAAATAGTAATCCCAGTTTGTCAGGAAAAGCTTTGTATGTGTTCTGTGCATTTTCAGAAGTGCTGGATTTACTGTACTGCACATCTATGCAATAAAGTTTGGTTATGTGATGAGAGAAGAGCCCTATATTTGTTTTATTCCTATACTGCAGAGAAAGTGAAATGGCCTCCACAGTCAGTATGTTGGCCATCATATACTACAAGGATGTTGTCTTTCAAGTCAGAAGTTTGACAAACTGCTGCCACTGTAATTTCTCAAGTGGTAACAATTCAGACTGCAGACCTAGCCAAGCTAGTGAAGACTTTGTTTTTGCTGCCTGTGAGGGTTGCAATCCAGCTGCCATGGATCCTATAACAAGATATTATGAGGGAAATAATAAGATTGCTTCAGAACAAATGTCTTCTTTCTGGAGGGTCAGAGATTGAGGTTGATGGTGAATATTGCATGACAATAATGTACTCATTTAATCCAGTGCAAACATAGTTCATCTTTCCTTGACATTCTTAGAAGAATTTATAAGCATAGTTCTGTTTTTCATGGATTACTCTTTAGCGGACATCTTCACTTTACCTTGTATTAAAAATAACAACATAAGTAATCACAGTTCACATACTCGAACATGGTTTCTCATCTCATTATTTAGGCCATAGATCTAGGGCTATACATAATTTATAGTTAATTGATAATGCTTTTTAAATGTTAATACTTTCTTTGTACTACTGGAACATTGCTGTCAGGCCTCAGGGCATATTTGGACCTAGATGCTATAAATTAATTTCTTAAACTCACTTGCTGGAAGACTTTGGGTTTTGTGGGAGTTTAATACATGGATGAACAGATACGTGAGGTGGCAAATAGTTGAACATTGAGGAAGGGGTGTTAATAATAATAAGTCCTAATACAGTGATTGTAATTTATTTTATTTTTTTTTTTTTAGAATTTGTGTTCCTACATAGAAACTAATTCAACAGGGTGTTGTTTTTTAGTGTTTTGGGTTTTTTTTGTTTTTTCTCCAATTTGGTGGTGGTTATAGGTCCTTTGAAAACATGAGTTCATATTACCGTGTAACTACAGCTAGACGATGAGTCGTCACATCATTACTTGTCGCCATTCTTCCTAGTCACAAAGAGTGTATAATATGTTGACAGTTGATTTGTATTTAGCAATTTTGGGAAGGGAACTGGAACTAGGGAAGCTTGAGGCTTTCTTCTGTTTTGAGATTTCTTTCTATGCAAATATGAACTGAGAGATCATGAATTAGCAATTGTTGGTCAGTCTGGATCTGCAGTAGGTGGAAGAAACATTTGGGATTAGACAAACTGACAAAGAGATAAAAATCATCCAGTTAATGAGGTCTGTGCCACTCTTCATATAGTATTTAGTAGCAGCAATGGGACATGTTTACCAAAATAAATAAGGGAAGAAAATGTAGACTTTTGCAGCTAGCATCTTACTGTTGGATTTTTTTTTTAAGTTAAAAAAACAGTGTGAAAGACAGGCCTTTAGTAGATTTCATGCCTTTTCTATCCAATGGATCCTTACTGACCAAGTGGAGAAGGAATGCATTTGATGCTGCACATGCAGCATATTATCTCATCTTGTAAAAGATTTAATCATAGAACCACATACACTTGAGCACTGGCCATCAGCAAATAGTAATTATTTCAAGCTGCCTTCCAGTGTTCAAAACCGTCCTTTTCTTAAATAGAAAAAATAGAGCAGCAATGGGTACTAACCTTGAAAGTTAAATCTAACCTGAGCTGTTTTTCAAAATGTAGAAAGGAATGAACATTTAAAGTTTCCTAAAGAATATACTGACTGCATTTGTTTGGGGATAGAAAGCATGGCTCACAGGTAGTTTTAAAGACTGAAAAGTTTTACACATTAATGTAGTGTAGATCCTGTTGTTTTCTTTAGCTGGAGATCTCTCAGCCTTCTGACTGATACTGGTTCTTCCATTTATATGATTTAATGGTTTAATACAGGATTTTTCTGGAGCTTTCATTGCTGGCCTGAGTCTTATATCCCTGCAGTTGATAGTAATGTATCCAGTGGTTTCAATCGAAATAAGCTCAGGCCAGTGCAAATGTACTGGAAATGTCTGCTTAGAATTCATAGATAAAACCAATAAAATTTCCAGTATGCTGTTTAAAGACAATTAAATTGAATTTGTTAAATACCATCTTACTGCATCTTGACATTATCCTTTACTATTCAGAGTGGTAGTAAATGGTATGATGCAATTAGGACAAAGTAAAACTGAATTGCCAGTTATTTGCCAGATGCAAAGCACCTTGACTTTGAATTAAGGTAATTTTTAAAAGAGATTCCCTCAGATAGTAAGGGAAGGTAGAAGCATATTTTGATGTAACTGGAACTCAGTATCACTAAAGACAGTACATAAATATTTTTTTAAAAAATGGGATATTGCCTAGTTACTGATTGGTACTTTATGTATTCAGGTACCCTCAGGGATTCCAAGGCATCCCTGTAAGTTTCATCAACAGGCATAGTTTATCCTCTTAATAATAGGAGCAGATGTCAGATTTTCATGCCCCTAAGATGCCTATTCATACTTAGTAGATCCATCTGGTATAGATCGAGCCTCAGTCAAGTTGTTCTCATCCATGACCTTCCCACTGAGAAAGCAAATCAAGCGGAGCTCCTCAATCCAATGAAAAAGAAACTTGAATATTATCAACATATTTGTAGTACCACAACCCACTTCACTTCACTGTCTTTCTTAATTGCTTTACACAGGTGAGAAGGCTGGTAAAATGGAAGGAAACATTATAATTGGGATAGAATTCCTGGAGCATGCCATGAGTATCTGAGACTTTCCAAAGATGGAACAACTAAAATATTTGTCAGTTCTACAAAAAAGGGTGATTTAAGAATGAGAAAGAGAATTTTAATATAACAAAACCTGCTGATAATAGAAAATGTTGACAACTGGTATTAACCTCAGCTGTCCACATTTTATGAGCTAAAGGATACATATTATAATGTTTTTCATTTGTGGCTGTTAATTTAGATCAAAAATATGAAAGAAAATGCTAGGCTTCAGAACTGGTGTTATCCTTTGTCCTGGTTCAGCTAGGATAGGGTTAAGTTTACCCAGCAGAGAGGGGGAATGGATCTCCAGGTGGGTTATTCATACCATGCTGATGTCAGGTCTGGGCAGGAGTGCGGGAACTTTTTCCTTTGTGGCTTTGATGGTGGGGAGCATTGCGAGTGAGCTGTCTCTATCCATTGCGTCATTCCTCTGTATATCTTTTGTCTTGTTTACTGTTATTGCTGTTTATTGTTGTTATCATTGCTACTGTTGTTGTTCAGATTGCTTATTACACTGTTGTATTAAATTTTCTTCTTATTTTAACCTGGGGTTTGTGCCCTACTTGTGTCCGAGGATGGGGGAGGGACAATGGCAACGTGGTCTCCGGTCCCGGTAGGGCTTAAACCAACACAGCCTTGCAGGGGAATTCTATGAAAATTCCATATCCAATTGTCTATATTAACTGGAGGCTTTAAAATACTGTGGCTTGGGTAGGGACTTAGTCTGAGCTTTGACATCTCTCATGTTACAAGCCTTTCAATAATTTCAATGCAAATTAACCTGTCTTAATTTTTAATGCTTTCACCTGATTCTAGAAAGGTCAGAAACATGATGGACCTGTCAGGAAATGATTGCTCTGCATAACAGCTATATCTCTGGTAACCACACATGTTAATGACAAATGTTTCAGAACTGCCTTGAAGAGAGATTTATTTTCTTTTTATGGTATGTCTTCATTAGCTAGTTATCAGACTGTATACTAGAAAGCTGGCACATGAAAAGCTTTTATGTTTGTGGGAAGTTTTATGACAATATGATGAATCAATGTAAATCTTCCATTGAAGATAGTTATTGTAGAAAGATCCAGTTAATATCCCTGTAGCTCTAACTGTATAAGTAGTTTTAGTATGTTATATCTTTCTCAAATAATATAACTTCATGTTGATTTTCTATCACTGTCATCTGTCCTTTCAGAATCTTAGGTTGGTTTGCAGGGTGGTCCAGAAGATTGGACTGCAGCAATTGTTCCATGTAATATGTGTTTCTTAGGACATACAGTTCTTAACAAACTGGAAGAAGCTCCTAAGAAGACTGGAAGAAATAGACCGCATCTATTGCAACCTGCATTAAAAGGGTGGCTCTTCTCTTGGGAATATACTATTGGTGTTGTAGGGCTGAAAGGATCCCAGCTAGGATCAAGTTAGCAGGCATGTTAAATTTCAAGTGAAAATCAGAGAAAGACTCACCCACTTGTCTATGTGCTCCTTTACTTGATGCCTGTTTTTCATCCATTGTCAACACAATGTCATTACAACCCTTTCTGATCTGGGAGCTGTTGCTGTTCCTTAAAATAGGATAGCAATACAAATGTGGTCTGCAGACACATATGAACAGGGTTTTACAGGTCTGGGAGCTGGGGAAAGAGAGCAGCATTGACCTGGTCAGAAGGATGTCATGACTTCTTCTTTGTTATGCGATACAATCGGGAGGTGGACACTCATTACGTGATGTGATATGTGATACCTGACCAGTACGCAAATGGTATCCACTAGTCTATTATTGGTTTAATGTGACAGTGCTGTGTGTTGGCTTTTTGCAGAAGTAAGAGCTGAGTTGAGAAGGGACAGGCTGAGGACCAAACCAATAGGAGCAACAGAGAGAAGAGTGTTAACTTGCATGGTGTAATTTGTTGCTGAGTTGTGCTTTAGAGATGAGACAATAAAGTTGTGGGCTAATTAAACTGTACCCATTTCATCTTGTCTGTCTTTCTGTAATGTCTGTAATGAAGGCAGATGTATGGAAAGGCTGTAGCAATTAAAATGTGTCTCAGAAATAAGACTCCTTCCTGAAATGCTGCTTTAACTGTTGTGAAAGCTTTTTTGTGTTGCTGACATCTTTCTTTGAATTAATTCTTTCTGAGTGTAGGTTAACAATATTATGTTGGCTTTTGTTCAGATTGAAGATAGGCTGTTCTGTTTATGAGTCATTTTAATTTGGACAGTTCAGTTAATACCTGAATGACCATAGAACCCTTTTGCAAATGTTTCTGTGGAATCCCAGGTCTGGTGAGGGTCACTTCACTCACTGAGCCAGGTCTTCTATGGAAAAATGAAAAAATCTCCAAACACTGTTTTAAACAAGTTAGAGTTCCAAGGACTGTGTTAATAGATGACCTTCAAGGTCTTTTCCAACCTAGTTGATTCTGTGATTCTGTAATTTTGACACGTTACTTTTAAGAGCTTTGCTATGCACTTCAAAATTCTTCTAAAATATTCTTCTTTTTGTATAGTGTTTTTTTTTTTTTTTTTTTTTTTTTTTTTTTTTTTTATAAATATGAATGGATCTGTGGAACTACCAGTGTGTAATTATAGTTAAATTTTAGACTGCATATTTCATCTGTAGGATCAATATTTGTGCTGGTTTTTACTGCTGAGATTATACTTTTCTACTTGCTTTTTACAATATTAAAAGAACTTGGGATAGTTAAAGTGTTTATACTGGCAATGATGTTTATTGAGCTTGTTGCCTTTCACAGATCAAAGGGGAGAAATTTTATAGTAATATATCAAGGCAATTGAAATAAGGTAGGGGATATTTGTCACAAAGATTTTCTGCTGAGAAAGGTACTGTTTGGAATTTATTCATTTCTTTGTTCATTTTTCTTTTAAAAGGAAATGAAAATATATGTATCCATCAGCTTATGGAAGATACAGCTGCAACTGTTGCTTGAAATATTTAGTATCCTGTAAACTAGGAACACATGCTAAAGAGAAAGGAAATACATTCCTGAAATGTCATGTGAATTTCATGCAATTATATTGGAAATAATTAGCATGTTAAGTATGAGAATGTAAGCATAAAATTTGATGGTGCCTGATGTTGAGTTACCAAAACATGGGTACTGAAGAGCTGTTAAGTTTTTAAGGGCAGGTGTGTATATATACTCTTGACAAAGATACAAGTGTAGTATATAATAATGTCCCTCCCATACATACTGGAACAGAGTAAGAGAAAATACAGTAAAACATCACATGGCCAGTATGTAGTACAATGCATTTAGCAGTTTTGTGATCAGAAATGACTCCATGACAATGCAATGTGCATGGGATATACCATGTGCATATAGTTTATAGCTAGACTGTTTATAATGGACATTTTAGATGACCTGAAAATGTGTGATTGACCCTAAGCATTTTGCAAGTCCAGAGAGGGACACTGCCCTGAGTGGCCGTGTGAAACAGTATGGCTTCTGAGGAAAACCCAGTCCGGTAGAAAGCACTGAAATATTACTTTTACATGTTTGTGGGAGATGTTAGAAGTGTCTGAGGTTCATCCACACATCAGTGTTTTAACGCTGATCAGGGTTTGCTTTTGGAGTGAGTGTCCTGAGCATCATGGTCATATTTTTGTTTCACATCATGGACCAGTCTGAGAGTTTATGCAGTGGATTTCTTCTGGATGAATATAATTAAAAGATGATTCAGGGGGACCTAATGTGCTTTAGCAACTAATGGGCACTTGTGTCCATGTGGCCAGACTTGAACTAGTTGGAGGACAAAGTAAAAGGGAAGTTGGCATATGTGTAGTGCAGACATTAAGCCATCAACACTGGTTGTTTTGCTCAACAGATGTGTTCCTGTGGTTCACATGACTCCCTAGTGTAGAGCCACCCTGGGGTCTTTGTAGCTGATTCTGGAATGGTCAGCTGGTAGGCAGTGCAGGCGAGCACAGCAAATGCAGCCTGTAGTAAACGTACCACATCACATGCTGTTGGGAACTACCCAACTACCCAATAATCTTGTAATTATACAGGATAGTAATATAGTCTATAATTTTCAGTTAGAAGTGAAAAATCAGCATTAAAAGCAGTATGCATGCATTTCTGAAACCTGGAATATTACTGTTTTTTGGTAAATCAGTTGTGTTTTTCAAGTACACTAAGGTAGGTCATTTATGTATACATTTATGTTGTATTTTGTATAAGTAAACATTACATTTTTAGAACGTATTTTGTTCTTTTCAGTGTTAATTTCCCAGTGGACTACATCTCTGTCACGTCCTTGAGCCAGCATATACTTTTATTGTCTCATTATTTAATTTGTACAGCAAATCTACTGTATAATATTAGCATTTTGGAAGTTGTTTTTTGGTTTTTTTTTTAAACAGAGCCTATAAATAAATAGTCAACAGCCTATCTTTCGCTTCACATATTAATGCTATTGGATGAGTTTTTTCACTTCAACTGGATTACTTAATCCCAAAAAATGTGTGCAGGATCTGGCCCAAAGTATATGCCTTAGTGTGAGATTCCATATTTAATTTTAACATTTTCAAGTTAGTGTATTTAATTCCTCCTGTTGCTTAGTGAAGTGAAGGTTATTTCATCTGGATTTTTTTACAGATTGATAGAAACTTCTGCTCAGTAGAATAAGATCTCAGTTGAGATCAGTCTTAGAAGTGGTAAGAGTGAAGTCTGTGAAACCACAAGAAGGCAGTCATAACTCACAAGTGCAGTGGAGACACAAGGCTTCCTGTGGCTCACTTGCTTTTGCAGCTTGTGTTTATCTACTAGTTTTTCTATGAGTTTGAGATGACACTGATGTAAAAAGAGAAAAGGGGTTCGATACTTGAGATTCAAATTTAATCCAAGCAATACATAGTTTGTATTTTCAAAACTACTGATGTCTTGCTGTTTCGTTGGTCATGATGTTTGGGTTTTGATGACTGTCTTTCTAGGAACCTAGTAATGATGATAGCCCAGAAACAAATATTGTTGTGTCTCATGATTTAGGTGATGGTTGCTGATTTTACTTAATTTCTTTCGTAACTACTCTGGTCTTATAGTTGGGGTTTTTTTGTGCTTTCATTTTGGTGCATGTAAAGGTGTGGTTTCAAATATTTTGGTTTAAACTCTAATGAAAATAGTCTGTAATAGAAACCAAGGTTGAAGATGACTTTGCATGAACTGTTTAACAAATATCAATACGTTTAGATCAATACAGTTCTATTTATACCCATTCATCTACAGAAGGTCCCACCATATCATTGTGATAGGAGTTAGCACGTTACAGATGGTGGCAGCATTAGTGTAAATCCAAAAGATGACCTAAGACTTTTCAAAAATTATATGTGATACCATTTTCTAGTGTTAAATCCAGATGTTTAAAATTAGACTGCAGTGTTGATCAAGCAGTTACATATGATAATTTAATTTTGGTTTATATTTACAAAATGCAGTTATGTCACTAGAATGAATTGTTAGGCTGATCAGTTTTATAACTATTTCTTAGATTCAGTAACCTCTTTAACTTAATTACTTTGGATTAACCAGTAACCAACATTTTTTTTTCTGCAGTTTAAACATCTGTGGTATAGAAATGGCTTCTGCTAAGGGGGATGTACATTTGATTTTTGCTGTGAGGGGTCACAGTGGCTAGTTAAAGTAACAGAAGAACTCCTGGTGTATGTTCCAAAATGCATTCTTGCCTTTGGCTTCCTTTTCAGAATACTGTTGCTCAGTTATTTTTTCTTTTAATAAAAAGAGTTGTATGTACTTGTAAGATGACAGAGGAACTATATGTACATAGTTAAGCTTAATGATGTATTTCTACAGCATTATAAGTTTTTATATAACATACTCATCATAAAGTTATCCAAGTGTCTGATGTTAATATATTAAACAATGTGGCTAATACCTGTTAAGTACTATTTGCTTTTCTGATGTTAGAGTCCTATGCAGTGATTTTTTGTTTGTTTTGGAGGGTTTTATATGTTTTGTTGTTTTTCCTGGTTTGGGTGATCTTGATTTAGTTTTGTTGAAATTCTGCTTTGTGCTTTTTTTTAACCAGAACAAAGTCTGACTTTTCTCATACCTCGGGAAAAAATGCAGATGTTATTAAAGACACCAAAGCAGAGTCTCCTGCTGTCAGGCTCAGCAAGGGCTAGCTGGTTCCAGGGGATGGGGTCACTCTGGGCCCCTGACTCCCATCTCAGGCTGTGGCCTCAGAGGGAAGCAGCCCCATGGGGCCTGCACAGGGTGTGCAGAGCTGGGTGTGATAACAGGGTCATCAACAGCCCCAGGCACAGCAAGTGATGAGCCAGGGTCAGGGGCTGTTAAGGAGGCTCTCAAATAAACCACCAACCACCATAAATTAAAAAATTATTATTAGTGGAATTAACTAGCTCTCCGTAAATTACAGGTGTCTGTGAGAGGAGAACAGAACAACTTCCTAGGGTTTAATGACAACCCAAAACGCAGAACAAAGCCCCACTCCCTAGGGTTTATTGACAACCCAAAATGCTTTAGCACTTGCTTGACAAGTGAGGGCTCTCAACCTCGAGGACCTGCTCAGGGCAGCGTCCGGACCCAAAGTCCCTCAAGAAGTTTCCTTGGGCAGCATCCTGACCCCAGGGGAGAGTCCTTGATTGCAGCTGTTGCTCCAGGGACGAGGTCAGAATGGCTTCCCCAGGGGACTCCATTTATACCCAGGCCAAATCTGACCTGTAGCCAATAGCGGCTCCCATTGGCCAAAGGCCCCAACTACTGTGAAGCCCTAAGAATAAAAGCAGTCAGGAACTGCTACACTTCAGCAGCCAAGAAGCCCTGTTTTCATTGGGTGGGTGCACCTGCCACAGGGACAGCCAGGGGCAGCTGTGGGATGAGCGGGTTCATGGTGTGCTGGGTGAAGAACTGACTGAAGGGCAGAGCTCAAAGGGTTATGATGAATGGGGCTACATCTGGCTGGTGTCTGGTCACCAGTGGTGTTCCTCATGGTTCAATTCTAGGGCTGGTTCTATTCGTCAGTGGTCTGGATGCAGAAGCTGAATGCACCATTAATTAGTTGAATGCACCCTTGCAGAGGGTCTAGGTAGATTGGAGCATTGGGCAATGATTAATGGGATGAAATTTAACAAGCCCAAATGATAGATTCTGCACCTGGGACACAGTAACACCAGGCACAAGTACAAATGGGGAGAGGAGCAGCTGGGGAGCAGCCCTGCAGAAAGAGATCTGGAGGTGCTGGTTGCCAGTAGGGTCAGTGTGAGCCAACAGCGAGCCCTGGCAGCCAAGAGGGCAAAACGCATCCTGTGGTAAATCACACACCGCATAAGCAGCCAGTAGAAAGAGGTGATTGTCCTGCTGCATTTAGTGTTGGTGCGGCCTCACCTGGAGTCCTGTGTGCAGTTCTGGGCCCCACAATTTAAGAAGGGTGTGAAGGTCCTTGAATGTGCCCAGAGGAGGGCAACAAAGCTGGTGAAAGGCTGGAAGGAAAGTCTTATGAGGAATGGCTGAGGACTTTTGCTTGTCTAGTCTGGAGAAAAGGAGCCTGAGGGGCAACCTCACTATTCCTGCAGCTTCCCAAGGAGGGGAAGTGGAGAGGGAGGTGCTGAGCTCTTCTCCCTGGTATCCAGTGATATAGGATGTGGGGGAATGGTTCAGAGCTGCACCGGGGGAGGTTTAGACTGGACATTAGGAAACATTTCATTACCAAGAGGGTGGTCAAACACTCAAACAGGCTTCTTAGATGGGTGGTCAATGTCCCAAGCCTGTCAGTGCTCAAGAGGCATTTGGACAATGCCCTTAATAACATGCTGTAACTTTTGGTCAGCCCTGAACTGGACAGCCAGTTGGGCTAGATGATCCCTGTAGGTCCCTTCCAACTGAAATATTATTCTATTGTACTCTAGTCTAGTCTAATCTAGTCTATTTGGAGACAGAACCTGAGAGAGGGCTGGAGATGAGGCCTCAACGTTCGGTCCCAGGTCCACCTATGAGACAGGGCCAGAGACATGCTACAGTGTGCACCCAGGAGATGACGCTTATGACGCAGGTGAGATGTCTATCCAGGAGGTAAGGCCAGAGACAGGCACAGCTACATCATAGCTTACGGAAGGACTGACAGCCCCAGCTGTCCTCAAATGGGACTTGGCCCATGGGCAGGAGGTGAGTGTGGAGACCCCAGATGAAGCTGGTCAGGGATGTTAAGACATACTCATGTCTTCAGGGCCCTGAAGTCTGCACACACAACATTGAAATTTGTGCCAAAGGTGAAAATATCAGCTAATTTCTCTGAAAGAATTGAAATTGTAAACTGAGAGTTAAGGAATTTTGAAAAACATCAGTGAAAATATTTGAAAATATTTGAAGATATTTGAAGATATTGTGATGCTGTGTAAATTATGCCACGATCCATTTTGAATGTTGCATGCTGTTGCTGGCCTTTCATCTCAAAATGGTATAGTAGAAGTAGGAAAATTATAGAGAATAACAAGAAAGACCAAAAAGATGAAATGAACCCTTAGTTGCCCAGTTCTTACACTTTTGCTTCAGTAACCATTTTTTGCCACCCTTGGATACATGACATTGGGCTATATGGAATTTGGTTTAGTTCTCTGACTGCTATAAAATATGTAGGTATGAACTGTTAAGCTGTGTGATAAAAGCTAGTCTGCAGACCTACAAAAGAACCCAGAGGCGATGGCAGGTGGGGGATCCTAAATCACACCTTGCCTGGCTGCTCCCAGGCTCACTACAGGAGCCATCAGCCCATCAGAGGCCCATCTCTACAAGGCCAGAGGAGCACAGAGGCCTGAATGCAGATGGGAGCCCAGGTTAGGGAATTGGAGAGGACAGCCTGTCCCAGGAGAGCCTCAGGCCTAGATTGAAGCCATGAGAGCCATCAAGGTGGTTCAAAGCTAGATCCCCTTTTGGACTGAGGGAAGACACTGCCTGGGGTATGGAACACATTATGACGTGCAGAGGAAGAGCAATTTGGGATTGCATAGGACTTATTAGTATGGGAAATAAAGGGATAAGGGTGTAAAAAAGCACTGGATATGTGTGAATAGGTGATATGCTTGTCTGGCCATGTCCTGCTCCTCACCAGCGCAGTCTGTCCTATCTTATTAAATTCCACTTCTAACTCTTTTCCTGGCTTAAGGGCATCTGTTCTGTGTGTTTGTCCGTGAATGTGTGTGTATGGGGACTTGAATGCCAGCAACCAGAATCAGACCCTGGGGCAGTGGTCAGTGCATCTGTGGTACCAGCAGCTGGAGTGAACGAAGGTCTGGGTGCCAGCGGCTGGGCTGTTACTGTGGGGCTTGTGTGCTGAGAGCTGGTAGCCAGAGGGACCAGAGTTAGTGAAATCAAGTGCAAGCCTTTGCTGTGGAACTGTGGGTCACAGTGGCCTGTGCATCTGTGGTGCCAGCAGGTGGACCAAGTGTGAGCGAGTGTGTGAGCAGTAGTGAAGAGCCAGCTGGACAATCCCATGGGTGGGTGAGGTGGCTTGGGAGCCAGGTATGTGTGTTCCTGCAGGGGTGAGAGGACAGCAGGTTGGCTACTGCAGGATCAGGGGTGTCCTGGCCAGTTCTGGGTGTGTTGGTGTATCTCTTAAGGATGAGGTCACAGGGGTGTTGGCTACTGGAAGCTGGAGTAAACCCCCCAGCCACAGAGGGGATGGCCACTGGAGTCCCAGTCTGCTCTGTCAGTGTGTGTGAGACAGTCTATACCAGCAGCTGGAGTTGGACTGTGTTCTTGGGTACTTGTATCCAGGTGCCAGCAACTGGAAAGACTGGAATCCAGGGGCAGCTACTGGGCAGGCTTGCGTTTTTTGCCATATATGACATTGTTTTATATTAGCTGGAACTTCCTAGTAGTAACTAGCATTGTCACATGGTTTAATATAGCTTAGAGGTGATGAAAGCATAACTAATCAAGGTCTGATCATTTTCTATTCAGGTGGGATGAAGTATCCCAATCAAATGTTTGTAGTGGGAACTGCTGCTATACATGCAAACACCATTCTTGTTTATCTAAGTATCAGGAATGATCCTGCTCAGTAACACTGAAATTATGATTTGTTGATGCTTGAGTCATTCAGTTTCATTCTTTATGAGAACCATTATAAGGTAATAAAAATCCCTTAGTAAGGAATTAATTATTTCCTTAAGACATAATTTACAATGAAATAAGAAACTTTATAAAAGGCACAAAATGTACACATTTTAGTTGTTTGTCTGTCCTTCCTGTCTTCCCTGGATGGAAGCCAAAAAACCAGAATATTTTGGGGATTCTGTTTGTATGGTTGGTTTCATCTCATACTGATCCTATTCTATTTATGGCTTCTCCAGTGGATGTCTTCAAACTTGCTGTACATGGGACAAGCATGTAGAATTGAAGATGTTAAAAATGTGTTTGCATAAATTGTTCTTGAAGGAGCAGTCCTGTGTCTCAGAGGTGGACCTCATCATTGGGCTTTATGACCTTGTTCGTTCACTCTCTCTTCTAACTTCATGTATTTCCTGTTCATTTTTACAGAGTGGTTCAGTTTTGCTGGCCAGGTTTCAGTCTTCACTGTAGCCTGTTGCTAAAAGTAATTTCAAAGTGTGTAAGGGCTTAAATTTACTCTAGCTTGGTCAAAGACTTCTGGGGTCAGTGTTCAAGCTGTTGTATAAAAGGGTATCCTCTTTTCATTATTCTGCCATATTTTCAAAGAAAAATATTCAATATCAAAAGGATAAAGACCAGAGCCCAGGAGAAGTGGGACTGTGGTTCCCCTGTCCATACATCTACTAGAAGTTCATCTCAAGTAAAAGTCTTTGAGAAATAAATTTTTCTTTGGCATTTCCTATCTGCTGAGTTTGGTATCTCTCCCCACTAAGTGTACAGGCTTTTCTGAAATTCATTGCTAGGTGCATACTTCAGTATTTTGAAAACTGGAAAGCCTTGTTTGAATTTGTTGATTCCATTCTGCACCTTAATTCTACAGTTGGGCCTGGGGACACACAGCACTGCCATAGATAAGTCACTATATTAATTTGTGTCTTAGTGAGCATGCAGTCAGGAAATATATGTCGGGCATGGTATAAATTATGGTTTACTATTACATATAATTTCATGCTGTTGAGATTTTTGAAAGGTTAAGGAAAATGTTGGAAACGTGTCTCTTTAAATTCATCATTACAGCAGCTATTGATTTGTCTACTCAAGTGCTCTGTTTCATGTCAGTGAAGGGCTTATTTCTATGCTTTTTTGTCATTTTGAAAGAATCAGCGAGGTCATCAGAAGAGGCCATTTCTGAGAGACTGCAGTTTCCCTCAAATGTGAATTTAAGTATGGACAGGGGAGAAAAGACTTCCAAAACCGGTAATAGATATACAGGTACTGTCATAGCAGATTGTCTAGTTCATTTTCCACAGGTGATCTCTGGCATTTCAAAAAGAAGGGTTGTATCTCCTAACATAATTATGGACAGAGATGCAAATGAAGGATTTTTTTTTTTTTTCCTGTTTTGGCCACTGTTCTAATGAAAGGCCAGTTTTTACTTGCTTGTAAAGTTTGTGTGTTTTGTTTTTTTTTTTTGGTTTTTTTTTTTCCCCCCCTGGGGCACACTGTAGATAAGTGAAGATTGATTCTTCATTGCCTCTCTAGATGCATTATTTTCTTACAAGAGATGCTGCACAATTTTTCTTTTTTCAAGGCATAAGAGGGCACCGAACACATTTATATCTTACCTGTTTAGGCTCAAGTATATTTGTGATTTACCAGTGTACTCATATACTTGCTGAAATGAAGCCTAGTAAGACTGATTAGAGATGCTGATTTACCATTTCATTGAAAATACTTGTGGCTTGTATATTCATGAAAAAAATGAATGGTGAATTTTGTAATATTTGTTTGGTTTTCTTTTTAAATTTTTCCTGTTTTTTCCCTCCTGTTTTTGCTTTTGTAAACTCTTGCCTTATACATGTCAAACAGTCCTGCTCTTTGAAGATCTGATTCTGTTTGTCTACAGCTTCCTTTGTCACAGACTGCAAGTGTGTGGGGCTCAGGCGGTGGCCTGAGCTCCAGTTGTCTCCATCTACCATGTGATGTTGGAGACTGTTTTTAGTCTTGTCTGTCTGACATATTTCATATGACGTGTCAGTGCTGGGAATATAGAATATTTGGAATTTGCTCTGTTGAGCACAGTTTCTTCTTCTTTCACCAGGTAAACTGGTGGAAGATTTATAGATGGGCAGGAACAGTGGTATTTAACTCTTCCTTAAGGCCGTTTCTGCACAGCAGAATTAAGTAACCAATGAAGACCAACTCAAAACTCTCATTGCAATAAATCAGGTCAGGACTGGATTTTAAGAAAAACAAACATGACGGAACTGAGGATGTAATCTGGGAGCATGTAAAATGCTACAGATAACACAAATTTCTGATAGTTTGAAATTACAGTTTCAGTCAAGTATGCTAGATTAAAAGCAGAAATCACAGCTGAATGTGCAATTTAGATTAATCATTTGCTAAGATGTAGAGTGGAGGAGAGCATTCATTTAGCATTCGCATTCCTGCTTCCTCTGATACCCTGTTGTTCAAAGGCAACGTGTAGAATTTGCTCTTTCACCTTGTACAATGAAAGATCATTCACAGCATGTTAGTTTGTATGAAGCTGCTAAACAATACTTTTATGTTTTGCTAAACTTACTTTTTAATTCAAGTGGTAATAACTTTCAGTAGAAAAATGAAAACAGTTGTAGACATTGAAATTATGAAGTAGGGGAGCCACACATCTGGACATTTATGGTGTTAGTGTCTCAAATAACAGATACAATTCAAAGGCAGGAGTGATCTTTCTAGTTCAGTGGAAAGCAGCAGCATAACTGAAACAAAGTGGCGAGCTGCTACTAATCTGTTATTGCAATCAGCTACCTCTGTCACATTTTATATGAAGAAGAAAGGGGGAATAAATTGAAAGTAGCACATAAAATATTGTTTTAACATTACTGCTGGCTAGATCTGTAAATGGAAATAATAAATCCTCATACAGTATTGAGAGTAATACTGAAGTATTCCCACTAGCATATGTTATTTACAGCTGTTCTAAAATTTTATTTCTTCTATTTATGTCTCTCTTTTTGAAGGGGTTGGACCTGACATGGTGCCCATAGTTTGCTATTCTTCTGCTAGCAAATCTCATTTTTAGCTAAATTCTACAGTAATGGCAGATAAAAATGATATTATAAAATCAAATAATGCTTGCATTGTAATCTGCGGGGAAGATAAGACAAAATAAATTTTCATAAAATATTGAAATCAAATTGTATGAAATAAAAATTTTAAGTTGTTCCTAAATAAACTTACAAGTGAAATGAATAGATGTCTTTATATTTATCATCTCCAGAGCTCCTTAGGTAATACAGGAATAGAATTTTTTAGCATTAGAGCTCATATGAAAAACCTGGCATATATGAAAGTTTCTGAAGTTCAGATTAAAAGTTGAGGTGAAATCATAAGTATAATTTGCATTAGTTTGGTTCTTAAACTACAAGTAACATCCAAATTCAGTGCTTTAGTTGCAGTTCCTGAACTTCCCAGAGTGTCTGATCCAAATCTGTGTTACTGATTTATTATGGAAGAAATATATAGGTGTAAGTTTCTAAGTATATGAATGTGCACTCTGTGTTGCAGAGTTTGTACCCCATTTCTCTTGTTCAGTCCACAGAATCACTCAGGTCTTCCTGATGATGTTTTGATCTTCCAATATACAGAAAGTGAATCAGTATTTTCTTTCATCTTTTAACCCCACAAACATACACTTCTCTTTCCTGAGGTATGTTTTTTTTATCAGGAAATATTGTTTCCAAATTTGGCTCTTCAGAAGCTCCTCTAGTAGAACTGCAGGTTGCTGTTTGTACCTGTGCCAGTTTCATATTTATCTTTCTGTTTTCAACATGTTCTCTTTTCCTTTAGTTTACATTATTATTTTGTATGTGGAACTGTATTGGTTGCTCTGCTACAGTCAAGATAAATGAGAGCTATATTGTTTCCTGATCTGGGAAATGCACTTTTTAATCAAAAAATGCAAAATAAAACTGGCATGGTTGACTTCTGGTAAACTCATGTCTCATGTCTCATTTAATTAAATTTTCCATTTACTTCAAGGCTGTGTATTATCTTTTGTTGACAATTTATTTTAAGTACTATGCAATATTGAAATTTGACTAATGGGCTTTCTGTTCATGAATTACCAGTCCATATAAGTTTCTTAAATACAACTGTTACCTTTTGTTTGCTTCCTAGCAAGTCTAGATGTTTACAAAGATGGACTAAAAAGTGAATTCAGTCAGTTTTCCACCAGTCTTGCCTGATGAAAAGCTTTCCTAACTTCCCTCTTGTCACTTTACACTTGCCTGAGCCTTTTACTCACCACAAGGGAGTTGGAGTCAGAATTGGTACTAGTGTTGTGACACAACATCATTCTCTAAGCAGAACTGGATGGTGTATTCTGTTTAAACCTGTTAGGATGATCATGTCTATTCTTAAATAAATATTAATATTCATGTACTTTGTCTTTCAGAACAATGGGTCACTTGCTTGGTGCCAGAATCATAAACAGTGTTCAAAGGTATGTCCTTTTTTCCCCTCTCATTTAAGTTACCTAGTTGCTTTCAATTGCTTGTCTGTAGGTTAAGTGCTTTTCATCTTAATGCCTGTAGATTAAGTGCTTTTCATTTAATTGTTAGCCTGACACTGAATTTCTTTGAAAATATTTCGATACAAATCCCAGTGGCTCTACTGATGCCCTGTCCTATCCTAGCACTTTAATCCTGAAAGCCTAGAGGGTAGGTGAGCTAATTGTCAACTGATTCTCCTGTGCAAGAGTCTTTCTATGGTGCCTAGATAGAAACAGCAGTGATTTAGGAGCTTTGGTGGGTCAAAGTGGAATTATACACTCTGGTGCTGACTGTTCATAAATGTCATGGAATATGCATCCATTGGAAGTTTACCTGAAAATGCTGAAGGTAGTATTTTTGTCTAATCTTCCTGAAAATGTATTTCTACAATAATTCAGACTTTTAAACTTCAATAGTTATTCCTTATTCTGTGAAGGTTGTACTGCAAATGGGATTAAATCCAAGTAGCATTGTTCTGTAGTGTTTTAATAATGCAAACTACACATATGCTGGTGCTAACACTTGATTTTAACACGACAATTTCTTCTCCACATTTAAAGAGTGAGATTACTGCTTCACTGATCTAGCTTCCATTGAAATGAATGGGATTGGAAGTGGATGAATTTATTGACTGCTCTATGGCAGGAAAATAAAGTTGATTGCTTTTGTCAGTATTAAAAATGGGGTATAACAATGTTGGTATAAGAGAACAGAACATTTCCCATCAGCTATGCCATGCTGCTAAGGGCTGAACCTTTGCAATGAAATCTCATCATTCTTGAAAAAAAAACAGAGGTGCAAAAAATGTGTTTCATCATAACTGAATTGCCTTTTAAGGAAAGTGTGGGAGTCTTGTACCACAGTGATCCTGATGTAATTTGCTTTTTTATTCAGTTATGAAGGCTACCATGGTACATAATCGGAAAGGTTTTCCAGTGGTTTGTCTACCTGACAAAGTAAGAATCATACAAGAAAAATTATCCAGATTTTAAAGTAGAGCAGAGGTTATAGGAACATCTCTCTGAGTCATTCCCAAATTCATAGAATCCATATAAACTGTATATAAGGTGCTGTGAATCTAAGGTTTACCTTAAGATTCTATTAGTCTCTTGAAATCAGTGTAAGAATGCTACAAATTGTATTATAATGCAAAATGAAAGAAGAGTTCTAAGCTTGAAATTACTTTGCGTATACTTTACAGTCATGTTACCTTATATTTTCATTCTTTTTTAGGAAGCTAATAAATTTTCCTTAAGAAAGCAGCTTTGTCATATTTAGAAAAAGAAGTAAATATAAAACTTGTTCAGATTGTCAGCAGAGCTGAACATGAGCTGGACGTTCTCATTTCAGACAAGCTTTGTTTTCCTGTGTTTTGCAATGCAAAGTCAAACAGCATTACCTAACCGAAACTTTCAAAGCAATGCAGGGGATTGAGTTAAGCTTTTAAAAATACAAATTCCTTTCACTGCTTCTCAGCACCTCAGTGGAGGTTTGTATGACTGTGATCCTGATATCTCAGATGACATTTTTTCTAAAGGATTCTTCCAGTGTTCACCTTTTTGTGGTTGTGTTTAGTGACACAGCTTTTTGAGGTGATTTGTGGTAAAATGCAGATGACAGCAAACATCCAGCTACTTTGTTAGTGGGAGGACTTTGAAGCACAGGAGCAGCTTTTGCTTGCACAAGTATTTGTATCTGATACACAGTGGAGAAATGCTGTTTGGAAGTTGCATCAGTATATCAGACAGCAGCTGATACAGCAATAAAAGACTGATGTAGTTAATTTAGTAACTTTTCTATTAATCTTTCATAGTACGCTTTATATGAAGGAAAAGGTACAGTGTAGTCCATCTTCTTACTTGTAACATAAGGAACACCAATTTTATTTTAGAAGCATTTTTTTTCATTCCAAGTCTGTAAAAGTAGATGTTCTGGATGGGAGATGGAGCTATGGAGAAGAAAAAATCATCATAAGGCATCCAATACAGAGTTTTTTTCATATGTTTTCTCATCATTGCACCTTTGATGTCTGTTTTGGCTTCCTTTTTGTCTAGACCTGAACTAGGAAAAAGCTGTTCTAAAGTCTCTGTTATTCTCTGAGAGTAAGATCAGTCTGGCATAAAATTCTGTGGAAATTTTGTGGCCACAATTTTGTTAATAGAATAACTGGCAAAAATATCTTAATACTAGCATACAATGACAATTTTTTTTTTTCTTGGAAATCTGTGGTCTTTATATTTAAGAATGCTTCTTTAGTTGAAGATAGCTTTTGATAAGATATTGTTCAAGTTTATTTGGTCAGTGAAGTACCTCTAAAATTAATTCCAGCTATTTATACCATTGTCCTCTAATAAAAGTGTAGACAACAACTGTTAGTTTGAAGGTGAATACCTTTGAGAACTACTAAGTTTTGAAAGAGGTGCAAATCTAATGAACTAAACTGCTTTTAGCTCTCACAGGAATAGTTGTAGATTGCTACCTACATCCCAAACAGCTATTTGTTTTTGTTATTTTAGTGGAGCAAATCACAAAAGCATGAGTGTAAGGAGCAAAATATGCATTAATAATTTTATATGTAATTTAATAAGATCTGTCCAGGGGTCTATTTTATAAGATAAAACACAAAAGAGCTCTTGAATGCTTGCCTTGTTTTGACATGAGGTGGGTAATTCCAGCATGCTAAAAATACTCTATTATAATTAGGACAACTATAAGATCATTAAATAAATTGTAATTTTTGACTGCAATAGTAACTCACTGCCCTGATGCACTCCTCCTCGTCTGCTTGTACAGACTGAAGGCTTTCTTGGGATCTTGTCAACTGCATGGTTGGCTTCCCCTGCGAATAGGAGTATTGAGGTAAAACTGGCACTGTAGTCAGTGAAGTTTGTGGTGAACTTCTTTGGAAATAGATTTGAAACCAGATTTTTTTTGTCTAACTTTGTCCATGGTTCTGTTGTTTTGTTTTATCTTATGCCCTTCATATAATTTTATAGCTTTGTCTTTCTTTTTTCTACTGTGTTTATTTTTCTCACTGTTAATTTATGGTGGGTATTAGATTTTCTTTTTTTTTTTTTTTTTTTTTTAAAGTTTCATGGTCTCAGAAGAATTTCTATTAGAAGTTGAATGGAACAATTTTTTATTTTTTTTTAAGCCATCAAATTACAGTAAATATCTGGTGTGTTTTAATTTCTTATGGTCCCTAAAAATATATACTTTGACAATGAAGTATAAGGTTTAGGCATTTTTCTAAAAGTTATCAGGAAAAAAACATTTGTTACTATTGGTTAGAATTAATTCTTGGGAATTATTGTATATACAGACTAATGTATTTTTATGTGACAACATCCATATGTTGTTTATATATTGATAAAACTAGTGAATATTAATCTAGCTATTTGATCCTGAAAATGGTTCTTTTAATCTTTTTAGTATATCAAGCATGAAGCTGAGTCTTGAAAACTTTTAGAGTTTTTCTTTGGAAATCGAAGGAATAAAATCACAGAATAATTTAGGTTGGAAAAGACCCTTGATATCACCGAGTCCAGCACTGCCAAGTCCACCACTAAACCATGTCCCTGAGCACCACATCTACATCTCTTAAATACCTCCAGGGATGGTGACTCAACCACTTCCCCAGGCAGCCAGTTCCAATGCTTGACAACCCTGTCAGTGAAGAAATTTTTCCTAATATCCAATCTGAACCACCCCTGGTGCAACTTGAGGATATTTCCTCTTGTCCCATCACTTGTTGCTTGGTGAAAGAGACCAACACCTACCTCGCTACAACCACCTTTCAGATCTCCTCTCAGCCTCCTTTTCTCCAGACTGTACAACCCTTGTTCCCTTAGACACTCCTCATAGAACAGAACAGGGTAGAATAGAATATTTCAGCTAGAAGGGACATACAGTGATCATCTAGCCCAACTGGCTGTCCAGTTCAGGGCTGACCAAAAGTTACAGCATGTTATTAAGGGCATTGTCCAAATGCCTCTTGAGCACTGACAGGCTTGGGACATTGACCACCCATCTAAGAAGCCTGTTTGAGTGTTTGACCACCCTCTTGGTAATGAAATGTTTCCTAATGTCCAGTCTAAACCTCCCCCGGTGCAGCTCTGAACCATTCCCCCACATCCTATATCACTGGATACCAGGGGAAGAGCTCAGCACCTCCCTCTCCACTTCCCCTCCTTGGGAAGCTGCAGGAATAGTGAGGTTGCCCCTCAGGCTCCTTTTCTCCAGACTAGACAAGCCAAAAGTCCTCAGCCATTCCTCATAAGACTTTCCTTCCAGCCTTTCACCAGCTTTGTTGCCCTCCTCTGGGCACATTCAAGGACCTTCACACCCTTCTTAAATTGTGGGGCCCAGAACTGCACACAGGACTCCAGGTGAGGCCGCACCAACACTAAATGCAGCAGGACAATCACCTCTTTCTACTGGCTGCTTATGCTGTGTGTGATGCACCACAGGATGCATTTTGCCCTCTTGGCTGCCAGGGCTCGCTGCTGGCTCACACTGACCCTACTGGCAACCAGCACCTCCAGATCTCTTTCTGCAGGGCTGCTCCCCAGCCGCTCCTCTCCCCATTTGTACTTGTGCCTGATGTTACTTGTCCCAGGTGCAGAATCTGTCATTGGGGCTTGTTAAATTTCATCCCATTAATCATTGCCCAATGCTCCAATCTACCTAGACCCTCTGCAAGGCCTCTTGTCCCTCCAGAGAGTCAACAGCACCTCCCAGTTTGGTACCATCATCAAACTTGCTAATGGTGCATTCAACTCCTTCATCCAGATCATTGATAAATATATTGAACAGAGCTGATTCTAGAATTGAACCCTGAGGAACACCACTGGTGACCAGTCACCAGCCCCATGTAACCCCATTCACTACAACCCTTTGAGCCAGTTTTTCACCCAGCACACATGAACCTGCTCATCCCACAGTTGGACAACTTCTCCAGAAGGGTGCTGTGAGGGACAGTATCAAAAGCCTTATTAAAATGCAAAAAACTATATCCAGCGCCTTCCCTTCATCCACCAGTTGGGCACCTTATCATAGAAGGATATCAAATTAAACGGGACTTTCCCTTTGTGAACCCATGTTGACTGTGCCTGATGATTTCATTGTCCTTTCACTAGTCCCCAGTATAATCTTCTCCATCATTGTCCAGGAATTGAGGTTAGACTAACAGGTCTGTAGTTCCCTGGGTCTTCCCTCTTGCCCTTTTTGTCGATTGGAATCAGGCTGTCTAGCTTCCAGTCATCAGGGACCTGACCAGACACTCAAGACCTTTGGTAGATCATTGGGAGAGATTGTCCTGCTATGCCAACTGCGAACTCCTTCAGTGCTCTGGGATGAATCCCATCAGGCCCCATGGACTTGTGAGCATTCAGCTGTTACAGCTGGTCTCTTGCAATTTCAGTGTCCACAAAGGGGAAGTCCCTGTTCCGGCACTTGTGGTCCTCTGACTCAGGGGACTGGGCAGCCCAAGGTCTATCCGTATTACTGAAGACTGAGGCAAACCCCACATTAAATACCTCCTCTTTTTCTTCATCCCTGTTAGTCAGTGACCATCTTAAAGAAGACTTTCTTATTATCTGACGCAACAGAGGTCAGTTTCAACTCTAATCGAGCTTTGGCCTTTCATGTCTTCTCCCTGGCATATACAAAGCACAGCTCTGTAATCTTCCTGCAAAGCCTGACCTCACTTCCAGAGATCATACAATTTCTTTTTCTTCCTGAGCTCCACAAGGAGTGCTCTGTTCAGCCAAGCTGATCTTCTACCCTGTTTGCTTGACTTATGATAAAGTGGAATTGCCTGCTCCTGTGCTTAGAAAAGGTGGTTCTTAAAGACTGACCAGCACTTGTGGACTCCTTAGCCCTCAAAAGCAGATTCCCAGGGTACTCTGCTGAATAGCTCCTCAAATAGCTTAAGGTTTGCTCTCCTGAAGTCCATGGCGGCAACTCTGCTGTCCTTTTGTTCTCGTTACACTGAGAACTTTAAACTCAACCATTTCACAACCACTGTGGCCATGACAGTCACCCACCATCACATCCCCCACGAGTCCTTCTCTATTGGCAAACAGCAAGTCTAGGAGGGCATCTTTCCTAGTTGGCTCCCTGAGTACCTGTGACAAGAAGTTATCTTCTACAAACTTCAAGAATTTCCAAGACCTGCTCATCACAGCAGTATGATATTCCCGGTTCATGTCTGTGAAGTTGAAATCTCCCATTAAGGGCTATGTATACAGATAATTCTCCTAATTGCCTATAGAATAACTCATCAGTGCTATCATCCTGTCTGGGTGATTGGTAGTAGACATGCGCTACAACATCTGCTTTGTTGTCCATCCCCCTAATTGTGCCCTGGAGGATCTCAGCCACACCATCCCTAACTGTAAGGGCTGTGCAATCAAACCTCTCCCTTAGGTATAGTACCACACCTCCACCTCTCCTGCCCTGCCTATCCCTCCTGACCAGCCTGTCGCCCTCTATGCCACCACTTCAGTTATTGGATTCATTCCACCAAATCTCACTAATATCAAATATATCATAGTTTTATTAACTAACCAACACTTCCAGTTCATCCTGTTTGTTTCTCATACTGTGTGTGTTGGTGTACCAGCATTACAAATATGCTCTTGAACCCTCCATGTTCCCAGGAACAGTGTAAATGTTTCCACGAGCATTGCCACCCTCATTAGGATTGATACTACATGGTGTAGAAGTGACTTTCTGTCCTAAGGTTCCATTCAGATTTGGTCTAGATAATGAAAGCTAAAATTTAGCATTTCTTTCCTTTTACTTTACCGGTAGATTACTGGCAGCCTGTCAGACTTGCTGGGTAATGGAAAGGTGGGCTCATAAATAACAATATAAAAAAGTTGAGCTGCAAAGTGGAGAGACTGAGAAAAAGCAGAATGGGCTGGGTTGGGCTGCGCTCAGTATTTCTTGACACACAGTCATCTCTACTACTTTCTGGAGAGAACGTGGATCAAATTCACGTTTGGGGAGAGAACCATACGTGTAGGCAGTCCCTTCTTTTCTTCCACATACCTGACCACATAAAACCCCAGCTCCTGTTGCCAACAGCAGACCCAGCAGAGTAATTAAAAACAGAAGCTCTGCAGATTGTATTATCTGTTTTGGGGAAGACCTTTTAAAACTGGAATCTGATAGGTCCAGTATACTTATGCAAGTTGGACTTAAGTCTTGCATCATGGCAAAGTGTTAGCTTTTCATATTGCAATTAAAAATACTTTATTGTCTATAGTCTGTAGGCTGTCTTTAAAAACAACAAAAATATTGACATAGGTTACATGTATAGATATGCAAATAAAATAAACTTTGGACTTATTCCTCCTTTTCCCCTCTGATTATTCATATTTTCTGTGATATCTCATACTCTGAGTTATCTAAGTAATCTGGTCCATGATCCTCCTATATACAGAGGTGAGGCTGACAGGTCAGTAGTTCCCAGGATCCTCTGTTCTACCCTTTTAAAAAATGGGTGCAAGATTTCCCCTTTTCCAGTCACCAGGGACTTCACCTGACCGCCATGATATTTCAAGTATCATGGAGAGTGGCTTGGCAACTACATCAGCCATTTCCCTCAGGACTCTGGGATGCATCTGGTCAGGTCCCTTATGTATGATTACATTCTTCAGGTGGTCACTAACCTGGTCTTCTCTTACAATGGGAGGGACTTTGCTCCCCCAGTCCTTGCCTCACGGTCCATTCACTTGAGAGGTGTGAGAAGAGAGGTTGCCAGTGAAGACTGAGACAAAAAAGTTGAGCACATCAGCCTTGTCCTTGTCCTTTGTTACCAGTTTGCCAGTTGTGATTGTTTGGGGGGGATACACTTTTTTTGACCTTCCTTTTCTGACTGACATACCTACAGAAGCCCTTACTATTCTTTGTGTCTCTTGCCAAGTTCGGCTCCAGCTACACCTTGGCCTTCCTGGCCCCATCCCTACACAACCAGGCAGTGTCCCTAAATTCTTCGCAGGTTACCTGTCCTTGCACCACTGCCTGTGCATTTTCTTCTTGCCCTTTAGTTTGACCAGCAGGTCTCCACTCATCTATGCCAAGTCTCTTACCTTCCTTTTCTGATTTCTTATACCTGGGTATCGATAGCTCTTGTGCTTTATGGAAAGCATCCTTAAAGATCTGACAGCTCTGTTCTGCTTTCTTGTCCCTGAGGGCGGTTTCCCAGGGGGTCCTCTTGACTAATTCCTTGAATAGCTGGAATTTTGCTTTCCTAAAATTCAGGGTCCTGACTTTACTCTTTGCTTGACCCGTATCCCTCAGGACTGCAAACACCACCAGTGCAAGCTGCCTCCAGTCCTGATATCACGGATAAGCTCATTTGAACTAAAGCATTACAATAACCATTAAGTTTGTTGATCAATGTCCCAGTAACAGCTATATTAAAGTACTACTTGATGTGTAAACCACTATCAGAATCTGGCCCAATAAAATAGTCTTCAAGGATAACTCAAAGTACTTCAAGGATAACAATGTTGCACTGGAGGTTTGCTCTTTTTGTACAGTGCAGTAAAGCGTTTTATGTTGTGTTTTGAATTTCCCCACTGATTTCACCTTTGCTACTTTCAAATCTTTACATAATTCTTGTTTAAAGCTTTACCTCTCCTTAACTTACTCTCTGAAAGTCTTTATGTGGTATTCTACTTCTTTCTTGCCACTAGTGTCACTATTCTGTATGCCCATCTACCTGTTTCTTACAAATGTACCAAAGAATCAGTGAATTGTTTAGGTTGGAATGAACCGCTTGAGATCTTCTAGTGCAACCCCTCTACTCAAGCAGGGTCAGCTAGAACAGCTTGTCCAGAACCACATCCAATTGGGGTTTGAGTATCTCCACAGATGGAGACCACAACCACTCTGGGCAACCTGCCAGTTTTTGACTCCCCACACAGTAAAAAAGTGTTTGTATTTTTTAAAATTTGGGTCCATTGCCTCTTTCCTCAGTCTGTGGGCAGGACTGAGAACAGCCTGGCTCCCTTTTCCTCATTGCTTCCAATGAGCTATTTATAAACGTGTAAGATCCCCCTGAACCTTCTTCCCTCCAGGCTGAACATTCCCAGCTCTCTGAGCTTCTCTGTATATAGCAGCTGCTCCAGTCCGTTAATGGTATTCGTGGAGTCATGTTTTCTTATTTTCTACTTATGCTTTCCTAGCCCAAAATGACTCCTGCCTACTGTCATTCACAAAGCTCCCGTCCTATCCTTAAAATCCCACTGCCTTCTGTCATCTTATTAACAGGGAGTCTTGCTAAAGTGTATGTAAATGCATAGCATTTGCTCTTCCTGCTGCATTTTGCCCATTTGCTTTTACAGTATGAGCTTCATAATGCCGAGGCTGCTTTTCTCAAGTACTTGGAAGTGCTGAGCACATAACAGGTGCTTCTCTATAAAAACAACAGTACAAGTCAAATGCTAGTGAGAGTAACGTGAAATGACAAAGTGCCCTACATTGATGCTGGTTTAGTGAAAAATGTATTTTAACCCTAAGGGGGGGCAAAATGACTAGGAAAGGCATTTCAAGGGAGTTTGTGAAGTAGAGATAATTTTTTTTACAGCTCCTTACACAAGTTTTTCTTTTTGTAAGCAACTGAAAGTCAAAAGACCAGCAGGCATAATTTAGAGCTGCATGTGCAGTGGCATTTACAAGGATTGGAGATAAATGGGGATCATCATAATGCGCTGTGAATTGCAATACAACTTTTGTGTTCCCAGCAGCCAAGGAAGTGGTCCCTGATTGATTGATTCTGCAGAAAGGCTGAAAGGCTGTTTTTTGAGTTTTCAGAACAGAGAGAAAAATGTGAAAATAAAGATAAATAAGTTTACAAATGCTGCAGCCAAATAAACAGACCATTTCAAAAAGACAGCTCTAATTTCTTTTCAGAATAATACTCCTGAATTCAGTCTGTGAGCAATTGTTTCAGGCTTCCAGCTGAGCTCTTTCCAAAGATAATGCAGGTGGAAAGATGAGTTAATGGTTTAAACAATTAGAGATTTGATGCACTCTTCCATCTGTCAAAGCCCACTGAAATGAAAGCTCACAGTTTTAATTTGTGCCTCCAGCATCTAACTCAGTCTGAAATGGTGTCAGCGATTTGCCCTGCCCACAGTACTGTCATTCTTATGGTAAGCATTCTGTGCACACATGCTGGGAGACTTTTATCAAACATATTAGTGTGCATTTGAGAGATCATTAGCCTGAAGTAGCTGGAACATTCCAGGTTTCTTAGCCTGGAAACTCACATCTCTGCTGGAAAGTGTGTTGAGCCACTGTTATTTACACAAGAAAACTACAGCAGGATAGGGATAGCTTTGTAAAATTTAAGAGGAATAGTGGTTCTTGGTATTGTCAATCTGTGGTGATTTAAGTACCACCCATGAGAGGGTGAGTTAATGGCTGTTTTGATTTTTGGCTAAAAAGAAAGAATTATTTTTTTATTTTTTTTTTTTTTTCATCTAGACAGTGTTTTTCTTTCATCTAGTAAAAGATAAGGTAAAACCATTCAATAGAATCAGAGTTCATAAGAATTGGCCAGATTATTGGTGTGCTAAATAGGTAAAATAATCCTGAGCATATAAGAAATAAGAAGGCAGATGTAATACTTAGTGCTTGCATTCTTATGGATGATTTGATTTTTTTGTTATATTCATCTATAAAAAGGTAGAGAGGGCTGAGAGAACCGTAGTGGTTAGGTGATTAAAGCTGAACTAGCTAAGGAATTAGTTGACTTAAGTTTCTGGTTATTTGTGTTTGGGGAAATAAAAGAAATAGCTTTATGATTCAGTATTTATGTTTATACAAAAGCATTTGTATAAGTGTGCTGTGATGACAGGATTTTCTTTGTTCTGTAACAGCCTTGAGAACAGACAAATAGAGTTAAAATCCAAACTCTTTGTAATCTTCTGATGTATCGCTCTATACTTGTAAATATCAAGTTTTATTTTTGGGTATCAAAAAAACATTTGTGTTAGAACACAGGATACTGAAATAAGTAGAAATGAAGAAAGTTCATATTCTTCACAGTTGCCATGTTGGATCATGTTGGTCATCCTTCCAGTCTAATACTGTGTTACCAGCTAGATTCTCTATAGGTAAATAAACCTGCAGGTCTGGAATAACCTGCTGCTAGAAAAAACTTACTTAAGCCCTATTACTTATTTTTGTGTGGTACTGTAAAACATAAAGTGTATGTCCTTTTCAAGACACTAGTTTTGGTTTCTCAGCTCTTACTGTTTTTTGTTCAATTTAAACGTTTTTGTCTTGAAAAACAGACCTCGGGGCTCGGTGAAAGGTGTTTTGCTTGGCCTTCACTCTGAATGGTCCTGCTGATAACCTTCTGTCTCTAGGATGAATGGTTAGAATCAAGCTATTTTCATTTTCTTCTGGTAAGATTATCACCACTGCTGGAGCCCTTATGATGTGTAGGGAGGAAAGGATTATATTGGTTTTCTGTCCTGTACCCCAAGTTTTCACTGATGGAGAATTCTGCTGAGATTCTTACTGATATTCATTGTGGGTTTATAGAAGAAGTTGGTTCTTGCAGAGCTTGCTTTTCTGGCCAGTTGTATCTGGTTCACATGTTAACAGAGGTAAGCAAGTGTGATCACTGTGCTGTTTGAAATTCGAACTACTAAGTACTGAGCAAACTGAGCCAATGCTGAGCATAACCAGCCAAAGATTAAGTAGCCCTCTTTCATGGAGAAAGGATAGAAAATTGTCGTTAATGACTGAATTGTGCCAACATTGTCTTTGAGGATGATAGCACAGCAGTCTCAACTCCAGTCTCTGAAAATGCAAATACTAGCTTTAGACCTTAAGTCTGCATACTCTACACTATATACGCTACAGCTAAAGGGAGAAATGTGTGCATGGGTGCGCACTAACACATGCCACCCCCCCCCCAACCCCCCTGCC